>NC_141141.1:51408064-51734064 GCF_053477565.2 Lygodium microphyllum | reverse complement strand
ATGCCTTGTTTGTGCTTGATTCTTAAAGGATTTAATTAAGGAAGGATATATTGCACGGGTGGATCACCTCCATGATCGCACCACGTATTAACCCGAGAGGGCACTGCTCGATTCATGGACCGAAGGTCGAGTGGTGAAAAGGCCAACCACGGGAATGATGTTTCGCTCCTAGATAGCTTGTGGGTCAGCTGGAGCTCTGGACACCCCTTGCTAGGTCTAGAATGGAGTTGAAGACCTCTGTGGCCCCCAACATCTGGGCATGTTGGGAGATCCTATTTTAGATAAAGGATTGAGTTTGTGGTGCCATGTGAATTGGACTAGTTACTTCTACAGTGCAGAAGGGATACTTCTGTTGGACAGAAGTGATACATAATTTCTCTTGTATGGGCGGGAGACAAAGATTAACTTGAAGATAAGTTAAAGAACTTATTTGAACTTGTTTGTCAATAGATTTCTTTGCTCTTTTTTTGTGTGTGTGCTATAAGTTATGCGAACAAACCATGTTCCCTAAAAGGCTTAATTAATGAAGCTGACTTTAAGTGTCACACATAAATGTGGTAGGAAGTAGTTAGAAAACTAAAGCTATTAAGGAAAGCGGGTGGATAGAACCCCCGACGGGTCCGTCCTACAGCAGGGTGGTCCCAGAGAACTGGGAGGCTTCTCAGAAGTTTTTTATCGTCATTCGACCTTTAGGTATTGATAGGTTAGAACCTGATTCATGCCGTTTTAGGGGACTTGAATGGGACTATTCCCTATGGGCAGAGAGGTTGAGCAACGCATCCCTCTCGTTTTCCGTTATCTTTGAACCAAGTGCGACATGGGTCTGCTTTGGATTGGGTATCTCTTCGTAAAGTAGGATATCCAAAACCCAACGCTAGAATGCTATCAGGAGACCTTGAAACTAGAAACCCGAATTTCAGGTCGATCGTAGTGGGTTCGGTCGTGAACATTCCGTTGCGAGGCGGATTCGGGAAACCCTAGGTGACAAAACTCGAAACATTCCCTGGGAGTACCGAACAGCGATGCTTAGATTCATTTCTCGATAGACCTCTAAAAGAGTGCATGGAAAGCCGATGGGTGGGCACCTCACAATTGGTATCAGAGCTAATATTTATGATGATACATGATTGATTAATGTATGGTTTGTAAACGTATCCTAAACAAAATCATCTATGCAGTATGGCTTGATTGTTAGGCACCTTCTGCACCCACGAATGTTGACATGCAAGAGAAGAAATTCCTTCTCAAGCGAATTAAGGCACCCGAGTTTGATGGAGAAGGGATAGACATCACAGGCAGAGGCAGAGATATGGATTGAGTCGATGGATGACTATTTCTTTGCTTCGGGAACTGCCTCTACCAATCAAGCAATGATAGCCAAACTTAAGTTAGTTGGCCACGCTTGATTAGGGTGGAAGCAATGGTGCAAAGATGAAGGTGTTTCTGAAGCCGTTGTTACTTGGGTTCAGCTAAAAGATGCTGTACGCAGACAATATCTTCCACCGACCTACCAGACTTTGAAGATGAATGAATTATTCAAGCTAAAGCAACTAGAATTAACTTTGGAAGCTTACTACTCAAAGTTTTTAACCCTACTAAAATACGCACCATCTATGGATATTGCACATCAAGTATCCAAGTTTTGCCATGGCCTAAACACTCCTCTGAACCACCGTCTTGAAGCAATGCGTCTAACGGACTTGCAAGTCGCATTACTCCAAGCGAATCCAATCGTCCAAGAATTTAAATCGATAAATTGTAGTAAAGATGACTCTCGAGATCTAGGTAAGAGATGCCATACATATGGAGAGATAGGGCACATCCGTAGGAGATGTCCCTACCGTCGATGTTTCCATTACAATGAACTAGGACATGTCCAAGCAGACTGCCCTGACTTAAGTCCAAAAGATACGGAGCCTCCAAGAAAACAAAGCTACACAAGTGCAATCTTCAGATATATAGAGGAATCAGATGAAGACGAAGACTTGAAACCTACTACACCACTTCAGGATAATTAGAAATCCTAGAAATTTTGTCGACATGAAATACAACTTGTATCGGAATAAACTTTACTCTTGTAACTACAGTTAACTTGAGTATTATGAGTTGCATCTATTTTGAGCCTAGAACTTGCAAATGATTAGAGATACTCTGGCAAGGAATGATAGTTATATCGTGCAATGAATTTCTCTTAAGTCATTCCTTCTCAACTAATACAGATTGGGTCTTACTAGAATGTTGAAGCTTGAAAGCATTCTTTAGTATTACAAGCAAAGCCAATTGTCCATGGAGCTCAGTCCCGAACTAAGGACATGAAAATCTGGGAATGTAGTTTCCAAGATAAAGGACCACTCCAATCTGCTAAAAGAATCCTAGGACACTTTGGTCTAAAGAAGAAAAATCCTACCAAGGACAACCAAGAACCTTGTGACCGCAAGTGATAAATCCCCGCGTTGTTTCTATTGCAGGGAGTTAGGTCAGTTCAAAAGGGAATGTCCAAATCACCCTAAACATCGATGCTCCAAGTGCCACAACATTGGACATAACTATATTAATTGTCCCAACAGAACTCGAAGAGAACTTGAGCTTACAGGAAAAGAAGTTGTTCAAGCTCCAGTGATCTAGAATATACCAAGTTCTTAGGAAAAACCTAGAAGATATCCATGAGATGTAACTACAATAAATTTTCTATTGTAACCAAGACTCGAATATATCGAATACCATAGGTTGTTGTTTCAAAAGACCACATGCCTGTGAGTGATCAGAGTAGCGAAGCGAAAGCATGGTGGTCCATACCCCACAGGTTCCAAGATGATACCCCCCGTTTCTCTTGAGATGAGGACATCTCAATTTCTCTAAGGGAAGGAGGATGTAATATTTCCACACAATAAAAGTTAGTTGGTTAGTTTCAAAGTTAGTTAGTCAATTAATAAGTTAGTAAGATTACTAACTAAAGACTAACTAATGTAAAAACTAACTAACATTAATTATTAATAATTTTTATTTAATTTAAAATATTTTATTTAAAAACATCAAGAGCCATAAATCTGATATTTTTCTCGGATTGAAAAGGACCGTAGCCACCCTTCACGTAAATTACAATGTGAACGAAACTTATGAGTTATATTAATCACTAGGTTAATGTGTATAGTTTGGATGGTCCAAAAATACTAGACTTTGGGTAAAACTAGTATATTTTAGATATTTTAAATATTATCCTAAAAAAATATATGGAGATTTTTAGAATTGGATGTCATTTAAAAGAAAAGACAAGTGATATTTCAGTTATTTTGGAGATTTTATAAAAAGAAAAAAATTAAGAGATGATTTGTGAAATCGCGCGCGCCGCTATTGCAGTACACAGGCAGTGGATAGCACTTTGAACAGAGAAAAGGAGTGAACTAAGAGATTCCTAATCAAGTGTCTTCTAGTTTTACCCCCCTTTCGAAGCCAATGGAACCATCAGATTTATGATCTGAGCATGAGATCACTGATCTTTCCAAGATCCCCCTCCACAAAGAGCTCCACTTCTCAACCACAAGCCCTCTTCTCTAATTCACTATAAATATGAGGCATGGGAGAGGCATAAGAAAGCATAAGGAGACCCTGAGAGGCTGCAAGAGAGAGGTAGAGAGAAGGATACCCCTCCAAGAGATTGTGAGGAAGACCTTGAAAGAGAGCTTGAGAGAGAAAGAAAGAAAGAAAGAAAGTTATATTAACGTCTTCTAAAGACCAAAACTGGCCTATGAGACAAACTGTGATACAACTGATGAGGTCCAGCTATCCAAAATAAAAGTGTTGAATGAAAAGCTAAAAACTGGAAACTGAAAATACGGTGCTGTGAGTGTGATAAGTGTCGTATATGTGTATGTGCGTATGTAGCTCTGGTACTCCAGATAATGGCTACAAAAGGGGAACAAATGTCGGCTTGTGATAGGGGAACAACTGTCGGCTGTGATAAAGTGGTGCGATGTGTATATGTAACAGATGCAGGGAGATATACTATCCTGGGAGAGAGAGAGAAGAGTCACCCCGAGAGGCTGCAAGGAAGAGAATTAGCTCAATTCCCTCTATCTCAATCCTCAACTTAACCATCTTCTCTTACACTCTCCCATCTTGAATCTATTCCACCTTCTTAATCTCTTGAGTCTACCTGCCCGGGCGATGGCCTCCAAGCAAAGAATGTCATGTGCGGATGACAATGCTACAACCAGCAACAAGGCTTCGGGCAAAGGCATCACTGGCAATCCAACTGCGGTTCCGATTGTAAGTAATGTATTTTCAAATTGATAGATGCTTGCTTTGATTCTCGTATGAGATACGTTAGGCCCCATACTATGATGCACAAGTATAGGTTATGGGAAATGATAAAGTTCATCTCACCTACTCGAAAGAGGGAGTTTGTGAAGTGCATATATCAAGGGAAGATAATTGTACCTAGTTACATATGACCTATTTGCTAGTAGAGCAATTACAAGGAAGAATTAGTCAAGCATTATGAATGGCATAGTCGTCAAAATAACGACATTAAAAGATTGTGCATACAAGTGCTAGATTAAAGTATAGTCAAGGGTTACAAATAGCATAATTACTAAAAGAATTTGACATTGAGAATCATGAATAGAAAGTACTAGTTTAAAGTTTAGATACTTCAAAAGTACTTAGCCTAAGAGCCCAAATATTAAGAAAAACTAGATTCTAGCTCAATGCAAGGCCTATTGGAGTCTAATTACTTGAGATCATCTCGCACTTATCTTATTAAGTATTCACATGTTATGCCTATAACATGCTTGATATATGAGGATAATTTTCTAGTTGCCTCATGACTTGACTAAGAGCTAGTAAAGGAAATTAATCATAAGGGTTAAAACTAAGATGTCTTGAGATCCGTCGAATAGTCGGATAACGATGAATTTTGCCAATACAAAACCAAGGTTGGGTTATCGATCAAGGTAAGTGACCTATAGAACTTACATCCTGAATAGTATTTGAACCCTTAACATATGCCCTAGCCGAAGGAAGGAAGTGTTAAGAACATTCTTGCATAGTATTTCTCTTAGATCCCAAGGGGGAGAGCAAATATGCAGTGGGAAATATTATATCATCTACTCTTGCATTGTTTGGGAAAGAATGCAATTGGTTTTGTTGGTTGATCGAACAATATCCTAAATGTTTTCACATTCAACTAGTTGTTAGTTGTTGTTTGGATGATTATTCCAAGTGCTTGTCATTTCTGGTAAATGCATGGCAAGGGTCTGTGATGACAAGTCGCCATGGGAATAAAGGAATGTTTTCTTGAAGAATGATATTAGGGCTGAATGCCTTGTTTGTGCTTGATTCTTAAAGGATTTAATTAATGAAGGATATATTGCACGGGTGGATCACCTCCATGATCACACCACGTATTAACCTGAGAGGGCACTGCTTGATTCATGGACCGAAGGTCGAGTGGTGAAAAGGCCAACCACGGGAATGATGTTTTGCTCCTAGACAGCTTGCGGGTCAATTGGAGCCCTGAACACCCCCTACTAGGTCTAGAATGGAGTTGAAGACCTCTGTGGCCCCCAACATCTGGGCATGTTGGAAGATCCTATTCTAGATAAAGGATTGAGTTTGTGGTGCCATGTGAATTGGACCAGTTACTTCTACAGGGTAGAAGGGATACTTCTGTTGGATAGAAGCGATACATAATTTCTCCTGTATGGGTGGGAGACAAAGATTAACTTGAAGATAAGTTAAGGAACTTGTTTGAACTTGTTTGTCAATAGATTGATTTGCTCTGTTTTTGTGTGTGTGCTATAAGTTATGCGAACAAACCCTGTTCCCTAAAAGGCTTAATTAATGAAGCTGACTTTAAGTGTCACACATAAATGTGGTAGGAACTAATTAGAAAACTAAAGCTATTAAGGGAAGCGAGTGGACGGAACCTGTGACAGATCCGTCCTATAGCAGGGTGGTCCCAGAGAATTGGGAGGCTTCTCACAAGTTTTTAATCGTCATTCGACCTTTAGGTATTGATAGGTTAGAACCCGATTCATCCCATTTTAGGATATTGGAATGGGACTATGCCCTATGGGCAAAGAGGTTGAGCAACGCATCCCTCTTGTTTCCCATTCTCTTTTCGGATTGGGTATCTCTGCGTAAAGTAGGATGTCCAAAACCCAATGCTACAATGCTATCAGGAGACCTTGAAAACTAGGAACCCGAATTTTAGGTAGATCTTAGTGGGTTTAGTCGTGAACATTTCGTTGCAAGGCAGATTCGGGAAACCCTAGGCGACAAAACTCGAAACATTCCTTGGGAGATGTTAGTGGGTTCAGTCGTGAGCATTTCGTTGAGGGCAAATTCGGGAAACCCTAGGCGACAAAACTCGAAACATTCCTTGGGAGTGCCGAGTAGCGACACTTAGATTCATTTCTCGATAGATCGCTGAAAGAGTGCCTGGAAAGCCGATGGGTGGGCACCTCACAGAAACTATAGAAAAATGGGAAAAATACTTAGAAGCTACATAAAAAGAATCAAGGAATCTAGAAGAGAAACCAAAGAAGAAGCAAGAGGAAGAGGATGAATGCTTGCTGCAAAAGGCTGAGGAAGAGTCTAAAAAGACTAAAGAAAATAGAAGGAGGAAACAAAAAGAGGAGGAAAGGATAAAAATAGAAGATGATGAGTAGGTGGCTCTTGCCCTCAGAGTGTTAGTTGAGAAAACCTCATAATCAGAAGAGTGGCCAAGGATGAGCCTAGAAGATGCTCTAGGCACCAATGTTGTAGTAGTAGAAGCAGCTCAAGGACGTGCAATGGCAGGCAAGGGGAAGGCCGCATTATACCCACCACTACCTGTCATGGTTGCCATGCCTACCACCACACAGGAAAACCACAGAATCCATAGTAAACCAAAGTAAAGTGATGGCTTGGGTGTAGTACTTAATCAGTATAGTGTAGCAACTTGGCCCAGTGCCAACAAGTGGAGAAGTGTGGGAGCTTTTGCTCAACCTCCAAGACCCATGGACTGCTTATTGTTTCAAGCATTCCAAGGGAGCTCTAATGGCTATCTCTAGCCTAGCCGATGCGCCGTCGATCCTATGAGTGTAGTGAGCTTACCTTGATGCCGATATGAGTTGCCTTCTCTCTCGCACCCACCAGTAGCTCCAGGATCCTGGATGCTAGCTCAAGCATCCTCAAGCCTCCTCCATCTCCAAGATCCATCCACCATAGCCGTGCATGCAAGAGAAGAGAAGAGAGGAGAAGAGGAGATGGTGAAGAGCTTCACCCTCTTGATCCATCACTCCCACACACTCACTCTCTCACACTCTCACACTCCCTCCCTCAAGAGCACACACAAGCAAGGAGAAGAGAAGAAGAGAAGAAGAAGAGAGCTATTGTTAGCCACACACCAAAGAATGAGCATCCATTCACTTTTTAAAATTTATATACAAAACCCTAAATTCCCATGGACACCCATCCCTTTCTTTTACATGACCGACCATTGTGGCAAGGTCCTTTGTCTATTTCCCCCTTCTAGCCTTGTGCCTCTAGCCTACACCCATTTAATACTTTACAATTGGCACAAGAGGGAGCCTGGTGCTCTTTTACACAAACTTTTGGAGTTTTTTAAGGTGCCTTTCATTTAAAATTACGCTTTTGGCCTCATCTTAGCTTTAGAGGCCGCCTGCATGTCTTTGCTCTTTTTCCATCTTCTTTCCACTTTTTCATTCATTCTTCCGCCTTCTTGACTTGGGGTTAACATTACCCCCCTCCAAGATGGGTGCCAGTCCCATGGCACTCTTGGCTACTGTTGGGGTTTAAGAGGCAGTTGGCAAAGTAGTCGTGTAAGGGTAGGGCCACGTGTAAACTCAAGTGATCATGGAAGCTTGGTACCAAGGTTGGTTGGAGAAGCCAAATGGATAGCAAGTGGTTAACGGGGGCCTCCAAAGTCGGTGGTGCGGTGCTCTACCTAAGGGGAAGGTGTCGATCTTATTGTGTAGTATATTGTGCTCGTGCTGGTGGAATGAGAAGTTGGGTCTAACCACAGGATAGCCTGGGTGATGTCCCACACTTGAGGACCCCATTCGTGCAAGGGAGGTGTGATGCAAGTAGCTTAGGGTCACAGGTCTAACCATAGGCGAGTGGTACCCCCTAGGTATGTCTTGTCCTTGATGTGCCCTAAGTGTGAAGTGGGGGAGCAAAAAGGGTGAGGGGTTAGGAGCAAGGCTAGTCGACCAAAGCCACCAAGCATGCCTAGCACGAGGACCCCTAGGTGTAGTGATTGTGTTTCATGTAGTGCTAAGTGCTTCTGTAAGTGAGTTGTTTTGTCCATTCCATGCGTAATGTTCCTCTTGCTCTTCCTTGGATGCTTGTTCATTTTCATTTTCATTTTCTTTTTCTTTCTTTTTTTGAAATAGTATTACACTAGTAGAACGACAGCCTGTGCCTAATTTTCCTCATTTGATTTAGGCAGAGAAGGGGGTCGGATGGATTTTCTCAAAAATTGATGGCTTTGCATGTATCCTTTGAGATTCATGTGGACGTGGAGGGAGGTGGTGGAGAGGAAAGGATGGTTGCATCTAATGAACTAGCTGTCGTTCATATCTTCTAGGAGAGCTAGGCAAAAAGAGGGGAGAAGTCTAGCCCTCATCATTAGACGCGCCATGGCACAACTCTCGATGGTATTAGGGTCAAAAAAGAGGGGAGGCATGCCACATTCTTGTGGGGTCGGGTCCTACTTGAGTAGTAACTTAAGTAACCTAAGATCATTACAGGTAGTTACAAAGGCTAGATTGGGGCATGAAGAGAAATCTGTGAGGAAACGCGTCATGGAATCATTTAGGCTTCCCGAGTCGAAGAGGAGGGCATGTTCGAAGGAGGTAGCATTGGAGTTGTAGATGATAGGAAAATCATGAAGCCCATGGAGGTGGCAACAAAATCCACACCTACCCTAGGAGGATACGCCATGAACATGAGGTCATTCCTCTCATAGGGCAGGGTGTTGCAAAAAGCCATCCAGGCAAGCATGCTGATGTTGCACACTCGCCTCCTCCATAGGGGTTGGCAGTTGTATCCCTGTACAGTATGTGGCACCTCAAACACCTTGTTTTGCCAAAACTCTACTTTTTCATTTCCCCATAGAGTGGGAATCCTCTCTCTTTCTTCTAGCCACTTCTGTCCTAGTCAGCTGCTAGTCGCAATCACCTCCTCCATCACCTTGAGCGGCAGGACCCTCTGCAGGCTATTGGACATGAGGAAGCTGAAGGTGAATGGGTCTTTTTCTTTTTCCTACCACTCCCAAATCACCAGCTCCATGTGGAATCCAACAAGGAGGTCATTGGGGCATGATGGGAGGGGTACGGATGGCTGCATGACCAGTTTGGCTCTTAGCTGCTTCCTGGTTTCTTCAACTAACTTTCTCAGTCTCTCCCTTAGTGCGGCTTGTCTCTTCGCGGATGGATCGACCTGTTGCTACTCCTGGACACGCGGCGAGGGGGGTTGTGGGATCACCTCTTCTCTAAATCTCCCCATAACGAATTCAAGCTCAACCTCCTCCCCGTTCCGATCTTCTTATTGTGCTCCTTCTTCAAATCCCATTGCGTCAATTTCCTGGGGGGTTAGGTCGGCCAATAGCAGGTATTTTCATTTCTCTTCTAGGCTCAATATAACCTCCGCAAGTTGAGGTGGCATTTGCAACCCTACATGCAAAGCTCTGCGTACAATGCTTAGTTTTTTCTGTACCACCTCCAATGACTCCTTTTCCTCTCGGTGGGTCATGTCCATTAATGTATTAATGAAGGTCTTCTGCTGGGCAAGCACTGAAGGCTGTCTGGGTGGCTTCTACTTTACTATGCAAGGATTTTTTCTTTCTCCACCAAAGCAAGGCGCCGTGCGAGTGTCTTCACCTTTTTTTCGTTCTACGATGCCCATTCCTCTGCTCTCTTGTTTATTTCTTCCATGCTTTCTCCCTGCTTTTGTACCAGGGTTACAAGCTTCTGCTCTTGGGCTTTGAGTTCCCTGCTCATGTTCTCTTGCTCTTTCCTTCCCAAGTGTAGCTGATCGGTCATAGACTCCATCTCCTTTTGTTGCTACTCCCTCTCCTGATTTCTCTCCTTTTCTTTGGCATTCAATTCCTCCATCATTTGCTCAATGTTGGCAGTTGTCGCCTCCAATTCCCCGTGTTGCATCAGGAGGAGCTTATACTATCTCTGCATCTGCACCAATTCTTGATTCTCATTCTCGAGCCGCTACTTGTAGCTCTCCTCCATGTCCTCCTTGGCCTTTAATTCCTATTTGAGGTCAAAGATCTGTCATTGCTGCATGGCTATTGTGAGGGTTTTTTCAAGCTGGAAAGCGGCTACCAACTCCTTTTCCGCCACCAACTCAGCCACCACAACCATCTTATTTTCCTCCTTAGCCTTCTCCAATTGGGAGAGCAACTCAGCAATGTACTCGTCATAATTGGCCGGTGGCATCACTATTGTGTGGATTGGGGTGGTCGAGGCTTCCACTCTCTGACGCTTCTGGTACTGTCTCAACTCAGCATCTGTGGCTGGTCTCTTTTGCCCTGTGGCTGTGGTCTCCGTGCTTTTCCTAGGCCATTTCTTTATTGATAAAATATTGCATCCATGCCACGAAGTTGGAGACCTCTACGTTGGTGGGGATGCTAGGGGTGAGAGTGGTTGGTTCGGTGGGGGGCACCATGAGGGTGGGGATAGGATGGAGAAGGGCCTTGTCTTTGCCTTCAAGGACAGTGGGCTGCATGACTTCTAGTACTTGTGTGATGGAACTAGGCCATTCTTACTTTAGCGGGCTTTAGGCTCCTAGATCATCATGCCTGCTCTGCTTCTCAATGGATCGTCATGTGGCTTCGTGACCAAGTCCTCCTCCTCCTTCCTTCTTAGTTACTCTTCTTCCTCAGTAGCTCTTCTTTGCCTTTCTTCTTCAGTTTTCCTACACTCTTCCTCTAGTTCCTCTTTTTCTTCTTATTCTTTCCTTTTCCTCTCCTCGGCCTCTTGTTTTGATGCCTTTTTAGCCTTGTTGACTTCTTCATTTGCTTTTTCTTCTTCCTATTTCTTCTTCTTCTCCCTCACCTCAACCTGCTTGAGGGATTCTCTTTTTGCCTTTTCCAAATCCTCTTTCTCCTTCTTATGGCCTTCATCTGGATTCTTTTTCTTTTATGACATCTTCTTCTTGGGTTTCTTGGCCTGTTTTTTGCCCGATTGTTCTTCTTGTTCCTGCCATTTCTTATCAATCTCGATTCTGTCACTAGACCTCTCTTGGTCTTGGTGAGGGGGTGACTTGTCAGGCGTTTCTCATTCCCCTTCTTCTGCATCTTGTGTCTCCTTCACTGCCTCTTGGATGAGCGCAGTCAAAATGCTTCCATAGGCAATAAACGAGGCCTTGGATGAGTCCTTTCTTTTCGTGGCCTTGGAAGCTGGGGACTCTCCTCCTGCTGGTGTACTTCCTAAGCTTAGTGCTTTAGCCGCCTGGTCGATGGTTTTGTGTACATATCCATTCCAATTGACTTCATGCAAGGTGTGAGCTGCTACATTCTCCAACACAAGCATGCTGATTCGATGCATGAAGGCATTGTAGCGCTGGCTAGAGAAGAGCACGTGTACTAGCTTTGCTTGCAGTCTAACTTCCGCATCAGGAATGTCTTGGATGTTGATGCCGTCATTAGTTAGCACATCCTCCTTTTTCATTTTCAGCATGGCATACACATCCCTCTTCTGGTTCTTCTCTATCTTTGGCTCCAGTCCCAATGCCTTCTCCACCAAGGCAGGGTTTAAGTGAACATGTACCTTTTTAGCATTTTCTCCCCTTCCTACCGTGGCGGTTCTGCACTCATTGTCAGGGTCGTATGTCCTGAGAAACTCCACACACTTTGTGTGGTCAGGTTCTTGCGCAAACTTCTCAAGGTACTTGGTGAGGTTGCATTGCTCGATGACTCTCTTGGCCGCTTCCTCCTTGGCCACCACACCCTCTACGTTGTGAATGGTTTGGAACTTGAGCTGGTTGTAGGCGCGGCTTTCAAGAGTGATGCGGTATTGTGCTCTTTCCTCCTCCGTGAATAGAAGTTGGTGGGCATGACCTTGCTACGACATCTTTTGTTCCTATCATAATCCCAAGTTTCCATTAGTGCTTCCAAATTAACAATTCGAAAGAAAAGTCATAGTTTAAAAGAAAGACTCTATATGTTTATTGAATGAAAGCATTAAAATCCCATCCAATGTAGAATATTCCCTTCCAACTTTAACTTTTTGCCCTTTATTTCAAAGTTCTCTTGCCATTTTCCCACCTCGCTTGTTGTTTACGTGTTTATGCGTTTTGCTTGATTTTCCTTGGTTTTAATTTGATTCACCTCACCCGCGATTCACCTCACCCCCTTCCCCTCCTAGCTTGAGAAGAATCCTTCCTAGGATTGAAGGTTTTGGAGGTCGAGGACATTCTGCAATGGCCTAGGAGTTACTGGTGTAGAAACCAAGTGTAGAAATCTGGGTTGTACTCTAACTGAGCTTCGTGGTCTAGATCAAAAGGTCGAGTGCCCACGTGTGTGATGTAAGTGAGAACATCTGTTAGAAAGTCACTGGAAGCGATGCAGCTAGCAATATGTAGCTCTTCCTCAGTTAGTAGGCAATCGAGGTAAGGGTGTCCTTTGATGTTCTCTTCCAGGGGTCAATCACGAAGAGTGGTTAACGCTCTATACGAGGTTGGCGCAACATAAGTGGGATCATACTCCGTTGTTTTGATTGTGCAGCACTACTCATCGTTTGTCATGACTCGGCACCCTTCTACTTCCCATTGCAACCTAAGAGTATACCAGTGCCTCAAGAATAGGGATTCAGTCTCAAAAAGTTTGGATAATTCTATAATTTCTTGGTCGGTGATGGCAGAAGTGGTTCGCTGATCATATGACGTGATGAGGCGCTGTTTGAGGGCTTGCTCTTTAGAGATCTCATTGTTGAGCAATTCAGTAGGCGGAGTTAGTTGCTTTTGCAAAGGCAAGTTCAAACGTCTCCCAAGAACAAGGCATTGTAAGAACTTTGGTTGCAAAAGGCTCAGGCAACAAACCTAAGTCCAAGCGGTTGTAGCTCAGAGCTAACTCTCTGAAAGTGGCATCTAGCCATCTAATGCAATCAACCATGTCATCCCCCGTGTCTTCGGCTAGATCTGCAAACAGTAATGGTAGAAAACTTTGATCTCCCACACAAAGTGTTGAGTGTTGAAATGACTTGTTTTTTGGCTGATTTTTGTTGTTTTTGAGAGCTGAATGGTTGATTTTATGAAATGATTGATTGGTTTAGAAGTGGTTTGAGAGTGTTTTGGATGATAATGATTGTGTTTTGGAAGTTCATGATGATTATTGGTGGTTCTGTGATGTTCTGATAGGTTCTGATTGGTTATGTATACCTTCTGTTTTGCTCTATTTTGCTCTATTTTGTTCTGATTGTCTTCTGTAAGGAGGGATGGAGTATTGATTGATGAAGATTGAGATCTTGAGAAATCTTATTGAATGGTTTGTGAGAGTTTGGCATGGTTTGAGAATGAGTTATGAGGTTTTGATGACCTTCTGTAACCTTCAGTAGGTCTTCTGTAGAGCTTCTATTCTGTTCTGTTCTGTACTGTAGCTGTTCTGGTATTGTTCTGTGATTGTTCTGTATGCTTCTGTATGTGTTCTGATGGATGAGAGTGTAGCTTGGGAAAGTTTTCTAGCCTTGGAAAGAGGTGAATACAAGTGCAAAAGAGCTTAAAGAAGTGGAAGAAGTGGCTGCTGAAGACTCAAATGAAGACTAGAGTGAAGTGACAGTAGTGAGCTATGAAAGGACATTGTAGTGGCTCTGGTGACTCTTCATATCAGAAATACCTCTTGGGAGGGGTATCCACGACCTAAGAGGGATTATTGAGGGTGATTTTGAGAGATTGTAGTGACGATATGATGTATTATTGATTGAGAGAGAGAGAGAGAGAGAGTCAGAGATAGCCAATTCTACTCAAACAGAGTGATTGTATATGAGAGATTGAGAGAGAAGACTATGAAGATATTGAAGATGAATACTATGTGATGTATTTCCATTCAAAGATGGTGTATTCCTTTGCTTTCTTTGTTCTATTGATGGATTTTGTGAAGATGTTGAAGAATATGGTTGACTCTATCAAATCCGTGGGAGATCTACATGATGCTGTATGAAGATTTGTTGTACCTGGTGTTCTTTTCTTCATTGTGATCATATGAAACATGATAAACAAACTTGTTGGTGTTACAAGATAGATTTTCTTGCAAGAGAATTCCCTTTTCCTTGGTGTTCCTCTTGGGGTTCCATGTTTTTGGTGCGTAGCCAGGGAAACTTGCCATCAACAAGCACTAGAAGAGGCTGAAAATGAAGGAAATGGCATTGCCAAGAATAGAAGAATTCAATGGATGTTTGTAAAGTTCCTTCTTCCACTGAAGAGTTGGAATTCCTCATAATCAAAGCCACTTTCCACTATAAGTTCATCCCACAATGGCGGAAACACATCACCATCATGATGCATGCTTTATGTGGTGGACAGTTTCTGCTTCCTATTGAAGCAGCAGAAACTTGCATCTTGGTAGCAAACTGTTTGGGAACAAACTGAAGAGCAGAAACAGAGAGAATGACCATCCATGGAAGATTTGGCATTCATTGAGAAGTTTCCAGACAACATCAAGTGGGAGATTGTGAAGAAGCTTCAGGAGTCTTGGTCTGTAGAGGTTCACAGGGACAAGAAGGAAAAGAGTTGGAATTTGTTCGTGGATGCTCAACAGCAAGATACATGGGATGCTTGGTGTACTGATAATCTTCTGTTTGTTCAATTAGCAACCCACTGGAAGTCGGTAGACAGAGTGTTTTTCACAACATACACTGTTGAAACCATCAGAAGCTGGCATTACTATGATGATGGCACCACCACAATGCTTAGACGGATGCATTTTGACACCTTCAGAACTGAATACCTTCCTCTGTGCAGTGGCATGAAAGCAGAATTCAGGGACGTTGAAAAGAAAGAAGTAGAAGAAATGTTGGCAAGAGAATCCTCCAGAGACTAAAGCCTTTTCTTAACGCTCTGTGGAGCACTAACAACATAGTGGAACCAACCCCCTGATGAATGACGCAATAAAGAGGCAAGCGTTAGAACGAGTCCAGAGGTACGTGAGAAGAGAGAAAGCAAAAATCAGAGCCGAGAGCGAGCTCGCAGCAGAAGCTGCCTTTGACGCCCTTGCGGAACTCTTTACAGAAGTCCCAATGGCACATCAAGCCCTTCCTCCTACTGGAGGTCCACTTCCAAGCCAGATCCGTCCTGGAAATATTGATGACAGGCCAGCGAATGTAGTCCCATTGCCAGTTTTTAAGGGAGAGTACAATGAAGACCCTGATCTTTATGTAGCAGAGTTTATGGTAGTGTGTGTGGCTAACAATGCTAGAACCCCTGAGCGATATTCCCCGCCACTTTCAAGGGCGCGGCATTTCAGTTGTATGAGAGACAAGCAGCAGGAACTTTTGGCACATGGGACAACTTGAAGTTGGCCTTCCTCACTAAATTCAGGCGTGAAGGTTTTGAAGAGCGGATGCAAGAGGAATTTATGAACCTAAGTCAGTCCTCTGGAGAAAGAGTGGAAGCTTATGTCTCACGAATGGAATCCATCCTGAAGAGATGGACTAACCATAATCTAGATGATGGCATTCAAAAGGGGGTGTTTCTCAGAGGATTACAACCAGAAGTCCGTAAGTTTGTGGAGCTGCAAAGACCAGCCACACTACAAGCTGCAACAGAAGGTGCAAGTCTGTACGATGAAGTGGAAGCTAGATTAGCGATGAATACAGGAAGAGGAGTCCTACCTCCTCTGATGCCAGGAATGATGTATCCACCAAATGCAGTCCCAGAGACAGTTCCCTACCCCTACCAACAGATGCCCCCAGTATCACAATACAGTGCCCCAAATCCACAGTGGCCACAATCCATGCCTCAAATGATGGTTCAACCACAACAACAATGGTCCTAACAAACTTCCTCAATGCCAAATCAGCAGCAACAGTGGAACCCTACCAACTAGAGTCCACAGCCAACAGTTCAAACATGAGCTCTGAATCAGAACCAGAATAGAGACCCCTATGTACCAGCCCAACCCGTTTATGCAGTGATTACAGAGACTCCTCAAAACCCTCCTGCCAGTGCCTCAAGAGGAGAAAGCTTGAAGGACTACTTATCCAACTCAGTTGCAAACATAAAAAAGGAGTTGATGGATGTGATTACAGAACAATCACAGACGTTGAAAGTGAATACCGCTAGCATATCCAACGTTGCAGGAGCAGGAAGAGATGTGATGCGATCAAATACTTGGTGTGGTAAATGTCATCAAGCAGGCCATTTAGCCACTGAATGTACACGAAAACCAACTATTCCTGGGGCCTTCTGTTCCTACTGTTTGCGAAAGAATCATACAGAGGACATTTGCTCTTTGAAGAAGATGCATGATAGGAGAAGGAAGGAAGAAGACGCAAGATTCAACTTGCTGGAATCCAAAATGACAACACAGGATATTGGACCCAAGCCTAGAGAGTTTGGTCCTAATTTCGGACCCAGAAGATTTCCCTCTCAAAGTTACAGAGGAAGACAGTTTGGCGGTGGTCAGAGATCAGAAGTGGAATGTTACATATGCGGAGAAAAGGGACACATCTCACCAAATTGTCCAAATCCCAGAAGGTCAGTGGATTACAAGCCCTTATGCAGTCGATGCAAAGGAGAAGGCCACACTGCAAAAGACTGTCCAAGCCCAGCCCAGTGAAAAACAGTGAAACTGATAGTCCGGCCAAGGCCCAAGAGCCTACCTCCAATTTGGTGGAATTGGAAGTTGCTGCCATCACGCGTGCAAAGCAGAAGGAACCACCTATCCAGAAAGAAAATAACCCTCCTGCCAGAACAGTGAAGTTCAATCTTCCACCAGAAGAACAGAACAGAACAGAGCCTAACAGTGCCGTACAGAGCACTACAGTGCCACAGAGAGTTACAGAGACAGGACCAGAGGTCCAGGATACAGAAGAGGAGGAAGTGCCACAAGTGGCAAAAGAAGTTCATGTAATTCCTCTGTTGGAGGAAAGAGGGAAAATGAAAATGGGTGTTGCCCCATTCCCTAACCGGTTAGAGAAGCCAGTGGATCCTATTAAGGAATACGATCTAGTCAGAGATCTAGATACCTTTAAACCAAACCTCACATTCGGACAATTATTGATGTTGTCCCCCAGTTGCCGGAAAAGGTTCAAAAGTATACTAACACAAAGACGTGGCTTAAGGATTGCTCCCTCAACAGTAACAAAGTCCAACAAGGCTCCAGAGCCTGTAAAAGAAGTGGATGTGGCTAATGCTTTCCTAGATCCGGGTACCCCAGAGACTGGCGTGTGGATAGAAGGTTGCTTTATTGCAAATGCATTGATTGATGGAGGTTCATCAGTGAACATTATGACGGATGTGACAATGAAGGATCTAGGCCTACAAGGTGTGCAACCCACTCAATGGCTCATCAGACTGGCGGATCAGAGTAGAATCAAGCCTTTGGGCATTCTCCCATATGTGAAGACTACAGTGGCTGGAAAAGATTATTGGCTAACCTATTTGGTGGTGAAGCCAAACTCTTATGGTACATCCTACCCTTTGCTACTGGGCAGACCATGGCTTTTTGAAGCCCGAACAAGGACGGATTGGTTCAAAGGAACCTTCACTTTGGGTAGAGGACCCAACAAAGTGGTGCTGAAACTGTATGGTTCTCAAAAAGGACATGGATCCACCTCTTTGGAATTATCTTCTGACTCCCCTAATGAGGCTACGGATGGAACATCAGCAGACGAAGACGCTGTCAAACAGATCCTTCCCAAGAAAACAGTGGCACGTTCCTTAACAATGGATATTGTAAGCCGACTTCCAAAAGATGCAGAGCCATTATCAATGGGTGAATACTTCCTGCCTGAACCAGGAATGACTTTTGAAATCACTTCTGACAATGAGATAGAAGCATGGATGTACTACTCTCCCTGTTACATGGCCATAACAGAGCTAGAGACAGAGGCAGGAGAGGAAACAGAGAATCTGTTCTTCTGTTACAGAGCTCCTACAGAGACAGAGACAGAAGTAGAAGCAGAAGCAGACGTAGAAGCAGAAGCAGACGCAGAGACAGAAGCAGAAGCAGAGACAGAGACAGAAGAGGATGGATATGATATGGACGAAGAAGGTTATGAAAGTGAAACGGAAGAATCTATCCCACTTGAAGAGGATATATATGAAGAAGAAATTCCAGAATCTTCAGAAGCAGACGAGCTCATGCTATGGGACATAATGGCAATGGTATCATTTGGTCTGGTAAATGGATCTTCTCGTATGCAAAATCTTTATAAGAAATGGGTTAAGAAGAATAAGCCGTCTTTCAGCAGTGGCTCATGCCGTCCTAACCTATCTTTGCCAAAGAAAGATGATGATGATGCACCGTGCCAACAAGCACCAATCCCACCAACCCAACAGGTATCAGAGGGTCCCTGTTATGTGACGTTCCTGGATGTGTCATTAGAAGAGGAGTCTTCAAGCCAAGAGGTAATTAATTTTGAAACCAAACCCAAAACGGCTCTAATCCCATTTCAACATCTCAAGGAGCAACTTAAGTCTCCACCAAAAGAAGAAGTTGGTTCTAGTGGGACATCAGAAGAGGACACCACTCCCTTGAAGGAGTCCGATCTGTATCCAGAAGTAGTCCGTAGGACCATCATTCGTGAAGTAGAAGGTGAAAGGCAATTAACTCAATTAACTTTTGTGGATGCAGAAGGCACTAAACGCCACTTGAAGGTGGGTAGCAGCCTCCCAGAAGAGGAGTTGTCAACTTTGTACAACTTGTTGAAAGAGAATTTAGACGTGTTTGTGTGGTCCTACAAAGACCTAAAGGGGATTTATCCCACAATATGTCAACATCATATTGACTTGGAGCCTGATGCCAAGCCAGTACGGCAACGACAGAGGCGAATGAACCCGAATTCTTCCACATTGGTGAAAGCGGAGCTGCTAAAGCTTCTAGAAGCCGAGTTCATCTATCCAGTGGCAAATAGTGAATGGGTTTCACCCATCGTGGTTGTACCCAAGAAGAATGGCAAATTGCGAATATGTGTGGATTTTCGAAATCTTAATTCCAAGACAAAGAAGGATCACTTTCCTATCCCTTTCACAGACCAACTGTTGGACACAGTGGCAGGACGTGAGCTTTATTCCCTTCTGGATGGATTCAATGGATACAACCAAGTCCAAATCGCAGAAGAGGACCAATCCAAAACAACCTTCACCATAGAATGGGGGACCTATGCTTACCGAGTGATGCCATTTGGACTCTGCAATGCCCCTGCTACTTTCCAACGAGTCATGATGCCTGCATTTCAGAATCATCTGCACGACTTCATTGAGGTATATTTGGATGACCTTTGTGTCTATAGTTTGATCCGTGAACACTAGGAACACCTGAAACAATGCTTTGACCGATGCCGGGAGTATGGGATTTCCCTCAACCCCGACAAATGCATCTTTGGGGTCTCTTCTGGAGTTCTGTTGGGCCACATTGTCTCTGCACAAGGATATCAACAGACCCTACAAAGATCGAAAAGATTGCAGCTCTGACAGCACCCACTAACCTTAAATAGTTGAGGGGGTTCCTAGGCCATGTGGGTTACTACAGAAGGTTTATAGCCCATTTTGCGACAAAGGCAACTTCCTTGCACAAGCTTCTGAGGAAAGATGCAGAATTTACTTGGACGGAAGAATGTGACAAAGCTTTCTACACTCTAAAGCAGTGTCTGATTGAGGCACCCATTCTGCAACCTCTTGATTGGACGAAAGAGTTCCATGTACACACTGATGCATAAATTGAAGGCTTAGGTGCTGTCCTTTGCCAGAAGGGCTCCTCGAAGCTAGATCAACCGATCTATTACGCAAGCCGAAAAGTCACTGATAGGGAACGGAACTATACAGTGACCGAGCTGGAGTGCTTGGCAATGGTATTTGCCCTAGAGAAGTTCCGCCATTACCTCCTATCTACCCACTTTGAATTTTATGTGCATCATGAGGCCCTGTCCTTCTTGATGAACAAAGCAGAAGTGAAAGGACGAATGATGAGATGGCTCCTTCTATTTCAGGAGTTCGACTTTGAGGTGATTACCAAGCCTGGTCATTCCCATGTTCTGGCTGATCATCTGTCGCGTATCCCACAAACTGCAGATGAGGAGTAGGATGATCCAGACCTCCCTGATGCTTCCCTATTCTTGGTGGAAACTGTAACTCCCTAGTATGCAGACATTGCCAATCTGCTAGCAACCCAACAATATCCTCCTGGTATTTCTAGTCGGGGGAGGAAGAAGCTTATGCTAGAATCAGCCCCATACACCCTGCTAGGTGGTGCACTGTACAAGAAAGGCAAAGATGAAGTGCACAGAAGATGTGTTGCAGGAAATGAGATTGAGATTGTTCTGAAGGCTTGCCATATGAGCCATGTGGAGGTCACTTTGCAGGAGAAGCTACAGCCAGGAAGGCTTTGCTAGCAGGATATTGGTGGCCTACACTTCACAAAGATGCCTATGATTACTGTAAAAGATGTGATGCTTGTCAAAGAATGGGGAAACCCACCAAGACAAGTGCCATGCCACTGCAACCTATCCTTCCTTTAAAGCCATTTGAGAAGTGGGGCATCGACTTTGTAGGTCCGATCGATCCTCCTACCAGAAGGAAACAGAACCGATACATCCTCTTATGTACGGATTATGTCACAAAGTGGTGTGAAGCTAAAGCCCTAAAGCAGGACGATGGTAACAGCGTGCCCCTGTTCATGTACGAGAATATGATTACCCGTTTTGGCAGTCCCTTACAGCTGATAAGTGACAGAGGCACTCATTTCCTTAATAAAGTCATGGAAGAATTGACAGAGTTGTATAAGATCCGCCATCGCAAGTCCACTCCTTATTACCCTAGAGCCAACGGCCAAGTCAAAGTCACCAATCGCATCCTCTGCTAGATTCTGACAAGAACAATTGCCGCACATCGTCGTGATTGGGATGATCGACTTACAGAGGCCCTCTGGGCATACAGAACCTCCCATAAAGCAGCAACAGGACAGACACCCTTCCAGCTGGTGTATGGTACAGAAGCTGTTTTTCCTGTTGAACTGGAACTACCCTCTTTGAGAGTGGCTATCAAAGAGCGTTTGGGGGACGATGATTCACTGCAACGCTGTCTCCTGCACCTGGAATGTTTGGACGAAATTCATAGGATGGCTCTACAGTGCATGGAAGCCACGCAAGCTCGACGCAAGGCTTACCATGATAGCTTCATCAAGCACAAGGAGTTCAAAGAAGGTGATTTGGTCCTAGCCTATGATTCACGATTTGGCAAGTTTCCTGGCAAGCTTCAACAGCGATGGATGGGCCCCTATAAGGTACTTGTCGTTAACCCTAATGGTTCTGTCCAAGTACAGACCGTTGATGCCTCTGATGATCCCTTTCTGATCAATGGATATCGCCTGAAGAAGTACTTTCCTCCTTGGGGATCTTGACAATTACGAACACTTGATCCTTTCCCTCGTTGGCGCGGCACTGTACTTCTTATGATGCTACTTCTGATAGCCGTTCTTCAGTCATTCCGGATGAACTGGATGCAACCCTTTGTCCCCTCAACTCCATCTTCCAGCCTTGATCTCTTATCCTCTATTTTCCACCAGCATCAGTGGCGTGGTTGGTTCTGACAAATGGTAGTTCTACCATTCCCTTGCTCAATTAAAAAAAAGAAAAAAGAAAAAGATACATATGGGTCATGGGAGAAAAGGACTAAGGTCCCTGTCATGCCGACCTATTCTTCGAGAAAAGGTGGAAACACCCTCGCGAATAGGGGAAAACAAAAGAAAAGAAAAAGAGAAAAAATCAAAAAAACAAAACTGTTATGAGAGAAAAGGAAGAACTTCTCTGTCATAACAGGCCTCGTTCCGAGAAAAGGTGGTACACACCCTTGGGCGGGAAGCTAGCTATGGAAAAGGTGGCAACACCCAGCAGTCCAGAAAGGGATTCATTAATTGATATTCCCAGGATCCAATTCCGAAGCTGCGTCCCTTGGTACGCTGTGTCCTGGGTCTCTCTACAAAGTGACTACCTGTCCTCTAGCAGACGACATGTTCCTGTCCAATACAACATTCGATTTGATGGCTACCTCCCTGGGTACGCCTCTTCAACAACTGACGACGCGATCTTCATCGACAAACAATAGAGTGACGTGAGCTTTCATCCTAACCGGATGGGGAAGTGAGTAAGGCTGCCCTTCTGTATCTATCAACAGAGCGTGAGACAGAGGGTGGGCTGAGAGACCAGTCTTTTCCCTTCAAATCAAATGAGAGGTGAGTAGTGTGACTGAAGCATGGGATGGGCCTCTCAATGCACAAAGCACAATTCGTTCTGTGCACTGCACCATAAGGCTCCCTGGCCTTCCTTCTCGCATCGTATGCCGGCACAGGGCGGGATGCACAGTTGCACCATCAAATGCGCACAAGGCATACAACCTTTGCACAAGTGACTGTGAGGATTATATCAATGGGGTTCAGGACATGGCTGCCCTCCTGTATCTATCAACAGAGCGTGAGACAGAGGGTGGGCTGAGTGTGACTGAAGCTTCTTCAATCAATTACCGAGAGGTGAGATTGAGGGACGTTACGACACAGAGTCAAGTATGTTCCAGTTTCCCTATGCACCCACGGGATGGGTCTCTACCGTCGTCATCACAGGACACCTCACCCTGTTCTGTACACTACACTGTAAGGCTCCCTTGCCTTCCTTCTTGCACCTATGCCAGACGGGTTGGACGCACTAATGCACCATCAAATGTGCACCCTGGCATACTCCTTTTGCACCATTCCCCCTTGTCGATTTCTCAACCGGGTACGAGACATGGGTTTCACTCCTTATTCCTCGAGTGATATTAGTCATGGGGCACGTGACTGTTCTTTCATTCCCTATGAGTGATTGTGAGTTGAGTGCAATATCCCTCATCATCGATAAATTTTCTGCGCTTCCTTCCATCAGCTACCTCCCTGGGTGCTGCCGCGTGGTCCCTGCCATGACGGACGTGTACAACGAAGATGCCTTGGTACCTCCAGAAGCCGACAACAACACAGGAAGTGCCATTGACACTCAACCTTGCTTCTTGACAAAATGGGCCAAGTTTTTCTAACCCTCCCACTTTGGTTTCTTCGTGACGGTCATGTTTTAAGTGTGGGGAAGTTAGTGGATGGTTTGTGGCATGGTCCTAGGTCCCTGTTGCTCGGTTAACCCTATCCGTTAAGGTCTTAAGTGTGGGGACGCGTCCCTGCGCGTCTACCTTGTATACCCCTCTGCCTATGCCTTAACCTGCTCATGCATGTTTGCCATGCCTTGCTTTTACCCTAATGGGATCCCTTCCCACCCACCCGGTTATGTTCCACCCACTCTTGGGGCTGTTCCCTTACAGTTTTCCTTGATTCCCTGATTTTAAGGTCCTGCTATGTGAATGCATCCTACGTTCACCAAAGTCCCCATCCAACCTTATAGCCATGTTCCCTCCTTTGCACTGACCATTATTCCTTTTTACCTACCCCTATTCCGGTGCACGGTTTTTGAAATATTAATTTTTGAAGCATTTTGTGCAATTTAGATGGTTTTCCATGTGAACGCGCTTTTCTTGCTTCGGAACTATGATCTGATGTCATAGCCCTGACAACCACTTTTTCCCTGATATTTTTCCTTTTTACTCCGTGTCATTTCGATACACAGTTTGTCCAATATTCATTTTTCGATTTTTTTCCAGACTTTTTCGTGCGTCTTTTTGACATTTTTCCATGTGAACCTGCCCTGTTTGCATCGGAATTCCCATTCGATTTGACAGCCGTGTCCCCTGTGTCTTCCCCCACCTTTTTCCTTTTTCCTCCCCCCTCTTTCGCCTTCTGGATTTTTACGTATTAATTTTTAAATCAGTTTTTAGGAGTATTTTTGGTCTTTTTCGCATGTGGACCCTTCCTACTTCCACCGGAACTGCAATTTAACGTGATAACCCTGTGCCACTCCTTCCTACAGACATTTTTCCTTCTTACTGTATGTCATTCTGGCGCACGGTTCGTCCGCTATGAATTTTCAATCCCATTTTTGGGTCTATTTTTTGGATTTTTTCCACATGAACGCGTCTTATCTGAGTCGGAACTCTGTTTTGATGTGATAGGATTGTCGAGCACGTCTTTCTGCACAGTTTTCCTTTTTCTTGCACCTCGTTTCGATGCACGGATCTTTCGATATTAATTTTTAATTGCATTTTTTGGTTCATTTTTTGTGTTCTTTGCACGTGACCGCCCTTTCTCCCCCCGGAACCTCCGTCACATATTTTCCTTGTTTTCCCCCTGTCGTCCTGCCCACTTTTTATTTTTACGTCCTTTCGTTTTGACGTCCCGATTGGGAGATATTAATTTATCTTAAATTTTATGTGTTTTCGTGTGACTCGTCCCGCGCGCGCACGCGCTTGTTTGCACTTTTACGCGTCTTCACGCGCCCCGGTCGCATTCGCGTGTCTCGTCCTCGTATCCGGGCGTCTATTCAATCCCGTCCCGGCAAATTTTTTTTACCCTCGCCCCCCGCACGCGAGCGGGACGAGGGGGTACGCCCCTTCCCCTTGGGCACCCCGCTACCCACCCCCAACCTACCCCCACCCCTCCCTTCCCTAACCGCCTACCCCCTTCCTCTCCCTCTTCCTGCGTTCCTCCTTCCTCCTCCCACCTTCCTCATTCCTCCACCCGCTTGCCCCGTCAGCCTTCTGCTCTGCCACCGTCCCCGTCGCCCTTGCCGCTAGCCGTGGGCGCTGCCACCGTCCCCGTCGCCCTCGCCGTCAGCCTTCTGCTCTGCCGCCATCCCCGTTGCCCTCGACGCAGCCTCCTGCGCTGCCGCTGTCCCCGTCGCCCACAACGCCGCTGCGCAGGTCGTCGCCGCCAGCCGTGGGCGCTGCCGCCGTTGCCGGAGCCCCTGGGCGCTGCCGCCGTCGCTGGAGCCCGCGCTACGTTGCTAAGGACGCCCGCCGTTGCCAGAGCCGCCGCTGTCAAGTCCCCTGCCGCCGGACGCGCCGCCGTCCTCCTCCTCCGCTTCCACCTCCTCTTCCCTCACTAACCTCAGGGTAGTTACCACTAACCTAACCATTGTTAACTAACCTAACATTAGTTATACTAATTAACCCTAGTTACTTACCACTAACCTAACCTACCCCTCATTCTAACCCTAACTAACCCTAGTTAGGCTACTTAACCCTAGTTAGTTTCATTAACCATAGTTAGGTTAGTTTCACTAACCTTAGTTAGGTTAGTTCTAACTACCCCTAGTTAGGCTAACCCTAACCCTAACCCTAACCCAACTTAGGTTAACTAACCCCCTTTAGGTTAGTCTCCATTGACTTAGTCCCCCCTAACTGACTTATCTAACTTCACCTAGGCTAACCTAATTCCATCTGACTAACCTGACTTGACTTAGTCAGACTAACATGACTTACACAGACTAACAGCACTTAACTGACTTACTTTCAACTTACTTACCAGACTAAGCTGATTTATCTGATTTAATTAATTTATAAATTAATTTTCACATCATAAAAATTCAGAAAAATTTCTAAAAATTCCCTTTGCTTTTTGCCAATTTTTGGGAATTTGTCCGCTGGAAATTTCCAACCCTCAAATTTTTGAAAATTAAATATTTCCTAATTTATCCCCCAAATTCCCCACAAATGTAGAAAATTCATTTAAAAATAGTAAAACATTCTAAACAAAAGTCTCAAAAATTATACAAAATTCCCCTCACTCCCCTTGACTATTTTCCATTTATTTTTCATTTTACAATATTATCATACATGGTACCCCTATTGTTTTTAAAAAAAAACCAACCAACAAACCAACAAACGAAAATTTCCCTTAACACTCTCTATTTTATTTGCATCCACTCCAATGTGGATATTTCCTCCATATTCATGTGTTATATATCTCAATTTTCCTATTATTATTATTTTTTTCTTATTAAAAAAAAACAAACAAACTACACCAACATAAAACAATACAACACATCCACAACACATAACAACCACCCAAACAAAACAACCACCATAAATAATCACAAATTACAAAAATTTAAAAAACCAACCAACAAACAAATCAACCCCTCCGCTAAGGTGATGTCTTTGTTGTTTCGTCAGTGGTCTTTCCTTTTCCTTTACTGGATTCACTTCTTTTGGGGGACTCTTCCCTGCACATTTCTGCATTACATACACAACCCTTCCAGGTATTTATTTTCTGTGCTTTATTTATTTTCATTTCCCCCTTAATCACACATTAATTCTTAAAATGAACTCTTTATTTACCCACAGTTTCCACGTGCATTCGTGCTAATCACATACACATACTTTTTAATTAAAATAAACCCGCCGTTCACTTCGCACGCGCTACGTGCGCTACAGAGGCACTTTAATTTTTAATTAAAATGAACCAGCCGTCACATGAGCACGCGCTGGCAAAAAAGCGCTCCACATCACCTTCATTTGTAATCAATGAACTTGCATTTAGAGACCCAGTCTGGGTATCGCAGTCCGGGATTTGCCTTAATGCACCGCTTCACCTAATAATTGGTAATTTAATTTATAAGAAGGAACCGCCGTTTTCTTGCTAAGGTTTATCACCTAATATAAATTCACCCATTCTTAATAATTTATTAAAATCAACCCTTCATTAAATTAATTCCCCCCTCACTGCACTTAATTCCCCTTTTTAATGAACCGTTTCGTGGGATGGGTATGTGCAGTCATTAGAGTTATTTTCCATAGTCAATCATTGGGTTATCACCGATGTAGTCTTGATATGTGTCGGATGTGGTATTGTTTTGGTTTACTGTCTTTGTTACGATTACGGGTACGGTATGCAGTTTTTTCTTTTCTTGCTTGATAGGGGGTTCAGGGTGTTTGTCTGATGCATCGCATGAAGACAGGACTCGTCCAAGGCATTTCTATGACTTTGACACCTCGAGGCTTAGGGAAGGCTCTATCTCTACCCTTCAAAGGTGAACCTTTTGTTACCACTCGTCAGCTTTTCTCTAATGAAGAGATTCTGAAGCTGTTGCAAAAGCAGACAAGGGAAATCCTCGATGTTAAGAAGGTGATCAACTCTTCAGGAGTTTCCTTTTCTATGATCACTGATCCCGTATGGAAGACGATCTGTCAGTTTCTTCAGGACAGGTTTATGCCTGCCAAAACGCCATCCCAGTACTTGTCCAAAGAGCTCTTTACAGCTTCCAGGATGGTGTTGAAAGGAGTTGCTATTGATTGGAGCACTTACCTCCTCACTAAAATGGATCACATTTCGTTAAAGTCACCAGGAGTAATGTTACCAATGTCACATATGGATCATATTTGTCTGCCTTCTTGACCTATTCAGGTTTATAGAAGACTGTGCCTCCACCTCCTCCATCAGATCCAGTACCTCCTCCTCCACCTTCGGATGAGTCAGAACCCATTGACATAGAGGATGATGATTCTCCGCCTCCCCTGGTCATCCCGCGCAAACGTTTGAAGAGGGTAGCGGATAAAGCTCCTTCAGTACTTCCTTCAGTACCTATTCCTGCTACCTCTAGCAGTGAACTCCCTAGGTATCTCACTTGTAATAACCTGTTTAGAGCACATCGTGAAGGATCCTTGGACATCTCAGTTCCCTCCCTGAACAGTCTAGTCTCAGGAGATGCAATTCCTTTTCTTTGTAAAGATATTCAGAGCTCCATTGAGTTGTCAGTGACAGCCTGTGTTCAACAGCTGTACGCGTCTTTTTATGAAGAACTCATGCAATCTAAGGACCAGTTGCATAAGGCAACATCCAAGTTAGCTTCTGCTAAGGATACCCTAGCAGATTTATTTAAGCAAATGGAACAACAAACCCAACTGGTTGCCACCCAAAGCGATGAGATCTCTTCTTTGAAGATCCAGTTACTAGAGGCTCAATCACAAGTTACTAGCCTTTCAGCGAAGAAGGAGAGGATGTCCAGGGAAGCGCAGGAGTTCCAAGCTATCTTAGATGACAAACTTTCAGCTTTACAGATGGCTAATGACACAGTGGCAAACCAAGCCTCCCAAATCCAGTAGTTGCAAGATCAACTGGCCAAGTCCCGCTCTGTTCCTCCAAGCCCTAATGTTTCCTTGATTCCTTCTCTTTCACAGCAGGACTTGGCTGCTCTTCAGAGACAGGCTACTTTGTGCCCTCTATTCCAAGATAAAGTGGAAAGATTACAGTCCAGAATGGACTTGTTATGGTCTACATTTGAGCAGTTTCAGGAATATGTTCTACCAGACCATTCTTTCTTTGTCCACTACCACTTACAGAAGTTGGTCTTCTATATGAAGCTTTCCACGATGGATTTACCTCTTCCAGAGGATGGATGGAGTGGGACTTGGTCTGCTGAGTTGTTGACAGAGGTAGTCAGAATGGTGTTTGAAGATTCTGTCATGCCAGATACCATGCTGATGTCCTACATGTATCTACGAGGAGACTTGTTAATTCCAGATGAGGTGGATATGGCATGGTATGTGGGGGATGTGGTCTTACAAGCTGTTTTGTATGTCAACCATTTGGAGTTGTGCATAGCTGACATGTTTCAGAGTTATTCCTCCAAAGTGGCTGATTGTCATGATCATTCCTGGCATCCCATGATTGATTCGATGGTCCTCAATCAAAGACAAAACACAGCTTCTACCTCTGCCCAGAGTACTAATCAACTGAGGATGGATCTCTTAGCCTATCTTTCAAAGCATAATCCATTTGATGCTACCTTCTTTGATGCCTATCATAGACGATCTCTCTTGGGACCTTCTATTCCTACCCTCCTCTATTACCAACAAATGGCTCACCGCTATGTTATATATCTTTTCCTTTGTCAATCTCATTCCACAATTATTTTACCCCTCCTTTTCCAACCTTCATCTTTCCCTCAAATTCCCATTTTTACATACTGCTCCTTTATTGAGGATAGGGTATTTTCCCCTTCTCCACCCTGTCCTTCTCCCTCCATTAATGTGCCCTCCACATTTCCTATTTATCAGTTAACACCCTTCCTTAGTGATTCCCTTCAAATTTCTGCCACTCCTTCTTTAACCCTTTTCTTCCTTTTATGATTTTTCCTATCCCTCACTTCATCTACTCTTCCTTATTCCACTACCCTCTCCTAACACTTCTCTATCTCAACCACCTCAGTTGGTTAGTGACTGTGACGGATTTGATAATCAGATTTCTAGAAGAAGGGGATGGAGTTCGGATAATTGCCTTACAGGACCTCAGATCAATTGGCCCGTAATTCCAGGAGAATGGACAGCTTCCAGTCAAGCTTATCAGAACTATGTTCATTTTGCTCAGCAGTATTCACAGTCTGCAGATCCTTCAGTGAGATTAACTGCTCACTTTGCTTGGTACCTGGCGTATATGCATAGGCACTCTCATAATGATTCCAAGCCTATTCCAAAGTTGTGCACGAATGTCCATGTGAGCATTGATTCCCAACAGCTGGATATTTTGTATTTTCATGCCCTTTGTTTGCCTAGCAGATACCTGGTCCTGTTGGAAAGGATGTGTTGTCTCCAGTTTTTTCAAAATCCTCCTAAAAACTTTGTAGATGAATCCTTGTTTATGGATCGTTTCCAACAACATCAATCTTTTAAGAGTGATCATCTTCATTGATACCTTTCCAATGTATGGTGGATGCTTTCTAATGAAAAACTCTCTTTTTGGAGGCGTCATTCAGATGATTGTGTTGTGTATTAGTGTTTGTGTTGTGAGTTAATTTATGTAAAATGAACGTGGTGGTTTCCTATTGGATTGGATTTCGTGTACGAGCTACATTTTGGAGAATTGTGGTGATGGGGTCGTGGATGCAGAATTGAAGTTGATGCTGATGACGAAGAAGCAAACTCTTATATCCTTTACAAATTTGTTGTGATTTTTAGTTTAATAAGAGGCATGCTGAAACGAATGGTTGAATTCGCATTTCTGTGTAGGGGGACTGCGTAGCAGGGTTTTCTACCGAGGGGCACGGTCCTTTGCCTGTGCAGGTTGGCTTGTTAAGGTTTCCATACTTTCCAGAACATGACTTGCCTGATGATCTAAGGCATCTGTGCTGCCTCGATCCAGAGTATGGAGGATCCATCTCCATCCATTCCTCTCTCTCTCTCTTGCCAATCTTGCCTCCCTTCTTCATCATTTTGTTGGCAAGATAGGTACCTCCATGAGGAACTGGTTGTGACGTATAAGATACCAGGATGTTGAAGGGGAGCATCATCGAAGGTGATTCCCACCCCTTGTTGGACCAAACACAGAGTTTCTCTTGCAGCGGCGTCCAGGATGGGACAAGAATGCCTGCATGCAGAGCTAGCAAAACTGGCTCCAATTTAGCGTTTTCGTGGCTTCTTCCTCCATTGTGCTCTCTCTCTCTCTCCATCACTCATTTGGTTTGCTATTGAGTCGTCACTGCTACTGACATCGCCACTGCACTACCCACATAGACACCGATGATGAACTTAGACAGGCTTAGGGTTTGGCCCTTTTTCTTCTTGGGAATTTGGGTGGAGACGGCCTCTCCTAGGGATGGGAAAGCAAAGAATTGTGATGAGAGCAAAAACCTCCCCCTTAGCCAACACATGCCACGAGAGAAAAAGAAGATGTTGCTACAAAAGGAACAGTCTTAGATCCACGTTTAGCAGCTGCAACTGCCTTCTTCTGAGCGGCCTTCTTCTTGCTTGCATCTAAAACCATTGTGCTTTGTGCTGACAGCTTATAGTTAATAAAAAATCTCTTCTGCCGCGACTGCCTCTCTCTGTCTTCTGTTCTTCTATCCCTGAATCGTCATGCTTCTAGCATTGGGAATGCTCCTGGGAAGAACCGTAGGACGTTGCGTAAGAAGAGGAAGGAGAAGGTGTGGGCGGCCTTCTTCTTGTTCTTGTTCTTCTTCTTTATCATCCTCGTTTTCTTCTTCCTCCAAGGACGTCTGCACTGCAAACAGATGAATGACCAGTGAAGTAACCCTTCCTGTAAATGTTGTGTATGACAGATAATGGCCAATTGGATGCCTTCCTATCAGCACAATAGATTCCCAGTCAAGTAGGCTTGTTTCTTTCTTGTCTCTCTGAATCTGCAGATTGTATGAACACTTGCAGGGAAGCTTCTCCGCTTCGTATTAATGCATATGACACAGAGTAGAGGATGATGGCAGACTATTTCATTGACGTCGAATTGGACTCTGCACCAGCAGCCGACCCTCCTCCCCCGCCTTCTTCCCCGGTGTTTCATCCAATCATTCTTCCCCATAAAAGCCATAGCCATTCTTTTCTTCTGAGAGAATCTTTGTGGTGGGATGTCTCTTTAATGTGTGGTATGTCCTTGGCAGTGTCAGCAACCTATGCATTTGTCCAACTTGTACAGACTTGCACAGGTAGGGGTACTCTCCATAGCAAGCTGTCCCTGTATAATCCCAATCAAATAGTTGTTGAGATCAGCTTCTTCCCCGGCTGCGCACCAAAATGACAGCAACCCTCCCATGGTAGAAAATGAACATGAAACCAAGGTAGAAGCATGCAAAATCTATGCACATGGCTGAGCCATTAATCTCAAAATTGAAAAGAAACCATAAATCTTCCACTTAATAATGAATTGATTCGTTATCTTCATCATCTTCATCCATAGCTTCAACCATTATACAAGAACAAAAGGGAAAAGAGGAATTTCTGCACAAAAGACAGAGGAGAGAGGGGAGAGAACAACTTTTTGCACCACCAAAAAGAGAATGTGCTAATTGGACAAGAGAGGGAAGGGAAAGAGGCACATAACCACTCGGCGTTTCAGTGGTATGAGAGACAAGCAGCAGGAACTTTTGGCACATGGGACGACTTGAAGTTGGCCTTCCTCACTAAATTCAGGCGTGAAGGTTTTGAAGAGCGGATGCGAGAGGAATTTATGAACCTAAGTCAGTCCTCTGGAGAAAGAGTGGAAGCTTATGTCTCACGAATGGAATCCATCCTGAAGAGATGGACTAACCATAATCTAGATGATGGCATTCAAAAGGGGGTGTTTCTCAGAGGATTACAACCAGAAGTCCGTAAGTTTGTGGAGCTGCAAAGACCAGCCACACTACAAGTTGCAACAGAAGGTGCAAGACTGTACGATGAAGTGGAAGCTAGATTAGCGATGAATACAGGAAGAGTAGTCCTACCTCCTCTGATGCCAGGAATGATGTATCCACCAAATGCAGTCCAAGGGACAGCTCCCTACCCCTACCAACAGATGCCCCCAGTATCACAGTACAGTGCACCAAATCCATAGTGGCCACAATCCATGCCTCAAATGATGGTTCAACCACAACAACAATGGTCCCAACGAATTTCCTCAATGCCAAATCAGCAGCAACAGTGGAACCCTACCAATTGGAGTCAACAGCCAACAGTTCAAACACGAGCTCTGAATCAGAACCAGAACAGAGACCCCACTGTACCAGCCCAGCCCGTTTATGCAGTGATTACAGAGACTCCTCAAAACCCTCCTGCCAGTGCCTCAGGAGGAGAAAGCTTGAAGGACTACTTATCCAACTCAGTTGCAAACATAAAAAAGGAGTTGATGGATGTGATTACAGAACAATTACAGACGTTGAAAGTGAATACCGCTAGCATATCCAACGTTGCAGGAGCAGGAAGAGATGTGATGCGGTCAAATACTTGGTGTGGTAAGTGTCATCAAGCAGGCCATTTAGCCACTGAATGTACACGAAAACCAACTATTCCTGGGGCCTTTTATTCCTACTGTTTGCGGAAGAATCATACAGAGGACATTTGCTCTTTGAAGGAGATGCATGATAGGAGAAGGAAGGAAGAAGACGCAAGATTCAACTTGCTGGAATCCAAAATGACAACACAGGATATTGGACCCAAGCCTAGAGAGTTTGGTCCTAATTTCGGACCCAGAAGATTTCCCTCTCAAAGTTACAGAGGAAGACAGTCTGGCGGTGGTCAGAGATCAGAAGTGGAATGTTACAGATGCGGAGAAAAGGGACACACCTCACCAAATTGTCCAAATCCCAGAAGGTCAGTGGATTACAAGCCCTTATGCAGTCGATGCAAAGGAGAAGGCCACACTGCAAAAGACTGTCCAAGCCCAGCCAAGTGAAAAACAGTGCTACTGATAGTCCGGCCAAGGCCCAAGAGCCTACCTCCAATTTGGTGGAATTGGAAGTTGCTGCCATCACGCGTGCAAAGCAGAAGGAACCACCTGTCCAAAAAGAAAATAACCCTCCTGCCAGAACAGTGAAGTTCAATCTTCCACCAGAAGAACAGAACAGAACATAGCCTAACAGTGCCGTACAGAGCACTACAGTGCCACAGAGAGTTACAGAGACAGTTATAGAGACAGGACTAGAGGTCCAGGATACAGAAGAGGAGGAAGTGCCACAAGTGGCAGAAGAAGTTCCTGTAATTCCTCTGTTGGAGGAAAGAGGGAAAATGAAAATGGGTGTTGCCCCATTCCCTAACCGGTTAGAGAAGCCAGTGGATCCTATTAAGGAATACGATCTAGTCAGAGATCTAGATACCTTTAAACCAAACCTCACATTCCGACAATTATTGATGTTGTCCCCCAGTTGCCGGAAAAGGCTCAAAAGTATACTAACAAGAAGACGTGGCTTAAGGATTGCTCCCTCAACAGCAACAAAGTCCAACAAGGCTCTAGAGCCTGTAAAAGAAGTGGATGTGGCTAATGCTTTCCTAGATCCGGGTACCCCAGAGACTGGCGTGTGGATAGAAGGCTACTTTATTGCAAATGCACTGATTGATGGAGGTTCATCAATGAACATTATGACGGATGTGACAATGAAGGATCTAGGCCTACAAGGTGTGCAACCCACTCAATGGCTCATCAGACTGGTGGATTAGAGTAGAATCAAGCCTTTGGGCATTCTTCCATATGTGAAGACTACAGTGGCTGGAAAAGATTATTGGCTAACCTATTTGGTGGTGAAGCCAAACTCTTATGGTACATCCTATCCTTTGCTACTGGGCAGACCATGGCTTTTTGAAGCCCGAGCAAGGACGGATTGGTTGAAAGGAACCTTCACTTTGGGTAGACGACCCAACAAAGTGGTGCTGAAACTGTATGGTTCTCAAAAAGAACATGGATCCACCTCTTTGGAATTATCTTCTGACTCCCCTAATGAGGCTACGGATGGAACATCAGCAAACGAAGACGCTGTCAAACAGATCCTTCCCAAGAAAACAGTGGCACGTTCCTTAACAGTGGATACTGTAAGCCGACTTCCAAAAGATGCAGAGCCATTATCAATGGGTGAATACTTCCTGCCTGAACCAGGAATGACTTTTGAAATCACTTCTGATAGTGAGATAGAAGCATGGATGTACTGCTCTCCCTGTTACATGGCCATAGCAGAGCCAGAGACAGAGGCAGGAGAGGAAACAAAGAATCTGTTCTTCTGTTACAGAGCTCCTACAGAGACAGAGACAGAAGCAGAAGCAGAAGCAGACGCAGAAGCAGAAGCAGACGCAGAGACAGAAGCAGAAGCAGAGACAGAGACAGACGAGGATGGATATGATATGGATGAAGAAGGTTATGAAAGTGAAACGGAAGAATCTATCCCACCTGAAGAGGATATATATGAAGAAGAAGTTCCAGAATCTTGAGAAGCAGACGAGCTCATGCTATGGGACAGAATGGCAATGGTATCATTTGGTCTGGTAAATGGATCTTCTGGTATACAAAATCTTTATAAGAAATGGGTTAGGAAGAATAAGCCGTCTTTCAGCAGTGGCTCATGCCGTCCTAACCTATCTTTGCCAAAGAAAGATGATGATGATGCACCGTGCCAACAAGCACCAATCCCACCAACCCAACAGGTATCAGAGGGTCCCTGTTATGTGATGTTCCTGGATGTATCATTAGAAGAGGAGTCTTCAAGCCAAGAGGTAATTAATTTTGAAACCAAACCCGAAACGGCTCTAATCCCATTCCAACATCTCAAGGAGCAACTTAAGTCTCCATCAAAAGAAGAAGTTGGTTCTAGTGGGACATCAGAAGAGGACACCACTCCCTTGAAGGAGTCGGATCTGTATCCATAAGCAGTCCGTGGGACCTTCATCCGTGAAGTAGAAGGTGAAAGGCAGTTAACTTTTGTGGATGCAGAAGGCACTGAACGCCACTTGAAGGTGGGTAGCAGCCTCCCAGAAGAGGAGTTGTCAACCTTGTACAACTTGTTGAAAGAGAATTTGGACGTGTTTGCGTGGTCCTACAAAGACCTAAAGGGGATTGATCCCACAATATGTCAACATCATATTGACTTGGAGCCTGATGCCAAGCCAGTACGGCAACGACAGAGGCGAATGAACCCGAATTATTCCACATTGGTGAAAGTGGAGCTGCTGAAGCTTCTAGAAGCCGAGTTCATCTATCCAGTGGCAAATAGTGAATGGGTTTCACCCATCGTGGTTGTACCCAAGAAGAATGGCAAATTGCGAATATGTGTGGATTTCCGAAATCTTAATTCCAAGACAAAGAAGGATCACTTTCCTATCCCTTTCACAGACCAACTGTTGGACACAGTGGCACGACGTGAGCTTTATTCCCTTCTGGATGGATTCAATGGATACAACCAAGTCCAAATTGCAGAAGAGGACCAATCCAAAACAACCTTCACCATAGAATGGGGGACCTATGCTTACTGAGTGATGCCATTTGGACTCTGCAATGCCCCTGCTACTTTCCAACGAGTCATGATGCCTGCATTTCAGAATCATCTGCACGACTTCATTGAGGTATATTTGGATGACCTCTGTGTCTATAGTTTGATCCGTGAACACTGGGAACACCTGAAACAATGCTTTGACCGATGCCGGGAGTATGGGATTTCCCTCAACCCCGACAAATGCATCTTTGGGGTCTCTTCCGGAGTTCTGTTGGGCCACATTGTCTCTGCACAAGGGATATCAACAGACCCTGCAAAGATCGAAAAGATTGGAGCTCTGACAACACCCACCAACCTTAAACAGTTGAGGGGGTTCCTAGGCCATGTGGGTTACTACAGAAGGTTTATAGCCATTTTGCGACAAAGGCAACTTCCTTGCACAAGCTTCTGAGGAAAGATGCAGAATTTACTTGGACGGAAGAATGTGACAAAGCTTTCTACACTCTAAAGCAGTGTCTGATTGAGGCACCCATTCTGCAACCTCTTGATTGGACGAAAGAGTTCCATGTACACACCGATGCATCAATTGAAGGCTTAGGTGCTATCCTTTGCCAGAAGGGCTCCTCGAAGCTGGATCAACCGATCTATTACGCAAGCCGAAAAGTCACTGATAGGGAATGGAACTATACAGTGACCGAGCTGGAGTGCTTGGCAATGGTGTTTGCCCTAGAGAAGTTCCGCCATTACCTCCTATCCACCCACTTTAAATTTTATGTGCATCATGAGGCCCTGTCCTTCTTGATGAACAAAGCAGAAGTGAAAGGACGAATGATGAGATGGCTCCTTCTATTTCAGGAGTTCGACTTTGAGGTGATTACTAAGCCTAGTCGTTCCCATGTTCTGGCTGATCATCTGTCACGTATCCCACAAACTGCAGATGAGGAGCAGGATGATCCAGACCTCCCTGATGCTTCCCTATTCTTGGTGGAAACTGTAACTCCCTGGTATGCAGACATTGCCAATCTGCTGGCAACCCAACAGTATCCTCCTGGTATTTCTAGTCGGGGGAGGAAGAAGCTTATGCTAGAATCAGCCCCATACATCCTGCTAGGTGGTGCACTGTACAAGAAAGGCAAAGATGAAGTGCTCAGAAGATGTGTTGCAGGAAATGAGATTGGGATTGTTCTGAAGGCTTGCCATGACGAGCCATGTGGAGGTCACTTTGCAGGAGAAGCTACAGCCAGGAAGGCTCTGCTAGCAGGATATTGGTGGCCTACACTTCACAAAGATGCCTATGATTACTGTAAAAGATGTGATGCTTGTCAAAGAATGGGGAAACCCACCAAGACAAGTGCCATGCCACTGCAACCTATCCTTCCTTTAAAGCCATTTGAGAAGTGGGGCATCGACTTCGTAGGTCCGATCGATCCTCCTACCAGAAGGAAACAGAACCGATACATCCTCGTATGTACGGATTATGTCACAAAGTGGTGTGAAGCTAAAGCCCTAAAGCGGGACGATGGTAACAGCGTGGCCCTGTTCATGTACGAGAATATCATTACCCGTTTTGGCAGTCCCTTAGAGCTGGTAAGTGATAGAGGCACTCATTTCCTTAATAAAGTCATGGAAGAATTGACAGAGTTGTATAAGATCCGCCATCGCAAGTCCACTCCTTATTACCCTAGAGCCAACGGCCAAGTCAAAGTCACCAATCGCATCCTCTGGTCGATTCTGACAAGAACAATTGCCGCACATCGTCGTAATTGGAATGATCGACTTATAGAGGCCCTCTGGGCGTACAGAACCTCCCATAAAGCAGCAACAGGACAGACACCCTTCCAGCTGGTGTATGGTACAGAAGCTGTTTTTCCTGTTGAACTGGAACTACCCTCTTTGAGAGTGGCTATCAAAGAGCATTTGGGGGACGATGATTCACTGCAACGCTGTCTCCTACACCTGGAATGTTTGGACGAAATTCATAGGATGGCTCTACAGTGCATGGAAGCCGCGCAAGCTCGACGCAAGGCTTACCATGATAGCTTCATCAAGCACAAGGAGTTCAAAGAAGGTGATTTGGTCCTAGCCTATGATTCACGATTTGGCAAGTTTCCTGGCAAGCTTCAACAGCGGTGGATGGGCCCCTATAAGGTACTTGTTGTTAATCCTAATGGCTCTGTCCAAGTACAGACCGTTGATGCCTCTGATGATCCCTTTCTGATCAATGGATATCGCCTGAAGAAGTACTTTCCTCCTTGGGGATCTTGACAATTACGGACACTTGATCCTTTCCCTCGTTGGCGCGGCATTGTACTTCTTATGATGCTACTTCTGATAGCCGTTCTTCAGTCATTCCGGATGAACTGGACGCAACCCTTTGTCCCCTCAACTCCATCTTCCAGCCTTGATCTCTTATCCTCTATTTTCCACCAGCATCAGTGGCGAGGTTGGTTATGACAAATGGTAGTTCTACCATTCTCTTGCTCAATAAAAAAAAGAAAAAAAGAAAAAGATACATATCGGTCATGGGAGAAAAGGACTAAGGTCCCTCTCATGGCGACCTATTCTTCGAGAAAAGGTGGAAACACGCTCGGGAATAGGGGAAAACAAAAGAAAAGAAAAAGAGAAAAAATCAGAAAAACAAAACTGTTATGAGAGAAAAGGAAGAACTTCTCTATCATAACAGGCCTCATTCCGAGAAGAGGTGGTACATACCCTTGGGCGGGAAGCTGGCTGTGGAAAAGGTGGCAACACCCAGTAGTCCAGAAAGGGATTCATTAATTGATATTCCCAGGATCCAATTCCGAAGCTGCCTCCCTTGGTACATTGTGTCTTGGATCTCTCTGCAAAGTGACTACCTGTCCTCTAGCAGACGACATGTTCCTGTCCAATACAATCTTCGATTTGATGGCTACCTCCCTGGGTACACCTCTTCAACAACTGACGACGCGATCTTCATCGACAAACAATAGAGTGACGTGAGCTTTCATCCTAACCAGATGGGCAAGTGAGTAAGGCTGCCCTTCTGTATCTATCAATAGAGTGTGAGACAGAGGGTGGGCCGAGAGACCAGTCTTTTCCCTTCAAATCAAATGAGAGGTGAGTAGTGTGACTAAAGCACGGGATGGGCCTCTCAATGCACAAAGCACAATTCGTTCTGTGCACTGCACCATAAGGCTCCCTGGCCTTCCTTCTCGCACCGTATGCCGGCACAAGGCGGGATGCACGGTTGCACCATCAAATGCGCACAAGGCATACAACCTTTGCACAAGTGACTGTGAGGATTACATCAATGGGGTTCAGGACATGGCTGCCCTCCTGTATCTATCAACAGAGCATGAGACAGAGGGTAGGCTGAGTGTGACTGAAGTTTCTTCAATCAATTACCGAGAGGTGAGATTGAGGGACGTTACGACACAGAGTCAGGTATGTTCTAGTTTCCCTATGCACCCACGGGATGGGTCTCTACCGTCGTCATCACAAGACACCTCACTCTATTCTGTACATTACACTGTAAGGCTCCCTTGCCTTCCTTCTTGCACCTATGCCAGACGGGTTGGACGCACTAATGCACCATCAAATGTGCACCCTGGCATACTCCTTTTGCACCATTCCCCCTTGTCGATTTCTCAATCAGGTACGAGACATGGGTTTCACTCCTTATTCCTCGAGTGATATTAGTCATGGGGCGCGTGACTGTTCTTTCATTCCCTATGAGTGATTGTGAGTTGAGTGCAATATCCCTCATCATCGATAAATTTTCTGCGCTTCCTTCCATCAGCTACCTCCCTGGGTGCTGCCGCGTGGTCCCTGCCATGACGGACGTGTACAACGAAGATGCCTTGGTACCTCCAGAAGCCGACAACAACACAGGAAGTGCCATCGACACTCAACCCTGCTTCTTGACAAAATGGGCCAAGTTTTTCTAACCCTCCCACTTTGGTTTCTTCGTGACGGTCATGTTTTAAGTGTGGGGAAGTTAGTGGATGGTTTGTGGCATGGTCCTAGGTCCCTGTTGCTCGGTTAACCCTATCCGTTAAGGTCTTAAGTGTGGGGACGCGTCCCTGCGCGTCTACCTTGTATACCCCTCTACCTATGCCTTAACCTGCTCATGCATGTTTGACATGCCTTGCTTTTACCCTAATGGGATCCCTTCCCACCCACCCGGTCATGTTCCACCCACCCTTGGGGTTGTTCCCTTACAGTTTTCCTTGATTCCCTGATTTTAAGGTCCTGCTATGTGAATGCATCCTACATTCACCAAAGTCCCCATCCAACCTTATAGCCCTGTTCCCTCCTTTGCACTGACCATTATTCCTTTTTACCTACCCCTATTCCGGTGCACGGTTTTTGAGTTATTAATTTTTGAAGCATTTTGCGCAATTTAGCCGGTTTTCCATGTGAACGCGCTTTTCTTGCTTCAGAACTATGATCTGATGTCATAGCCCCGACAACCACTTTTTCCCTGATATTTTTCCTTTTTACTCCGTGTCATTCCGATACACGGTTTGTCCAATATTCATTTTTCGGTTTTTTTTCAGACTTTTTCGTGCGTCTTTTTGACATTTTTCCATGTGAACCTTCCCTGTTTGCATCGGAATTCCCATTCGATTTGACAACCGTGTCCCCTCTGTCTTCCCCCACCTTTTTCCATTTTCCTCCCCCCTCTTTCGCCTTCTAGATTTTTATGTATTAATTTTTAAATCAGTTTTTGGGAGTATTTTTTGCGTTTTTCGAATGTGGACCCTTCCTACTTCCACCGAAACTGCGATTTAACGTGATAACCTTGTGCCACTCCTTCCTACAGACATTTTTTCTTCTTACTGCATGTCATTCCGGCGCACGGTTCGTCCGCTATGAATTTTCAATCCCATTTTTGGGTCTGTTTTTTGGGTTTTTTCCACATGAACACGTTTTATCTGAGTTGGAACTCTGTTTTGATGTGTTAGGATTGTCGAGCATGTCTTTCTGCACAGTTTTCCTTTTTCTTGCACCTTGTTCCGATGCATGGATCTTTCGATATTAATTTTTAATTGCGTTTTTTTGTTCATTTTTTGTGTTTTTTGCACGTGACCGCCCTTTCTCCCGCCGGAACCTCCGTCACATATTTTCCTTGTTTTCCCCCTGTCGTCCTGCCCACTTTTTATTTTTACGTCCTTTCGTTTTGACGTCCGGATTGGGAGATATTAATTTTTCTTTAATTTTATGTGTTTTCGTGTGACTCGTCCCGCGCGCGCACGCGCTTGTTTGCACTTTTACGCATCTTCACGCGCCACGATCACATTCGCGTGTCTCGTCCTCGTATCCGGGCGTCTATTCAATCCCGTCCCGGCAAATTTTTTTTACCCTCGCCCTGCGCACGCGCGCTGGACGAGGGGGTATGCCCCTTCCACTTGGGCACCCCCCTACCCACCCCTCTCCCTACCCTTCCCCTTGGGCCCCTTCCCCTTGGGCACCCCCTACCCACCCCCAACCTACCCCCACCCCTCCCTTCCCTAACCGCCTACCCCCTTCCTCTCCCTCTTCCTGCGTTCCTCCTTCCTCCTCCCACCTTCCTCATTCCTCCTCCCGCCTGCCTTCCCCTCCCCTTCCTCCTTCCTCCTCCCACCTTCCTCATTCCTCCGCCCGCCTGCCCCGTCAGCCTTCTGCTCTGCCGCCGTCCCCGTCGCCCACGACGCCGCCGCGCAGGTCGTTGCCACCAACCGTGGGCGCTGCCGCCGTTGCCGGAGCCCCTGGGTGCTGCCGCCGTCCGTCAGAGCCCGCGCCACGTTGCTGAGGACGCCCGCCGTTGCCAGAGCCGCCGCCATCGAGTCCCCTACCGCCGGACTCGCCGCCGTCGTCCTCCTCCGCTTCCACCTCCTCTTCCCTCACTAACCATTGTTAACTAACCTAACATTAGTTATACTAATTAACCCTAGTTACTTACCACTAACCTAACCTACCCCCTCATTCTAACCCTAACTAACCCTAGTTAGGCTACTTAACCCTAGTTAGTTTCATTAACCATAGTTAGGTTAGTTTCACTAACCTTAGTTAGGTTAGTTCTAACTACCCCTAGTTAGGCTAACCCTAACCCTAACCCTAACCCTAAGCCTAACCCTAACCCTAACCCTAACCCAACTTAGGTTAACTAACCCCCTTTAGGTTAGTCTTCATTGACTTAGTCCCCCCTAACTGACTTATCTAACTTCACCTGGGGAATATCGCTAACCAATGCTCAGGGGTTCTAGCATTGTTAGCCACACATGCTACCATAAACTTTGCTACATGAAGATCGGGGTCTTCATTGTACTCTCCCTTAAAAACTGGCAATGGGACTACATTCGCTGGCCTGTCATCAATATTTCCAAGACGGATCTGGCTTGGAAGTGGACCTCCAGCAGGAGGAAGGACTTTATGTGCCATTAGGACTTCTGTAAAGAGTTCCGCAAGGGCGTCAAAGGTGGCTTCTGCTGCGAGCTCGCTCTCGGCTCTGATTTTTGCTTTCTCTCTTCTCACGTACCTCTGGACTCGTTCTAACGCTTGCCTCTTTATTGCGTCATTCATCAGGGGGTTGGTTCCACTATGTTGTTAGTGCTCCACAGAGGGTTAACAAAAGGCTTTAGTCTCTGGAGGATTCATTGCAAACATTTCCTCTACTTCTTTCTTTTCAACGTCCCTGAATTCTGCTTTCATGCCACTGCACAGAGGAAGGTATTCGGTTCTGAAGGTGTCAAAATGCATCCATCTAAGCATTGTGGTGGTGCCATCATCATAGTAATGCCAGCTTTTGATGGTTTCAACAGTGTATGTTGTGAAAAACACTCTGTCTACCAACTTCTAGTGGGTTGCTAATTGAACAAACAGAAGATTATCAGTACACCAAGCATCCTATGTATCTTGCTGTTGAGCATCCACGAACAAATTCCAACTCTTTTCCTTCTTGTCCCTGTGAACCTCTACAGACCAAGACTCCTGAAGCTTCTTCACAATCTCCCACTTGATTTGTTGTGATTTTTAGTTTAATAAGAGGTGTTAATGTCTAAAGGGTTTTCCTTTCTTCGTATTTTTATATCAGAACCAGGTTATAAGTTGGGGTCGTGGTGGATGGATTCTTTTTGAAAAGATATTGAAGATTAAAGTTGAGCTTTTCCCTGAACTTGTATTCCTTTTTTCTGGGTCGCGAGGACGCTTCCTTATTAAGTGTGGGGATATGTTGAGTGTTGAAATGACTTGTTTTTTGGCTAATTTTTGTTGTTTTTGAGAGCTGAATGGTTGATTTTATGAAATGATTGATTGGTTTAGAAGTGGTTTGAGAGTGTTTTGGATGATAATGATTGTGTTTTGGAAGTTCATGATGATTATTGGTGGTTCTGTGATGTTCTGATAGGTTCTGATTGGTTCTGTATACCTTCTGTTTTGCTCTGTTTTGGTCTGTTTTGTTCTGATTGTCTTCTGTAAGGAGGGATGGAGTATTGATTGATGAAGATTGAGATCTTGAGAAAGCTTATTGAATGGTTTGTGAGAGTTTGGCATGGTTTGAGAATGAGTTATGAGGTTTTGATGACCTTCTGTAACCTTCTGTAGGTCTTCTGTAGAGCTTTTGTTCTGTTCTGTTCTGTACTGTAGCTGTTCTGGTACTGTTCTGTGACTGTTCTATATGCTTCTGTATGTGTTTTGATGGATGAGAGTGTAGCTTGGGAAAGTTTTCTAGTCTTGGAAAGAGGTGAATACAAGTGCAAAAGAGCTGAAAGAAGTGGAAGAAGTAGCTGCTAAAGACTCAAATGAAGACTAGAGTGAAGTGACAATAGTGAGCTATGAAAGGACACTGTAATGGCTCTGGTGACTCTTCATATCAGACATACCTCTTGGGAGGGGTATCCACGACCTAAGAGGGATTATTGAGGGTGATTTTGAGAGATTTTAGTGAGGATATGATGTATTATTGATTGAGAGAGAGAGAGAGAGTCAGAGATAGCCAATTTTACTCAAACAGAGTGATTGTATATGAGAGATTGAGAGAGAAGACTATGAAGATATTGAAGATGAATACTATGTGATGTATTTCCATTCAAAGATGGTGTATTCCTTTGCTTTCTTTGTTCTATTGATGGATTTTGTGAAGATGTTGAAGAATATGGTTGACTCTATCAAATCCGTGGGAGATCTACATGATGCTGTATGAAGATTTGTTGTGCCTGGTGTTCTTTTCTTCATTGTGATCATATGAAACATGATAAACAAGCTTGTTGGTGTTACAAGATAGATTTTCTTGCAAGAGAATTCCCTTTTCCTTGGTGTTCCTCTTGGGGTTCCACAAAGGTACCGTCTTCTTGCTCAATCACTTTGTATCCTTTGCTCTACTAGATAAGCTTCCCTGATATCTTTGCTCGAGATATGGGTGCTCCAAATAAGGGATTAACCGCCCCATCAACTAGTTTAAGCTCTCTTGCAGGTCTCAAATCAACCCCAGCATAGAGCTACAATGCATTTAGCACGTTAGAATATTAAAAAATAATAAGGTTTAATTTTATTAAGATTAACCTTATTCTTAAATTCCACTCTTTGTAGATTAGCTAGTAAAGCCATGGACCCCAACCAGGCATTCCCCTCATAGTAGCCTTGCACATGAAAGAGGGCCTTAGGGACCCGCCTTTGCCTGTTCATGCGCCAATTTCTGTAACTACGCCTTTGTTTCCTAGGTTTAGAACTTCGGGTCTTATGAGGTTGTGTGCAGCAACTCCTAGGCGGTGGTTGCGGCTATTTAGGCCTCCATTGAAACCTAGGCTGTTGGGCCTTAGCTTTTGCTGCCATGAGCAATAATTCTTGGGAGGTGGTGGGTGGTGGTGGCCGAACACTACCCTTCTCCTTAGATTTGGCTGCTAATATTTCTACCGGTGTGGCTATGCGGACTGGGGTGAGGTCGTGCAGCCCCTGTTGAAAGCTGTAACAATGCAAATGCTCCCTATGGCGAGGTGGATGCGCTGCAACTCATAATCAACATTGCAACGAGTTTGCTTTTTGAAGGTTTGCCCTAGCAATGACTCCGTACCTGCGTCTTTGGCATTTGGCAACATGTAGATCATTGGTACAGTCTCAAACTCGATAGTAAGGCGGCCCTGCACTTGCCGAGAAGTGCGTATTAGCGGCCCCCATATGGGCTTAATTTGGCATTAGTGGGTTGTAGTGGTGGTTTGCTAAGTTGGGTCCAATGATCATGAGTCAAGACATTGAAGTCTGCTCCCTCGTCAATCAAGGCATTGAAGACGCATGTTCGCTTGGCAATGACCGTGATGTGCAGGTATGTGGGCTCCACGTTTTCCTCATCCTCATCATCAATTTCAGTGATGGTGGCTACTCGTGCTTTGACAGGTGGTTCCAACATTGGTGGCTCATGCAAAGGATGCATGGGAGGATCGTACTTCTTGACACTCTAGAGTCTTGAGCTCGATGTTACCCGTTGGGCTGATTTCACGGACTTTGAAAGGTCCAAGACCCCTAAACTTCATTTTTTGCTTATGTCCCTTAATTGAGTATAGGAGCACTAAGTCGCCCTATTCGAAGTTGCATTGCTTAACGTGCTTGTCAAACTAGCTCTTACGTCATGCCTTCTCACATATGAGTGCATGAGTGGCTAGAAGGCGAGTCTCTGAGAGGTAGTCGAGTTCAACTAGGCATTGCATCCATGCCTCCTTTCCTTCCCACCGCTCCTGAAGTGATAGGCAAGAAGAATTCTACAGGGAGAATTGCTTCGGTTCTGTAGGTCAACCTAAAGGGGGTCTGGTCAATAGCCATTTTATAAGCTGTGCGGTAAGCCCACAAGGCTGCCATCAGCTTGTTATCCCAGTTGCTGCGCGAGGCAGAGACTGCCTTGGTTAGGACGTTGACAAGAATCTTATTCATGGATTCTACGTGGCCATTTTCTTGAGGGTAGTATGGAGAGGATTTCTGATGGATAATTAGGAAGGTGAATAAGAGATGTGCTATCACTTCATTGATGAAGTGTGTCCCCTGGTCTGACTAGTTCGATGGGGCAACCAAATCGTGAGATGACCTGCTCCCACAAGAACTTGGCAGTCGTTCGAGCATCTCTCTTTCGTGTTGCTCTCGCCTCTGCCCACTTTGTTAGGTAGTCTGTGGCCACAACAATGTATTTGGTCTGGGAATACTGTGCAGTAGGGTTGATGGGTCCTATGAAGTTGATTCTCCACTTTTCAAAGGGGTGTCATGCAATGATTGGGGTCAACTCCATTTGATACTTGCGAATCGGGACCTTTGATTGCTACTGGCACTCATCACAATGCTTAACAAATCATGCGCATCATGAAATAGCGTTGGCCACCATAGTTGAGATTGCAGCACCTTGCGGGCCGTCGTTCTCCACTAAAGTGTCCACCAGCAATTCCGATGTGTGCTTCTGAGAGCACGTCATGCATCTCATGCTTGCACATGCATCTGCGTAGCAATCCATCTTGCCCTAAGCGATACAGCTGGCCTGCTATGAACTGGTAGGGTTGGATCTTGAGAATGAGTCACCTCAACCTTGCCTTCTCTATCAGTCGTTCAGATAGTTTGTGCTCAAGCACTTGGACTATGTCATTTGCCCAATATGGCATTAGATCGGCCTTGAATAAATCTCTCTTGCTGGAGAGGTTAAAGAGGTGGGCGTTTGGTAATTCATCGGTAATGCCTTCTCCAGTAGCTTCTCCTATGGGGATGTGTGATATATGATCAGCCATGTAGTATTGTTTTCCCTTCCGTACAATAATGGAGAAATCAAACTCCAAAAGTAGAAGGAGCCACCGAGCTATGCATCCCATAGCGTAAGGTTTATTCACTAGATATAGCAAGGCTTGATGGTCCACAAAAAAGGTAAAGGGTGTAGCCAATAGATAATGCCGGAACTTCTTTACAGCAAACACCATGGCCAATCCCTCTCTTTTTGTTGTTGAGTAGTTCATTTTCGCCTCAGTGAGTTGTCTGCTAGCAAAGCTCACTGGATAGTCTAGGTTGTGCTCGCTAGGTTGGCACAACACTGCCCCCACAACAAATTTAGAAGCATCAATATGCACGTGGAAGGTAATGGTCCAATCTGGGGCTCGTAAAATTAGTGCTATGGTTAGAGCCTTCTTCAACTCTTCATACGATCGTTGGCATGCTTCAGTCCATTCAAAGACAATCAGCAGCTTGTATAAAGTTCTGGCTATCAATGCGTAATTCAGCACAAACCGCTGATAGTATCCCGTATGGCCTAAGAAGCATTGGACTCCCTTGTAGTTGGTTGGGGGTGGAAGGTCGACAATAACCCTGACTTTTGAGAAGTCAATGGCAATGTCGTTCTTCGACACCAAGTGGTCGAGGATGCATCCATGCTTCACCCAAAACTGCCATTTCAAGGGGTTCAAGGAGAGACGATATAAGCGACACCACTCAAAGACTACTTGGAGTTTGTCTAAGTATTCCATCCAGGTCGAGTGAACGCAGAGGCCATCGATGAAGACTTCCAACTCCTTGCGAAGCATGTCTTTAAATATGGTGCACATGAGGCGTTGGAAGGTGGTAGGGGCATTAGTCAACCCGAAAGGGATGACTATGTAAGCAAAGAAGCCCCACTCAGTGGCGAAGTCAATCTTATGCCTGTCGGCAAGATGCACTTGCACCTGATTTTATCCTGAGAAGCCATCCAAAAAATGGTAGGCCTCCTTGCCCGCCACTCTTTTAAGCATGTGCTCAGTGTATGGCAATGGATAATTGACCCTTTTAGTAGCACCGTTCACCGTCTTGTAATTGATGCACACTCTAATTTTTCCATTTTTCTTCATCACAATGACTATGGGTGATACCCAGTCCGTGTGTTCAATTTCATAAATGAATCCCGCTCTCATCAACTTATCAATATCTTCCTTGACAGCATGAGCGTGCTTTGGATTCATTGGGTACAGTCGATGCTTCATCGGCGTTGCTCTCTAGTGTCATGGGTATATTATGAGTCACTACACTTGGATCTACCCCTTTAAGCTCTTCCAAGGACCAAGTGAATACGTCTACGTACTCTCTCAAGAGAGCAACAACACTTGTTTCTTCCTTCTCAGTCAAGTCCGCTGGTGGTCGTAGTTCAGATGGTGATTCTATCCTAAGCATCGGTGTCGCTTCTCGTTGGGCTAGGCCTGCTTGCTCAAGATCTATGGCTCCTACGTGTTCTAACCAAGCACGATCAAAATCCATGCGCATGGTCCCTCACTCTATCCTGTAGACACTCATTTTCTGTAGCTTGGAGTCCGCCCGTATTTGTTTTATTTCATATCCCTCAGTGTCGTATTCTACTATGTCTATCTTACCCTCACTTTCATCACTGAAGGATTGGTAGCCTTTGTACTTGTTATCAGAGGCCTCTATGTTAGACTGCTCATCGTCTCCTAGGGCTTGGTATATCTCTTGTCATTGATCAGGGATTAGGGCCCAGTTGTACATAAGGTTCAAGTCATGCACCCTAGTCCATTGCCACTTGGATTCACCTAAGAGATCCTGGAGTGGTTTGAAGTTTGCTATTGAATTGTCAGCTAGCTTGTCCGTTAAGTATTCCAGAGCCTCCTGGAGTTCTCTTTTGTTGCTTGGCACTTGGAACGTGACAAGCTTAGGTCTCCCAAGAAGGGTTCCTTCCATCGTGCAAACTGGTACGGAGGGCGTGCCGTCAGACATGCCTATCATCTTGATGGCTTGCTCATACGCCTCTTGATTCGAGAATGGCAGGTCCACTGTAGCAAGGACATGCTGATAACCCAAAATTTATGCAAGAAAAAGGCACAAAATGTGGTCTACATCGGCAAAAAGAAAATTCAAGCAGCTATCATTGACAATATTCTTTGTAATTTGCCATGGCATATTATTGGGTCCACATTGTAAGCCATGAGCATGAGAAGTAGTGTGTGTGTTTGCAAAAAGTTGAAAGGTTTTAATGTTTCAATGTTCATAGACCTCATTTCTAAGGTCTAAGAATGCTCATGTAATACAAACCCTTAAAGGAATATGAAAAGGTGGAAATGAAGAGCCATGCAATTTGTGGGAAAAGGAAAAGGTGGTTTGGGAAGTTACAACTTCTCTTCCTCTCCTTTATCTACCTACTTGCACGTATCTTCTTTTCACTCTTGCATTGGCACAACTCTTGCTCTCTTTCCTTTCTTGTGCTTTCTTTATCTCTTCCATGGAAGAAGGAGAGAGTAAGGATGAAGATTATGGTCATATTTCTTGTGTGCTAGATTTGTGTGTGTGTGAGCATGGTTTCTTGTTGAGAGGAAAGGTGCTTCTTACAAGTTTTTAAGGGCACGGGCATTGTAGATGCCACCATGAGGCCTGCTCTCTTGGTAGATTAGGTGATGTCCTTGGGCTGTTCATTTTGGCGATCTTGCCAGGGGCTACTCATGGATACTCTTAAGATTTACAAGAAACAAATGAGAAAGAAGGAGAGATTTGATGTGGTTCATGTCCATTGCAATGCTATCTAGATGCTACTGCTCTCAATGCCTGATGGATTTCTCAGCAAGGTTTCATGGCTCCCTTGCTCTGCAACACTCCCATCTTTCACTACAACTATGAGTGGAACATGGCGGATACTTGAAAGACGATGAGCTATCACCATAGTTGTTTTGTTCCTCATCATTTGGTCCAACGAGCACTGTACCATGCCCTTAGATTCATTAACTAAAGAACTGGTTGCTTCATCAAGGAGGAGGATGGTGGGATCTTTAAGCACTGCCCTTGCTATGGCAATGCGCTGTTTCTGTCCACCTGAGAGCTGAGCACCCAGCTCCCCAACCTGAGTGTCATAACGTTGTGGCATGCCTGAAATAAAGTCATGAGCATTTGCTAATCTTGCGGCAACCTCTATCTCCTTGCTTGTAGCATTCTCTTTCCCATACAAAATGTTGTCATGGATGCTGGTTGCAAATAACACTGGTTTTTGGCCAACTAAGGCTATCTTTTCCTGTAGCCATCGCAGTTGGAGAAGTTGGATATTGACATCATCCAGATATATTTCCCCTTCATTTGGATCGTATAACCTCTACAGAAGAGAGAAAATGGTGGACTTGCCACTGCCACTGGGGCCAACTAGGGCAACGGTGCTGCCGGTAAGACAGTGAGGGTGAAGTGGCACAGGACGGGAGAGCGGGGACACAGCTACCCGCGACAAGGCCATGAACAACCATGCAGCAGAAGTGCGTCTCGGGGGGAGCCAGGAGCTGATCTCATGGTTTCTGATGAAGATGGAAGGGAAGACGGCGAGGGGGAGGATGCGAATGCACGGGAAAGAGGTGATGAGGCCAGGACCCATTATCGCAGACGGATGATTCTCCATGAGGCGCATGATGGGCAGAAGAGAGAAGGATGCCAAAAACACGCACAAAAAAATTTGTATCCTTTGTGGCTTGGGAAAGTGCCGAGCCAAAAGGAACACAGTCACAGACAGAGGAGAGATGAGAGAGAAAGTAACCTCCCACTTCACTCCTCTCTTTCTATTTTCTTCCTCTCATTCCCCATAACTTGCAGAGACAACAATAGCCACAACTTTATCATCTCTCTCTCATCCCCTACAATGAACAACCAAAATCCCTTTTGAGTTTGTTCACATGCTCTTCTCAATTAAGAGCCTTGCTCCCTCACACAAGCATCATAGTAGCTATTAGAATAGTTATTTTCCTTTTATAAATAAAACCACTCCTCTTTCCTTTTGTACCAAACACACACGAATACATCAACCGGGTGGAGCTCTTCATTGGCAAATCTTTTGTGAGGGTGCACTTAAAGGAAGATTCTTTTGCGGGTTAAAGTTCCATGGTACTTTCCATGGATCAGTCTACATTGTGGTTCAAGATGAAGGTGGTTCTCTTTCCTTCTTTGTTAAAGATTGTGGGCATATTTGTGTTCTTTTGGAGGGTATTTTGCCTTGTGCTCTTTTCAAAGTGAAAGTGGAAGGTTTTGCAAATGTTGGTGTGAAGAAAAAGTTAGAGACGAGATTTGAAGTGGAAGTGTGAAGAAGTATGATGTTTTTGGACGGGTACCGATTGAGGTGGTCCAATTTGAAGTGAAGTGAAGTAAAGAGATGTAGATTCTTCATCAACATGAGGTGCTTATTCCAAGGCAAAGTGTATTTCCAAAGTGTTTGCGAGGACGCTCACAAGATTGGAAGAGGAGGAATGATAACCCAAAATCTATGCAAGAAAAAGGCACAAAATGTGGTCTACATCGGCAAAAAGAAAATTCAAGCAGCTATCATTGACAATATTCTTTGTAATTTGCCATGGTATTTTATTGGGTCCACATTGTAAAGCCATGAGCATGAGAAGTAGTGTGTGTGTTTGCAAAAAGTTGAAAGGTTTTAATGTTTCAATGTTCATAGACCTCATTTCTAAGGTCTAAGAATGCTCATGTAATACAAACCCTTAAAGGAATATGAAAAGGTGGAAATGAAGAGCTATGCAATTTGTGGGAAAAGGAAAAGGTGGTTTGGGACGTTACAACTTCTCTTCCTCTCCTTTATCTACCTACTTGCATGTATCTTCTTTTCACTCTTGCATTGGCACAACTCTTGCTCTCTTTCCTTTCTTGTGCTTTCATTATCTCTTCCATGGAAGAAGGAGAGAGTGAGGATGAAGTTTATGGTCATATTTCTTGTGTACTAGATTTGTGTGTGTGTGAGCATGGTTTCTTGTTGAGAGGAAGGGTGTTTCTTGCAAGTTTTTAAGGGCATGGGCATTGTAGATGCCACCATGAGGCTTGCTCTCTTGGTAGATTAGGTGCTGTCCTTGGGATGTTCACATGCATCCAATCTCGCTCATCCTCTAGGCATGGGATAAACTTGGTCAAGGGCCCATAAGACTTCTTGAATTGATCGTTACCCTTGAGCATCATAGAGATGGCATCCAAGTCGACTGGTGAGGTCTCCCAAGTGTCCATCTCTACCCTCACAGCTTCCGTTCTATTGCCTAGGAAGATCAAGCCGTTACCCCAATCTTCAATAGCTCTGGCATTGCGTATTCAAGGTTGGCCTAACAGGATATCGTAGTCCACCCCCTTCATGACTATAAAGTCGACAGAGAACTGGACACCCGTGATTCTCACTGGCTAGTTTTTAAGTACCCCGAATGGCTTCACTCTCATGCCATTTGCTAACGTGACATTAAATCGAGCGATCTCGACAGGTGGGTTTCCCCAGGTTTGTAGTACTTCGTGGCTCAACACACTAACCCCAACTCCCATGCCTAGGATCCCCTTTCTCGTTGTGTCACCTAAGGCTAGGACTGGTAACACTGCATGCATCTCAGTGCCTTCCCGAAAGGCATTAACGTGCAAGGAGTTTGGCACAGAGTGCAGCATTAGACTCGATATTTGTGTTTCTGCATCATGATCGTGTAGATTCGCAGCTTGTTCTCATGACCCCCCAACCCATTGCTTGAGGTCTTGCCATAGGGTGGGATGCTGCTTAAGTAGGTCTCCCAGGCTTAACGTCACAGGGGTGGTCACTAGCGTGGTAAGGAGACTGTCGACTGCTTGTCTCTCTCCTAAACTAGATTGTCCTTGCCAATGGCCATGACTGATTTGCGGGCCTGCAGTATCAAGGCTTAGCCTAAGCGGTGCTATCTACGGTGCGGTTGCATCTCCTGACTTTGTTCGAGGGGGTGAGACCACCATGCTTATGCTGGGGAGATCATCGATCTCTTCCTCTAGGATGGGCTCAGCATTCCTTAAGTGCTCTTGGGCCTTTCTCACCCAGTCCTTCACTTTCTCTATGGCCTCTAGTTTGCGCTTCGGATGCGGGTATTCCGCTACCTTGGCACTTCCCTTTTTGACTGTCTTGGGGGCTCAAGTTTCTGCCTTTGCATCGGTGACCTTCTTTCCAACAGGCAGAGTCGTAGCACTCTTAGTTTTCAGTGCGATCTTAGCTTTCGATCTCTTCTTCCTTTGCCTATGGCTCTTCTTCCCTATCGAGGCTGCATCGAGGTTGCTGGGTCCTGGTAGTGATATGCCGGCCTGCTTCGTCTAGGCATGGGTCATGACCCTCAAGGGGATGGGTGTGGCCTCCCCATCAAGGTTCTCGATACCAAATAGCCCCAATGGAAAAAATGGTAAGTTGGCCAATAAATCTGCACAGTACACACATTGGATGATCTCAAGATACCATCTGTTCACCCATCTCTTTGTCGATGATCTCAAGATACCATCTCTTTGTCGATGATCTCAAGATACCATCTGTACCATGTGTTCTGCCACAGTACACACATTGGACGTGTGGCCACATTGGTCGTCTCCACATGTCTTGCAGCTTGGCTATCTCCATCTTGACATTAGCCGCGTCTCGGTGGCTTTCCCCTTATCTTGGGATGATGGGGCTGGTTGTTCACTAGAGACTGATGCTCTTTCTGAACTTCACGAGTTGGCTTCTTTTGAGTTGGAGCTCCTGGAGCTCTGCTCTTTCAGCTGATCATCAACTCTGACGGCTTTCTCAAAAACCCTAGCTAGCACATCTTGCTACAAGCTCGAGTTGGCTGCCAAAGCCTTATACAGTTCCTCATTTCAAATTTTGCTGATGAACACAGTTGAAACTGCTCTTTCAGTCGATCGTTCGCCCGTAGGGATTCTCTTGAAGAGGCTCCTCACGTGGGTTACATAATCGCAAATGTCCTCCTTCTCTTTTTGCTTGACATTCATAGCAGTCATACTAGCAGATTGTCAAAGTATCCAGGCTCGGCAAATCTCTTGATGAAGAGATTCTTGAGGCCATTGAAATTTGCTCACTCTCTGTAGCATCTAAGCTTGTATACCCAGTCCTTCCCTTGTCACCTAAGCAAAGCCCAAACGGTTGAGAGCGCTTAGTCATGTTGCTGAGGCCGTTGGCTTCGCAGACTTACTCAAACTGCTCTACAAAGATGTATGGATCATCATGGGGTTGGTACTTGTTGAGCTGCTTTGCGACTATTGGGATTTTAGCCCGGCTCTTAGACCCTTGGGTTGCTCCTAATCCTGCCAACAGTGAGGTTGCCAATGCTGTAGCACTTTGCTCTGCTACGGTGTTGTCTAGTAATCACTTCATAAGAAGCTCGCTCAGTGTTAAGTGTTCTTCTAGGGCTCTCTCGTGATCCGTTCAGTTTCTGTCAGCTAAGAACCTCACACAACTCCGTGCTTTGCCTCTGGCTCCTGGCCTACTGGTCTCTATTGTATTCAACTATGCTTTGCAATGCTTTATGGGCCATCTTTCTCTCTTCTTCTAAGTCTACGATGATAGCATCTGCTGTTCGACCCTGGTGCTCATACCGGGTGTGCGCATCATAGCTGCTGACCAGTTACTTAATAGCCTTTGGGAAGATGCCTGAGTCGAGTTCCTCGTTAGACTTGTGGTCTGAGCTTTCTTCTGCCATAGTCAAGTTCTCGTGCTCCACCAAGCTATCGATCAGGTTTAGTAGGTTTGTCAGATCCATTTCATTGGCACCGCTTGCTTGGTCCTACTTCGCGTGTCTCCATCTATGCGTTCTCTCCTATTGGTGGGTTCCTTGAGTGGCTTATCTGAGTGAGTTCCTTGACTTATTTAAATACATTTTTCAATTCTTCTCTACTCAGTGCATGTGTTCTTTCTAGTGCACTTGTGCTCAATCAGGCTTTCAATTTTCCTTAAGTGCACTTCAAGTGTGGAAATTCAAGGTGAGTGCAGCAAATAGCCTCTAAGCGTCTTACGCACCCTCGTTTCATTTTGGGCCTGATAGGCTTTTTCGATCAATTCTCTGGTCGTCTTGACGAGATTTAGGGCTTTTCGGTTACGTTGCCTTGCCCGTTTTTGGGTCCAATCAGAGTTTTATGGCTCAGCAGGTTGCCTCTAGGTCTCTAGGTTTCTAGGTCTTGCGACAACCCACTCAAACTGCTAAGTGGCTGCGCCTTACGATTTTATCTATTCCGTACGCCAGAATCAAGTTCTAAGCATCAGGAGGGCTTGTGAAAATTTGCACTGTTGAGTTCCAGCTGGGTCAGGTCAATTTTCTGAAAAGTTAAGGTAAATACACACTCGGTCCAACTAGTCCAAATTGCAAGGATTGATTGGGTGACTCGGACAGGCCGAATCACACTGGTTCGAGAACAAAAACTTTTCGCGGGCCAAGGTCCGAGTGCCGTCACTCAGACGAGCCAAGTCAGGTGTTGGACTGAGGGTCGAGTCAAGTGTTGGGCCAAGGGCCGAGTCAGGTGTTGGGCCGAGGGCTGGAGGGCCGAGTTGGGTCTTGAGCCGAGGGCCGAACTGGTAAATGGGGCCGAGTGGACTATGGGCCGAGGGTCGATTAGGGTTTTCGGGTCGGGCCGGTCGAATGCTAGGGGCCAAGGGTCGAGTCTGGGATGGCGGCCCAAAAGCAGCCACTCGAACGAGCCTAACGCGGTGCAACGAATGCCGTGCGATGATGATTTTGATCAAATCTCACAATTTAGGCAATCACTCCAAGCACAAACTTCCAGATCCAACCAAGGCACCAAGGGAAGTGATTAGTATACTTGAGGTGAGCGGTAGGCTCTCCAATGATGAGATCGAATCAAATTTTTGTGGGCTCTCTCTCTCTCTCTCTCTCTCTCTCTCTCTCTCTCTCTCTTTCTCTCACTGTAGTGGTTGCAAATGAGCTCTCCCTTAGCCTCTTGGCTCTTAAACCCCCTCTCGTGTAAGGTTTTGATGCTCCCAAGCACTCACTTGCCAACATTAAGCATTCCAAGCAAGCTTTTTACCATTTTTTACATGATCCATGCCCTATTTTGCAACAATAAACCCTACCCTTTCCCAATTCGATTTCCTAATCCTATCCTATACTAAATGCAACAAGAATCGAAAGCAACAAATTGAAATTATTTCTCCATGTCTTTCGATCATTAAACAAACTAACTAACCCAAAATACTTACTTATTTTGAAGATCAAAATACCCAACCTTCCTACCTATCTCAAGCTCCATTTCGGGGATGAATCCCTTACTTCGATGCTCGATATGAGGCGCGCAAGCGCTCAAGCTTGAATCCATTGGTTCTAACAATGGAACCAAAATGTGGGAGCTTTGCTCAACCTCCAAGACCCACAGACCGCTTATTGTTTCAAGCATTCCAAGCAAGCTCTAATGGCTATCTCTCACCTAGCTGACACACCGTCAATCCTACGAGTGTAGTGAGCTTACCTTGATGCTGATATGAGTTACCTTCTCTCTCGCACCCACTGGTAGCTCCACGATCCTAGATGCTAGCTCAAGCATCCTCAAGCCTCCTTCATCTCCAAGCTCCATCCACCAAAGAAGAGAAGAGGAGATAGTGAAGAGCTTCACCCTCTTGATCCCTCACTCCCACACACTCACTCTCTCACACTCTCACACTCCCTCCCTCAAGAGCACACACAAGCAATGAGAAGAGAAGAAGAAGAAGAGAGTTATTGTTAGCCACACACCAAAGAATGAGCTTCCATTCACTTTTTGAACTTTATATACAAAACCCTAAATTCCCATGGGCACCCATCCCTTTCTTTTACATGACCGGCCATTGTGGCAAGGTCCTTTGTCTATTTCCCCCTTCTAGCCTTGTGCCTCTAGCCTACACCTGTTTAATACTTTACAATTGGCACAGGAGGGAGTCTAGCGCTCTTTTACAGGAACTTTTGGAGTTTTTTGAGGTGTCTTTCTTTTAAAATTATGCTTTTGGCCCCAGCTTAGCTTTAGAGGCCACCTGCGTGTCTTTGCTTTTTTTCCATCTTCTTCCCGCTTTTTCATTCATTCTTCCACTTTCTTGACTTGGGGTTAACAAGAAGCCCCAATTCCAAGGTCAAAGAGGCCGGTTGCTATAGATGTAGAGTCAAGAAAACACCCTAAGAAGACCAAAATAGAAGTCTCAACAACACACATACCCTTGGCTATGCCAGTGCCAACGAATTATGATGAATGCATGGAAGAGCTGCTAGGCCAATTGGAAAATGTGAAGGAATAAAGGAAGGTAGTGTTGGCAGAGTTGGAGGTAGAAAGAGGGGCATTCTCAGCTTATCAACTTGAAAAGATGCGGCAAATAGCCACCCAACAAAGACAAATAAATGACCTAAAGAAGGAGTTAGAGGTAAAGAAGGAAGAAGAGAGAGAGAAAGAGCTCCATGATGCAAAGGTAGGGGAAGAGATAGGGCTAGAGATGGATTTCTCAATCCTCCTACAACAACAAAATAAGAACATGGAGGAGCACCTCAAACAACTAAAGAAAATCAAAGATGAGCTCACCGAGGAGCTGGAAAGAGTGAAGGCTCAAGGAGCTGGAAAGAGTGAAGGCTCAATCCTATGTAGAGTTTTGTAAGGAGAAACAACAAAAGGAATGATTGCTCAAAGAAATGCATGATACTAGGGCACAAAAAGACAAGGTGTTAGCTAAAATGCTAGCAGAGGTGCAAAACAAACTCCATATGACCCTCCTAGAGTAAGAATGACTGGAAAAGTAGCTGAATCACCATAGACAATATAAGGAAAATATGCTTGAGATTTGGAAGGAGAAAGAACAAATTGTAATGATGTTGTCTCAATTCCAGACTTAGGGCATAAAAAAGATGGAGGAGAAGGCCAGGGCTTGGGAAGAAAAGAGTACTAGAAGGCTCATGGACCTTGCCATATGCCTTGAGGCTTGGCGGAAAGTGAACAAATCATGGCACTCGTAAGGGAAAAAGAAGTGGAGACACATATAGAAGTCCAGCAATAGCAGTAAGCTTTCTTAATACTATGATGCATGTGATTTAGGATAAAGATGAGTACACAATAGAAGGGCTAAAGAGAAAGTGGGAAATTATAAGAAGAGCCATAAGTTACGATCTCCAAGAGCACACCCCCATAGCCAGCACTAGCCTAAGCACAAAGCAACAATGACAATACTTGAGGCAATCTGGGCTCTTAATAAAGGAGCTAGAGGAGTTAGGGTTTAGAGAGTAGAAACAAGAGATGCGGTGCCCTACTAAAAAGCCAGGAGAGCTAGTGCAGGAAGAGGAGCCAAACTTTGAGAAACTTCTAGCAAGGCCAAGATGAGGAACATCAACCACATGAACCTAGCCCACCATGGTAGGAGATGCCACTTGAAGATCCCAAGGGAAGCGCAGTTCTAGAAAGGGTGGTGGAAGAAAAAAGGAAGAGAAGAGAGATGGTGGAGCAAGCACAATGGAGGCTAAGATCCAACCGCAGCAAGTTCCTAAAGTCCAAATCTTACAAAGAGAAGAATGATATCATGTAAGCTAGTCCTAGGAACTAGTTGTCTGGGAGCAATAGGAGAACAAATGCCAACCTTTTGTGTTCTCCTTCCACTACCCTCGTTCCTTAGATAGGGTCCTATCTCTAAGAGTGGTGGAGCAAGTGATCAAGCTCGCATAATTTTCATCATGTCTCGACCCCACATTCATCACTACTTGTAATTATATCAAGGTGCTTAAGATTTTGCTCAAATAAAATCCCATAGCGTAAAAGGCTCGGTTGCCACCACTCTTTGTTTATCTCAATGCATGAATCGATAGCTATATGTTGGTCTCTCTCATGATGAAGGCCACACTCCTACCTTCCTTTTGTATAGTAGTCCTTGAATATATGAACGATAGCCACTTCACTAAGTGCAATCACCCCTTCATATCAATCACACCCTAAATATACATATTAACATAAAAGGATACTTGTAGAGCATACCCTTCCTTACCAAGTCTCTTAGGCCTCCTCGGAATGTAGCTCCTAAAGAGCATTGGGATGACATCTAGCATGCTTCCTCCTAGGGTATTAAATGTTTTTTTAAACATGAGAGAAAGAAACAAAGTAAAGAAAAGACAAAGATGAAGCACAAGAAAAGTATGAAATGGAATTCTCATGTACCATCAAAGTGTCCCAGACACTACATCTAGGGACAATTATATCCCTAGCCCCTTCCCCTACTTCACACTTAAGGAACCTCAAGGGCAAGTCATGCCTAGGGATTTTACACTTGCCTAGAGTTAGATATGCCTCCTTAAGTTACCACAGCACCTTCCCTTCCACGATTTGGGTCCTCAAGTGTGGGACAATACCATAAGCTTGCCTACTGAGATTTTGACCCAACTCCCAATTCCACTGGCATGGACACCATACATTGTAGAGTGAGGTAGGCACACTCCCAGGTAGTGCACTTCCTTTTCCTTTTCAAGTACATTCGATAATCCACAATCAACCACCGACCTCGAAGGCCCCCCCATCACCCACTTGTCAACCTCCACAATCTCACATCCATTTTGTTATGCTACTTCTCCACAACCAATCTTCCCAAAGCCCCATCATCGACCTACATGGCAAACCATCCACCACTTGAGCCCTCACCAATAAGTGTCATGGGATTGGCACTCAGCTAGGAGGGGGGTAATGTTAAACTTGGTGCAAAGAAAGGAAAAAAGAAAGAAAAATTTTAAAAAATGCAAGGCAAAGCAAAAAAAGATGGCCCAACATAAAAATAGGAGAAAAAAGGCCAAAAGTGTAGGAGAAACTTTAAAAAGTCTAGCATGAGTATAAAAACAAAAATGCACATTTTAAATATAAAAGGACACCCTAAATTTTTGTAAAAGAGTGTCAGGCTCCCTTTTGTGCAATTTGTAAATATAGATGGGCGGCATGAGTGAAGGAACAATGTAATTAGGAAGGGAATAAGGAAAGAGGACCTAAGCTAAAATGGTCAGTCATGTAAAAAAGGGATGGGCGCCTAAGGAGATGGGGCATATAGAAAAGGCAAAAAGTGAATGAAGAAGCTTATTCTAGTGTGTGGCCAAAACTAGCTCTCTTCTTCTTCTTCTTCTTCTTCTTCTTCTTGCTTGTTCTTTGCTTGAGAGAGGGAGTATGAGGGTGTAAGGGAGTGAGTGTGTGAGTGTGTGAGGGTAAGGGACCATGGTGGAGAAGCTCTCCTCTCCTCTCTTCTTCTCTTCTCTTGCACATGGCAATGGATCTTGGAGCTTGGAGCTTAAGGATCAAGCTTTCTTGAGCTTATACCTTGGATTGTGTAGCTACCTAACTTAGGTAGCTACACAATCCAAGGTATAAGCTCAAGAAAGCTTGATCAAGCATGAAGGTAAGCTCACTACACTCATAGGTGTAAGAGTGTGCATGGCTATGTGAGAGGTAGCCATTGCACTTGGCTTGAAACGCTTGAAACAATAATCAGTCCATGGGTCTTGGTGGTTGAGCCTAAGCTCCCACATCCAAGTACTTTTAGATGGGATAGATTTTGGCTTTCTACCCATAAACTTCTCTTTGGATATCATATCATATATAGTAGTAGTGGATATCATGTTCATAATGTATACAATAGTAGCAATTGCTTCAACCCAATAGTGATGAGGTAAGTTTCTGTCTAACATCAGTGCACGAATCACCTCTACAATATGCTTATTTTTTCACTCAGCAACTCCATTTTGCTATGAAGTATATCTACATATATATTGCATGTGTATATCATTTTTTCATAAAAAATAAAAAAACTCATTAGAGAGATATTCTCCCCCTCCATTTGATCTTAGGTATTTAATATGCAACCTTGTCTCCTTGTCAACCAAAGCCTTATACCTTTAAAGTAAGTAAATACCTCACTTTTTCCACACATAAAGTAAATCCATACTTTGCGAGTATGATCATCAATGAAGGAAAGATAACACATGCAACCGCTTGACAAAGTTGCAATCTTTGTAGAATCCACAATTTAGAATGTATCAATTCAAGTGGCTTCTTTTATATATGCTTTTCATGTGGAAACACATGCATTTCTTTCTTTTCAAGTTGGCATGCTTCATATGCTTTATGCATCCTATCAACCCTAAACTTGAGCAAGCCATCCACCACAATCTGTTTTGACTACATGTCTTTCAACCACCCCGCTGCACATTCACATGACCAATTCTCTTATGCAAAATTTCAATATTAGTCACAGTACATGAACCTTGTGTAAACATGGCAACATCCATTTCAGGTAAACTTACATTAAGAGTAAACAATTTTCCAATATGTTTCTCTTTTTCAATCAAATTACAATAGTTTTTTAGATCTTCTAAATAATAACCATTAAATGTGAGCCAAACCTGAAATCCCTGTTCTACTATCTAACCAACAAAAACCAAGTTTTTGTAATATTTGATACATGCAGCACATCAACCAAGTACTTAGTTTTGTCATCCTTCATACTTAAAGGAATAGTTTCAACATGAGTAATGGGTGAGGTGTATTATTCCCTGTCTCCACATAGCCTAGAGACTCTAAATTGTGCAACTCTCTGAACTACTCTCTGTAGAATTCATGTGGTTAGAGGTACTTGAATCTATATACCATACATCATTCTTTAATGAACTAGCAATATTCATACTATTCATAAAGTGCTACATAACAAACAATTATTCACTTCTATCATCATTGTTTCTGCTACTCAATGCATAATTACCTTGCTACTTTTTTCCATTTCTAATTTTAGTCTTATTTTCAAAGTGATTTCTAGAAATGTGGCCTTTCTAACCACAATGCTAGCACTCTCTACTATCATCATAATCATGTTGCCTATTAGAATTTGCAACTTACTTTCTTTGGCTCGCCCTTCCTAGGGACTATCCTCCTCTATTTTACTATGCAACATAACCTTGACTACAAATGCCACAATGGCCTCTGACCCCCACAACCTTTACCTCTACTAAAAGAATAAAGCACCTCTTAAAACTTATTTTTGCTTTGAGAAGAAGAGGAATCCAAGCCAAGGTTCTTCTTGTCAAGTATCAACATAGAAATCAAGTTTGTAAAATCAGGGATATCACCCCTTGTATTCATAGATGAATTGATGAGTTAAAGCTATTATATTCATCTCCAAATCCATCTAAGAATGCATGCAAAACATCATCTTCATCAACTACCTCACTGATAGATCCAAGAGCTTCCACAATAATCTTAATATTCAAGGCATAATCATTAAGGGGCAGGTTCCCTCTTTTCACTTAGTTTAGCTCAAACTTGAGCTACATTTTTCTGGCCCTATATTTACTTCAAATAGTCTTGCCAAATTCTTCCATGCTATACGAGGGTTTTAGATTCCTACAAATAGCCCATCATCCTATCCCTAACACTAAAAAATAACCAATACATGACTTTACTATATGTATGATCCTAATCTTTCTATGCCTTTACTCGTTCTATAGTTCGTGCAAGAACTTCAAGTGCTATTACCATGTCTCATTCTATGTAATTCCAAACATCTTTGTCCTTCAAGAAATTTATCATTCTAAACTTATATACATGATAATTATTATTATTAAGCTTCTCACTAACAATTTGGTTAAAGTTATCAAACATTTTGACAAAATAGAAAACCTTGCAAAAAACGGCAATTTGCAAGCAAGGTGAAACCTAGTGTACTACAACTAAACACAATTATTTTCATTGTCTACATAACAATAATTGCAATCTACAATCTAATGTAGATTTATTTTGTGTCTGCAACCCAACATACACCTAAAAACTTACAAATTCAAAATATGTATCCTTTACACCTGTAAACGGCCAACATAGCCAAAACTACAATCTATCCAAAAACTATTGTTGGGACCACTTGCAAGTCCAAAACAAAGGCCAAAATGACCTCAGATGCAAAAATTTATGGGGATCTGTCCTGACTCCCAAGGGCTCTCCTGCAACATATCTGCCATTCTTACTACTCACCAAGTTTAATTGCAATCAAAGATTATAACCCTACCAGCCTAAATAACCTTCTATGGCTATAACTTAAGGAAAACCGAGCAAGGTGGAAGAGCTTCTTACCCATTTCTTTCTAGCTTACTTTCGTGCTCCAATGCCTACACTTCAACCTTCAATCAAGCTCCATGTAGCCATGGGATGGCTCTGATACTATGAAAATAGTCAAGAAGAGAGAGATGTGAAGCATCCAAGAGCACACATACAAAAACAATGGAGACTTGAGAACACACATGTATAGGGCCGAAATCTTCTTCTTCTTCTTTCTTCTTCTTTTGCACACAAGAACTAAGTCTATAACATGATAAAAGAATAATATGAAAGTACCACAACGTATATACATGAACCCGTAAAGAAAAGAAGAGGTGACATAATGAATGTGCCATAACTAAGAATAGACTACATGGGTCTAGTTTTACTATAAAATCAATGGTGTATCCTCATGTCAGTCACCTAACACACTAGTGAATAATATCCTACCATATTACCAAGCCATTTAGGGGATGCTAGCTCATAGAGAGCTCAATATCTCAATGGGTCGAGTGGAGCCAAAGGTAAGGGTGGAAGTGAGATATAATGGAGGCTATTGTGCTAAAGCTTATTGAGATGACAAGCTCAACACATGCAGACATTGATGATGGACCGCCTGGTTAGATGGGTCCACACGTCTATACTTAGCACATCGGTGGTCATTATGACTCTCACATGGCCACTGACTCATTACCTATTATATTTAGGTTGTTACACCTATTTACAGTTGGCATAGTTATAGCGCTAGTCGACTAGTGTAGTCGATTATGTATTGTTTGACTTAGTGGGCCACTTTCCTTTATGTTGTATCTTATCTATACTTTGTGTACATTGTAAAGTGTGTGGAAGAAGAAGAAAAAACCAGCAAGAAAACGTTTTGGCCTCCATCTCTCTTCTTGTCTCTTGAGTGAGCTTCTCCTTGTGCATTCTGTGTGTGTTCGGCACAGCATCTTGAGCAAGTCCCCCCACCACGCGATTCTTGACATGGTATCAAAGCCGCGCCACTGAGAGAGGCTGATTTTCGAAGGCTGAAGTGAAGGAGAAGAAGCAAGTTTCGAGCAAGCAAGCAACGAGTAAGAAGCTCTTCCATTCTCTACTTCTTCTCTTGGACAGTGCCTATGGAGGCACCGGAAGCAAGGCAAAGCAAAAATCTTAGATTGCAGTGAGATTTGGTGTGCGTGAAGAGCACTGTGTATTTTGTAGATATGCCCTTTAGGGCTTTTTCCATTGCTATTTTGGCCATTCGAGGTCATTTCAGGCCCCGTTTTAAAGCTATAAGGTTGCGGACAATAGTTCGAGATACCCTGCAATTTTAGCTATGTCTGCCGTATACAAGTGCACAGGTTACAGATTTCAGATCTGTAAGTTCAAAGGTATTTACCATCGAATAAACACAAGGTTTATCTGCAAACTGGTTGCAGATTGCATGTATTGTTGAGCAGACATTGAAAAAGGCTGTCTAGTGTATTGCTGTACACTACAGGTCGACGGTTACAGAAGATTTGCTTGTTGTTTGGTATTAGTTTTGTGATAATGGCAGAGAACAGTGGAAACCCCATCATTGAGAAGCTCGACAAGAATAACTACCCTTCATAGAAGTTCCGTGTCATGAACTTCTTTATTGGAAAAGGCCTCTACGAGTTTGTGTCAGGTGAAGAAAAGGAGCCGGAGATGAGTAATCCTCCAACTGCAGAAGAGACAAAGGCACGGAAGGAATGGAATGCAAAAGACAAAAAGGTCATGTATTGGCTGTCTGTAGTAATTGACAATAATATGTTGGGACATATTAGAAATGCAGAGAATTCATATGCAGCTTGGACCATACTTGAAAGTATGTTTTCTGTAAATACAAAGGCATGAAGATGATTTGGTGCCGTCTACCTTGGGTGGACTTAACAATGAAAAGGCTTGGAAGTCATTTGTAACTTCCGTATATGTCAGAAAGCCATTTCCAGATTTCGATGAGTTAGTCTCCCTTATGATCTCACAGAAGAGATCAACATGTAGAGTGAGTCATCTGAAAAAAGTGGTGAATAGGTCCAAGCTTTCTACTCTAGTTCATAAAGGGGACGTGGTAGGTCCTCTTCAAGAGCCCGTGGTACATGACGTGGTAGTGACAACCAACAAAACAGATTGAATCAGCAATTTGGCAATATGCAGGTTTCAGGAGGTCGTGGTAACTTTAGAGGCAGGGGGAGCTTTAGAGGAAGAGGTGGATGGCAGAACAACGGTTCTAATAACTTTGGTATTGTGTGTCACTATTGTGGCAAAATAGGTCATATTGCAACCCAATGTTATGCTAAGAAAGATGATATTCATAGTGGTAAGTTACAACAAGGAAACTATGCATCGTCTTCACAACAGAATGAAGACAAAAATGAACGTATGTTTGTTATGCAGCATATGCTGAATGCTATTACAGGAAAGGGAACACATGATGATGTTTGGTATGTTGATTTAGGTGCATCCAATCATATGACCAGCCATGCAGAATGATTTGGAGAGATGCAAGATTTGCAAAATATAGGTTATGTGCAGACGGGTAATGATTCATGCCACCCAATTTCACACATTGGAAAAGTTCCCTTGTCCTTACATGATGGTAAGACAAAGAGTCTTTCAGATGTATTACATGTGCCATCTATTACATTTATTGATGATTGTTCTAAAAAGCTGTGGGTATATTTTATGAAGGAAAAGAGTGAAGCATTTGAGTACTTTAGAACTTTCAACGCTGCAGTTGAAAGAGAAACAGACTTGAAAGTAAAGTGCTTGAGGTCAGATGGAGGGGGAGAGTACCTCTCGAATGAGTTCAGTGATTTTCTAAGGTCTCATGGGATAAAGAGACAGTTCACATGCAGGTATACCCCACAACAAAATGGTGTTGCAGAAAAAAAAAACAGGCATATTGCAGAAGTTGCACGGGCATTAATGGCTGAAAAGAATATGCCCAAGCATTTTGGTCTGAGGCTGTCCATACTGATGTCTACATTATGAATAGAACTCCCACAGCTGCAGTTCATGGGATGACTCCTAAAGAATGCTTTATTGGCAAGAAGCCTGATGTATCGCACTTGAAGGTATTTGGTTGTATTGCATATGTTCATGTGCTAGATGAGCTACGGAAGAAGCTTGATCCAAAGGCAGAAAAATGTTTCTTTATTTGATACTCTTTAGAGCAGAAAAGGTATCGCGATTATAACCCTGTCACATATAAGTTCATAGTGAGCAGGGATGTCATCTTTGATGAAATGAGCAATTGGTATGCATCTAGTGGTGATGCATTGAATGATGATGATGATCATGACACTCATGTGTAGGCTGAAAAGCAAGAATCACGGACTCTTAGTGGACTAGAGACATCATCTGGTAGTCCTTGGTCTGGGAGACTAAGGAGTAGCTCTACATCTTCAAGTGCATCTAGTAGCACTACTAGTAAAGACAAAGGAAAGAATAAGGTGTCAGATGGCAATGATGCAGTTCTTGATGGAAACTCCAATGGCTCAGAGAGCTTGGATGATGAGCTTGGTATTCCTTCTGTTAGGATACCAGGTGTACAGAGAGCTCATAGTAATGTAAAGGCTCCATTGAGTGATCCAGTGGTACGCAGATCTAGCAGGGTCAGATACCCTATTAAAAGATTTGGTTTTGAAGATTATGCAGCTACCATTATGCTTATATGGTGAAACTAGTTGAGGATGTTGAGCCCACTTGTTTTGAGGATGCCATTGGTCATACTCATTGGGATGCAGCAATGGATGAGGAGATGGTTGCATTAGAGGCCAATAAGACTTGGGATCTAGTATCATTGCTGAAGGGCAAGAAAGATATTGGATATAAGTGGGTTTATAAGATTAAGCATAATGCAGATAGTTCTATTAGTAGGTGAAAAGCTAGGCTAGTTGCAAAAGGCTATGCCCAAACATATGGCATAGATTATGAAGAAACCTTCAATCCAGTTGCTAGGATGGTAACTATTAGATGTGTGATTGCTTTGGCAACAGCCAAAGGTTGGAGGTTGCAGCAAATGGATGTGAAGAATGCCTTCTTGCATGGTGATTTGCAGGAAGAAGTGTATATGGATCACCCAGCAGGTTATGAAGATTTAGAGCATCCCACGTATGTGTGCAGGTTGAAGAAGGCGCTCTATGGGCTCAAGCAAGCACCTAGAGCATGGTTTGACAAGATCAGAGAGTATCTTGTCAATATTGGCTTTTATGTTTCTGATGCTTATCACTCACTTTATGTGAGAAAGGGAGATGCAGGTTTGGTAATCATAGTCATCTATGTGGATGACTTGATTATTACAGGTGATAGTGATAGTGGGATTGTTGAAGTCAAGAACTTTTTGAAGAAGAAGTTTGAGATGAAGGATTTAGGTGAACTAAGGTACTTCCTTGGCATTGAGGTGATAAGATGTGATGATGGTATATGGCTATCCCAAAGACAATATGGCTTGGATATGTTGTCCAACTATGGTATGACAGCATGCAATTCACTTTCAGTCCCGTTGGAGCAGAATGTAAAGTTAAGTGCTGATGTTGGGGATGAGATAGAAGACCCTACTATGTTCAAGAGAATAGTGGGGAGTTTGATCTACATGACCATTACAAGGCTAGACTTGAGCTACGCTATTGGTCTTGTGAGTCAGTTTACGCAAGTACCTAGAAAGCCACATTTGGATGCAATCAGACACATATTGAGATATGTGAAGTCCACATTACATTATGGACTTTTCTATGAGGCAGGTATAGATGTACAGGTGTTTAGATACACAGATGTAGATTGGGCTGGTAGCATGTCTGATAGAAGATCTACCAGCAGATACATGTTCTCTCTTGGTAGTGCAGCAGTTGCTTGGAGTAGCAAAAAGCAATCTATAATTGCTTTATCGAGTACAGAGGCTGAGTATAGAGGTGCTGCTATTGCAACATGTGAGGTAGTATGGCTGCAAAAGTTATTGGTTGATTTAGATGTGCAGGTAGAAGGTCCAGTTGTCATTTATTGTGACAACATGAGCATATAAAGTTGTCTAGGAACCCTGTGTTCCATGCTAGGACAAAACATATTGAGGTACACTACCACTTTGTGAGAGAGAAGGTACTAGCAGGTGAGATTGACTTGGTGTATGTCAGCACACGGGATCAGATAGCTGATATCTTCACAAAGGCATTGGGTATAGAGAAGCTTCAAAAGTTTCGAAGCTTACTTGGAGTTGCAGAGACACAATTGAGCTTGAGAGGGAGTGTTGAGATGACAAGCTCAACACATGCGGACATTGATGATGGACCGCCTGGTTAGATGGGTCTACACGTCTACACTTAGCACATCGGTGGTCATTATGACTCTCACATGTCCACTGACTCATTACTTATTATATTTAGGTTGTTACACCTATTTACAGCTGGCATAGTTATAGCACCAGTCGACTAGTGTAGTCGATTATGCATTGTTTGACTTAGTAGGCCACTTTCCTTTATGTTGTATCTTATCTATACTTTGTGTACATTGTAAAGTGTATGGAAGAAGAAAAAGAAACCAGCAAGAAAACGTTTTGGCCTCGATCTCTCTTCTTGTCTCTTGAGTGAGCTTCTCCTTGTGCATTATGTGTGTGTTCGGTGCAGCATCTTGAGCAAGTCCCCCCACCACGCGATTCTTGACAAAGCTAAAGGTCCATGCAGGCCCAGTACAAAGGTTATAGGATCTGCTAAGTGTAGAGTTTGGCCACCAGAATCTCCAAGTAGTAGTCCTCGAGTCATGTAGCTTGTTGTAGATGATCACTCTCACCACTACGAGTTATTGTGTCAAGTTCTCAACACATTCATCTTGTCAACTATAGTAGCATCTTGAAGAGAATAGATGTGCATCATACACTTGGATGTCAAATCCTCTAACTTTGTTAGTCACCCTTTCAATCGCTCCACTTTGGCATGTACCTTAATGTTAGGCTCCACCTCTTTTGTCTATGTGCATTTACTAGTTTCTTTTGCCTTTATGTGCTATTCTTTGTCTTCCTTCTTGGACTTCTAAAGTAAGGTGTACTTTTTCTAGACTATGCCAATATCGGCAAATATATGGGCTTGGGTGTGGCAGCTACTGCTAGGGCTATGGTTGTGTGACTGATCAAGTTAGAAGAGATCACACTCTGCTACATCATCCAATCTAAGGTTTTTCAAACTAATATCAAAATGTGATTGTACAAGTACTCAACCTCCATATCTACATCAACCAGCACCTATGGAAATAATCATTCTAAATCACTTGTGCTCATTGCTATAGAGCCTCATCACATTGTTCCTCAAGGGCCTTGAAGTGCTCCATGAGAATAAGCCATTTGGGATAGTGAGAGGAAGTGCTAGCATAGCAAATTCAAAGATATCTTGGGTGGGGCTTTCTTAGGGATCTTTATTATCACTTAGGGGAATGGGTTCCTCTTTGATGACTGTCTTCCCTTTGCTAGCTACACGCAATACTGAGTGGTTCCAAGCTGTGTGAAGGGTGTTTGCATGGCATGCTCCCTTTCTCCTTGCAGCTACACTCTATGGATGAGAAGGGTTTTGAGGCCTCCTCTACCTCAAGCTACAACATCTCTAGCTATTGGAGTGGAATAAGGGGTTGCTAGCATCTTGCCAAGATCTACAGACACATCTTGGGGGACACGGGTTGGCATGAAGGTTACAACCCATTGCTAAAGGGCAGTAGAGGGAGAGGTTGCAAGGGTGGAAAAAGAGGGTGCGGTGGTGTTAGGGTAAGCAACAGGAGAGGCAGGAGTCATTAGGGTGAGATGGCTTTGAGGATTGGATTCGGCATTGGCATCTGGATCATCTTCTAGGATAAGGTAGAGATGGTAGTTGAGATCAAGGATCCAAGAGGGCAACCCAAAAATTTTGGACCTCATCTTTCCAAGCATCTCACATATTGGTCTAAAAGCTGGTCTACAAGACCTATAAGGTATTTAGATCGAGGAACATTCCATTCTCTAAATGGATGATCACAACCAATCTTCTACACAAGAATGTGAAATCCACTTCTGCTTGTTTGAACTAGTCCTACAGGGAGTCAGCTAGATTTGTGACAAGCATGGAGATGCTACCACTACCCTTGAAGCTCCTCCTGTTGCTAATAACCTATAGTAGAAATAACTAGTGGCATTGGAGATCTCCTGCTGCATAGTTTAAGTGAAGTAGGGCTATTTTGAGAAAAACTCTATTGGAATGATGATTTCCTTGGTAGAGTTGGTGTGTGAGGGTATGGTATCTATGGGGACTACCTAGATGGTAGTTGCTAATCCAGCTTCAATGGACTAGATGGTGGCCTACAATTATTCCTCTCTGGGGCACTTTTAAGCCTAGGTAAACTACTTGAACAAAGCAATGCGAGACTTGAAATCTAGCTTTCTTTGGTTAGATCTTCAAGGGCTTCTTTCTATGGTGGTGTGGGGGATAGCATTGTTAGTTCCATGGATGGTAGGTTGCCTTCTCACACTATTTTTTAGGGATATTTCATAGAAGTACATGTTGCCTCCTCCTATACTACATTTGGCTATCCATCTATGATAGTCCATGTAGAAGTATCTAAAGATGAAGGGGAGGGGGTGGTCAACATTAGCAATGCAAAGGGAGTAGGATATACAATGGCCTGAGTGGAAATCGAAACATGAAGTGTTGGCCACACAGGACCCGTAATGATTTGGTGTTAGAGGAGCATTTGTCCATGTTCTTGCACTCTATTCAAAGGTGCTCTAGAAAAATTCCTACCCACATGATGACTAGGGTGTCTGGAGATAGAAAGAATAGGAAGGCTACCTTATGCAAGACATTGAAGGCCTTGGCTTGCAAATACAAAGCTTTAAGAAAAAAATTTAATACCTCTAGCTTGGATTTGTGGCTGTTAGTAATGGTGGTGAGGTGATATTCACCTTTGAACATTGAGCCAAAGATTGCCTCCATCTCTCTACTTGAAAGCAGGCTACGGACCTTTGATACACCATCCATAGGGAGGCAAAGCTTGTCCTACACATACTAAGGGGTGAGTATTGATATGGACATAGGAAGTCATAGCCATTGATATGGACATGGGGACCATCGTGCAACTATAGCAAGATAGACTCTGTGAAAATGCATTAGGGTTTTCTCCCGTGGTAGAGTAAGGAAGGTATCGATGCATAGGCTATGCATCCACAAGTTGATAGTATTCTTCTACTCTTCATATATAGAGGGAATCATGTCAAGTCAAAGGATGGATGAGAGCATGGTCATTGTTGGTGAGAGGTGAGCAATGACAAAGAGATGACAAGTGTGAGAGGGCATTGAGAGCACAAAATGGTTAAAATAAAAATCACAATGAAGAGAAATGCAATGAAATTTTTTCTTTTGAGGGGCTGGATGCATGGTGAGTGGGGGTTTGAATGTGGCCAATGCATATTTGCTACGTTAGTAGATAGGGCCATAAGGAATAATGAGTGTTGCACCATTCTCAATACAGCGTACCACTGCCTGTAATAAGAAATAGGTAATGATATTATGAGGGATAATTATTAAGGGCCACATCACAATAACTGGTGGTATTGGAATCACTTTCAATCTAGATTCTAACAATTAGTGGGGATTTGAAATTGGGTGGGGAGATTGCAGAGGCACATACAAAATTTGGTGCTACTAGGTCACCATGGCACAAGTAAGTGGAAAGGGGCACACCAATCCATTCAAATAGTAGTACTACAATTGAAATCAATTGATGGGTTGAGGAAGAAGGTTTCCCTATAAATCAGGAGGGTAGAAAGAATTAGTGGCAATTGTATGGAAGATCCAAAACAGATCACTCCACCTCATCTTCAATTTTCCTAGAAGCTTTCCCATCCAAGTGTGAAAGACTGAGATGAGTGTGTCTTATTCGCACTTGAAGAGCCGCTTCTTGAAGAGGCGATCCACTTGGTGATTTTGCCTAGACTAGGTGGTCTACTTGGTACTTCTGCCTAGATTGGGTGGGGATATCAAAATAGGACTTCTATCTCTACGAGATTTTGAGTTGAAATGGGAGGGACTCCTAAGGAAGAAGGAAATCTTGAACATCAAAAGACTAGGGACTACAAATTCTAGAGGTGTAATTGCCTCAATGCCGAAGGCAATCTTGTATGGAGTGAGACCTATTGCCACTTTCAAGGAAGTGTGATAAGCCCAAAGTGCTACTAAGAGATTGGTATCCCAATCTTTCCTATGATACTTGACCAACTTTTCAATACTTTGCATAGGGTCTTGTCGGTGGACTCAACCAAGCCATTGGCTTGTGGATAATATGGAGAAGATTTATTGTGAATTACCATGAAGACTAAAGTCATATGCTTACTAGCCTTATTTACAAAATGACTTCTCCGATCACTAATCAATTCAACCAAACAACTATAGCATGTAAAGATGTATTTAAAGAGGAACTTTGGTGCTCTTGGTGTGGAATTATTCAGTAGTATCCATGATTCAACCCACTTGGTGCAATAATTCATCCTTGTTAGGATATACTTGTTTTTGGTGTAGGATGCCACAAGTTGACAGGGCTGACAAAATCTAGTTCTCATTTCTAAAAGGACTTTATCGGCAATATTGGGTGGAGTAATTGATCTTGGGAGAGAGGTTGACCAAGCTATTAGTAGGCATCATACTTCTAGACAAATCTGCAGTGGACATCACCATGCATAGTAGGCCATCATAGTCCAAAACTTGTTGGATTTTTTGGATTGTGACGTCTACTACAAAGTGACCTCCAATAATACCCTAATGAGTTTCTTTCATGACCACCTCTTTCTCCATAGAGAGAATGATGCATTGCAACACTCTAGGCAGTGTCATGTGGTGGAGCTAGCCTTGGATGGCTTCAAAATATTGACCCTAGAGAGCGATCATTTACTTTGGTCCATTAGAATGTGATCCAAGACTTATCGTAAGTGTAGGAAGACTAGCAATTCCTCATAACACATCAAGGGAGGATTGGGTGGGTCATGTTCAAGAACATTACTTGTTTCTGCATGAAACAGTTGGGCATCTGGAAAGTTATCATCTACTGTAATTGGAGATTCTCTGAAATCAAGCCAAGATAGGAAGTCAACTATCACATGTTGTTCTCTAGGTCTATGTATGAATTTGAAATCAAATTCTTGAAGTAATAAAATCCATCAAGAAAGTGTTCTTATGAAATTATGTTGTTTGACCAAATAGATTAGAGCAAAGTGATCCACATGAAAAACAAAAGAATGGCCAAGTAGATAATGGCAAATTTTCTTCACAAAATAGATCAATCTAGGGCATTTCCTTTCTATTACAAAGCAGATTTTCTCAATAGTAGAGAGTCATCTACTAGCATAGAAAGTACACTACCTATTTCCAAATCTAAGGCATCTATAAAGACATGAAAAGGCTTTGTCCAGTCCAACTGAATCAAGATTGGGGCCTTGGATAGGAGTAGCCAAAGACATTTGAATGCAAGGTCTATCGCCTCGTTCTAGTTGAAAGTTGCTTTGGGAGTGTGGGCAAGCTGATTCAAGGGATAGCTACATCAACCAAGAGGCACAAATGCAGTCTGTGTGCTAGCAAACTTGCCCTAAGAATCACAATACCATAGTTTTGGAATCAGGATTGGGAGTGAACATGACGGTATCTACCTTGCTAAGATCCATGGCAATTCCATCATTGGAAATCCAAAGGTGATGCAAGTGAAACAGATCCAAAGGTGATGCAAGTGGAGCAAGAGTGTGCTAAAGACATTCGAGAATACATGCATGAAGTTTGTCAAGTAGGGCCCGAATATTTCTTGCATATCTTGTTAAAAAGAAGTTGGGATATTAAAACATACCCCAGGTCGTGATAAAAACAGTTTTGGCTTGATCCTCCTATGCAATTTGGACCTAGTTGTAACCATTAAATCCATCTAGAAATGAATACATCTCGTGGCCATCAAACTCATCAAGAATTTTGTCCAAGTAAGGAATGGAAAACGGATCTAGAATGGTTGTAGCATTCAGCTTCCAAAAACCAACACAAATTTTGAGCTTTTTATTTTTCTTGGGATTTATGACAATGGGCAAGATCCACTCTACTCGATCCATCGAAGTGATAAAGCCAACTTGGAGGAATCAGTCCACCAGCTCTTCTTGGACTAGCTTTGACATGTGGCAATTCATTCTATATCTTTATATGTGGACTAGCATAGCATCCGCTTTGAGGGGAATTCAATGTTAGTAAAATTGAGGATCCAATCATTTGATTTTAGAGTAATCCCAAGTAAAAATATACTTGAACTCTATCAAGAGGGAAATTAGTTAGGTGCGGAAGTCAGGCTGGATGTGAGTATTGATTTTTACCAGCTTTATTTCTTCTAGACCAAGGTAAACTATTCTAAGAGCATCCTCCTTGACTCTTTGAATTTTTGAGCTTTGAATTCTCCCTCTTATCTGAGCACATTAGAATTTTGGAATTGTTTATAGCCATACCTTGAGTTGTTTTCTACCTCTCAGAGTCCGAATTATGGATTTTTGGAATATCAAGATTCTAGTCCTTACTTGATTCTGGTTCTTTCCTGAGAGTAGGGATGAGTGGGGAGTGTAGATCCAAGTATTGTTGATGACTAATCTAGAGCACATCCACCAAAAAAAAAAAGGTTCCAAGTGGGCATTAGCTACTGCAAAGAATGAAACTTTCTCATCATTGTCCATGCCATCCACCATGTTGACCATTTCTGCAACTACTAGTTGGCAGGCTGCTGATGGAGGTGAAACTTTATTTAAGAATATTCAAATTTTATTATGACCTCAGTGAATGGTTATCTTGTCACAATTCGAATTGTGACTAACCCATGCTTGTTGCAACCAATGCCATATGAGCAATAGGTATTAATATTTAGTCACATGATCCATGTTGAGTACTACTAAGAAAATTGGGAATGGCACACTAGCAACCTCCATGAGAACTTATTAGATGATGCCAAGTGACTACACTCTTTGTTGGTTTTCTATTCAAACCAAAAATGGGGCTCGCTCCTAGTTCATCAACCTAAAATCTTGGCAAATGGCCACAATGATGATATTGACTCTAGACCCACTATTCAATAGAACATTGTTGATGAGATGACCAAAATGGTAGGATTTGATGGGACTGGCTCTTACTACACCTTCCAAAATTCCTCTTCTAGTGTAGACGTAGCTAGAGCCACAACTTTGGACTTTGGTAAAATGTATTGATCTATGATGGACCTAAAAACGGGCCGGCACTGGCTCATGCACTAGCCGGACCTCGTCACTACGCACAAGACAACCCCTCGGCCTCGCGGCCAGGAGCGTCTATCAAAATCTCTGCCTTCCTAAACATTGCGTTTGTAATACGTTGTAGTCCAACTGATCCTAACCCAATATTACTCCTCAGAGGGAGTCCCTTTCACATATCCCAAAGGCTCGAATCACATACACATGGGGTTCCTCCTACGGCTGAATGCCGTCAACCCTCTGCGACTCTCCTACACCTTGGGGATTGGCCCCTCGATGCGCCGCTCGACATTTAGACATTTCGCACAAACGTCGCTCAAGGTACCAAATAAACGTATCCAGGAATGTACCATTGTCCTTACTTGACTTCCCCTTTATGATCCCACGACTAGCCTACAGCATAGGAACCTCACGCTCTCAACGGTGGGTCAAAGGCCTACTGAAAACAATTGCTATGCATGTCCAGGAGCTGACTCTGATACTTTTAATTTCCTCTAAATGATCATGCAAAGAGGTGGATGCCTAGTGCTCAAACATTTTAAAAACCAGCAGCGTGCAAGTGCAAAACATCTCTTTCATGCTTTTCTTTCTAACCGCTTTGTGCTTCGCTGCAACACCTAGCACCGAAGTGATCTTCGTGCTACTAGGTTTTAATTTTTATCATTATTATTCCGTCCTAGTTGCAATGCATATAAAATCAGCAAATTATCCCTCATGCTCAGCGGCATTTAACCATTTTTTCCACAACTCTACCCTTCCCCGTTGATAGTGCATCATTGCATTCATTTCTTTTAGGGTTTCCTTGTCATTTTATATGGAGAAAGGAAGGAGACACGCACTAAAACATATAAACAAGGCTGAACTGAAGCATAACTTCATGCCCCAGCCTTGCTATACATCAACAAACATAAATCCTATTTTTCTATATTTTTCGTAGCCCCAAATGTATTTTTTCCCTATTTATCATGGTTTTTTTATCATTTTCCCGCCATTTTCTTCATTTTCTTGTATTTTTTAAATTGCTAAAAATGAAAACCAGTTTGTGGGCTGTGGCCCTTATTTCATTTGCAACAAAATTGAAAGATTAGTTGATGTGTATCGACGGTTTTCCCCATTTATATGCCCAAAACCCTTGTTTTTCCCCATTTTTCATGCATTTTCGGGTTTCTTGACATTATTTCGGGCCATGAAATGCATGTTTTTCATAATTTCTGGTTATAAACAGTAAGAACTCAGAAGAATCAGCAGCATAATCAAATCTTAGTCCATATGAACGGCATTCCATCAATCAAAAGCATAAAACACTAAATTTTCTTTGTAATTTTTTGGTTTACCGCTTAAACGCGTGTTTCGGGTTTTGTGTCCATGGCTGTAGATTTGGAAAACAGCAACCCTTCATGTCCAGCAACATCACAAATCACCATTCTCAGCCCGTGTAGCAATCCGGTCCATGCCGGACAAGCCTCCATCATTCTTTCTTCATTGCTCCTTCCCACACATGAACTGCCTCTTAGAAGAGAGAGAGGGAGGAGAGAGAAAGACTGAAATCAGAAATTTCAAACCAGGCCACCATTCCACGGGCGAAGGGCGGCGATAGAGTCCACAGACAGAGGGGAATGAAGCCCCATAATCCATTGGGGGGGTTGTTTGCAGCAGCCATGATGCCTCTCATCCATTCATGGCGCATTTTTCGGGCGCCATCTTCTTCCACGTTTTTTCATGCCTCTTCATTCTCTCTCCACGTTTTTTGCTTCATAAGGTGCATAAATTTTTTGGGGGGGGTCCAAACTCAAAAGGCATGCTCAAATTTGGCCTCCCAAGTGTCCACCTTTTCATATCTTGACCGTTTCCTTGGCCATTTTCCTGTCCGGACTCCGAATTGAGCTCTGAAAAATCCTGGGCGTCCGGCTTAGCATCCCGCATTGGCCAGTAGCTTGTGTCAACCCGCACAACTATCTGAAAAATTATGAAAAATCAACAAGTGTCGCTCGGGCGCCTTTAAAGCACTTTGGCGCTTAAAATCGTCCTAGATCGAGCCGCCGCCTTTGACAGTGAATATTTTTCCCTTGATATTCATAATTTTTAGCTATTTTTAAGCACTTGCCGTCTCCTAAATTCCGCTCTCATTGGCGACCACGGGATAGGGCGACTCAGCCCGTCGAATCCACGAACATATCTGCACATAAACAACCAAAGAAGCATCAAACTGATACAAAACAATTATCATCATAAAACTCAGCACAATGCTTCCCCTACCCCTAGACAGAACCAAGGCATGACATCCACAAGGAGTAGGCCTAGCATCATCTAATAGAAGATCCGAAGTGAGTCACTAACCAGCTGCTCCAACACAGCCAAACTAAAAAAAACTGCCAAGGAGGTTGCCCTAAGTGGTAGTCTGAACTACTTACCAACTAAAGACAACACAACTAGGAGCTCCTACAAGGCGAGGACTCCTATAGCCTGATCAAAGAATATTTTCTTTCAGTACAGTTCTTCGTTGAGGATTTTTATTGGATGAACATACTTGGGCATGTAAAAAGGAGGGAGCTGAGCGTAGTGACCCAAGGAGAACAGGGCATCGGTCTCAGGACCTGTCTCGGCACCCAAGAACCTACCAAGCCCTCGCAAGGCGACACTTAATCCTTTTCTAACGCTCACTTTTATTTTCGCTCCAACCTTCCTTGTTTTTTGTATTATTTATCCAGCAAGAAGCCACCCCTAGGGAGACAAGGTATCGGCCCCGGGTCTGATTCGTCCCCAGGAACCTACCAGGCCCTCGCAAGGCAATGATCAACTGCTTATATCCTTTCATTTCTTTTCTTATCTTTGATAGGGGTTAGAACCCCTTTTTACACACCTTCGTATTTACATTCATCTTTTAGGATATTCAGGATTTCTTGGCATCATTATTATTATCTTCTAGCAGGCTTTTCTAACTGCCTCACTACTAACAAGAACTCCTAGCACGGCTGCCTAGCAGGCTGGCAGAACAGGGCCACTAGGACTTCCTTCTCAAACAGGTCTTTTAATGTCTAACAATGTCTTTACAGGAGGCAATGACTACTCCAACCTCCCTCAAACATACTTAGCCTAAACCTGGGACTTCATGCCTTGGTTACCGGTCCCCAACAAAAATGTCTCCCCTCGACAAGTACAAATACACATATAACAGGAAAGAAAGGTACTCGTAAAGGAGAAATATCACCTGGAGTGGCCACAAGAAGCTTCCATCGCAGCAAAGGCTCCTCCAGGCTCCACCAAATTCCACGCACCACGAAACCTGTCCAGCACAACACTAAACAAAAACCCAATTAAACGCACCCGCACTAGACAGGGAAATGGCCCTCTTGGCCTAATGAAATCAGACATGACTTTGCCACAAAACTGAATCGGCCCTCTTGGCCTAATGAAATCAAACAATACTATGCAGAACATCCACCTGGAAACAACCATGATAGACATCAAAGCATACTATTCCCAGGGGAACAGAGGCTCGTAGCCCTAAACTAGGTGCATTAAATTATGACCTATCCCTCCTGCGTACATCGCAAGAGGTGTGCGCATCACATGTCGTCGAATCAGTCTGTGGGTCTGAGATAATAAAGGTAGATGAGTCTCGCTTACCCTCTGCATCACCCAAATCAACCATCGTCTGCCCAAGAGGGCATGTTCAGAAAGCATACCCCACAAACGACCAGGTCCTGTCTCACCATCAATAGATATATCGGGACAAGGGCCACAATTAAAGAAGAGGTCCTCTTCATACGCAAGATTAGCCAATGAATCGGCAAACTGATTCCAATTCCGTGGAATCAGCTGAAAAGACACTCTATCGAATTCGTCTAGCAGGGCTATGGCAGTATGATGGTACATACAAAGGATCGGGTTCCGCACCATGTACGTCCCATTGAGTTGATTTAAAACCAACTGAGAGTCCCCTTTCACCAACAACTGGCAGATACCACCCTTCTTTGCAATATTCAAACCCATAATCAGGGCTTTGTATTCTGCCATATTATTGGTAAAATTCACCCCAAGATAAGCAGCTAACTTCATGACAATGCGTCGTCGGGGGTCTCGGATGACAACTCCTACACTTCCTTTTTTGCATGCACCCCTGGACGCCCCATCAAAGTACAAGGTGTACGTCCATAAAGGGTTTACATATCCTGCCATCCTGAACTCTACTCGTAATTATGGTAATCGAAATTCAGCATATTCAACGGGTGGACTGTAGGCTCCATCCCTCCATCATCATTGAATTCAACAGGGATGCTCGTCAAAAGTTGTAGGCAATGATGGCAGAAGACCTTGATTTCCCAAATAAATGTCCCGCCTTCTTGCTCAATCACCTTGTATCCTTTGCTCCACCAAATGAGCTTTCCCTGATGATACCTCTGTTCCAAATATGGGTGTTCTAAATAAGGGATCAGACGACCCATCAACCTCTATCACGATTTCCTTGCAGATGTTTGATCGATCTTGCCTATACCTGCAAGGCAGTCATAGCATTAGTATAATCAGAAGTAATAAGGTTTAATCTTATTAAGATTAACCTTATTTTTAAATTCTATCCCCTCAAGGTCAGCTAACAAAACTGTGGATTTATTCTTTCCTATTCTAACGATCTTATAGGGCCCATCCCATTTGGGTTCTAGCTTGCCTGGGAATAATTCACGTCGTGCGTCATAATACAGAACAAGCTGTCCTTTCTTGAAGGTGTATTTCTTGGCTTTGAGGTCGTGTAGCTTCTTCATTCGGCGCTTCGCCACTTCTTGGTGCAATAAGCTCTGCAACTTAAGCTCATCTAAATGTGCCAGTGCCGTCAAGCGCTCAAAAAGAGCGTCTTCATCGCTCAAAGAATGATTGATGGCAAACCGAATAGTCGGCAGCTCAATCTCTAAAGGCAAAACACACTCCTCCCCATATACTAACTTGAACGGGGTATGGCCAGTGGCTCGTTTGAAAGTCGTATTATAAGCCCACACTGCCACGTATAACTTTTTATCCCAATCCCGTTTCTTTTCCGACACAATTTTGGACAGGATGCCCACAAGCTGCTTGTTGGTGCTTTCAACTTGCCCATTGGCTTGCGGATTATATGGGGTTGTCTTGTTATGCTTGATATTACACAACTCTGTCAAACCTTTGATCACCTTATTCAGGAAATGGGTTCCGCGGTCCGACACTAATTCTTTCGGTGGACCAAACCGGCATATTATCTGCTCTAAAAGGAAACTAGCAGTTTCTTTAGCATCATCTTTCCTTGTTGCACGTGCTTCTGACCACTTTGTGAAGTAGTCAGTTGCTACAATGATGTACCGCTTTTGCGTAGTCGATGACGGAGTAATAGGACCCACAAAGTCTATTCCCCACTTCTCAAATGGAAGTATCGCCATAATAGGGGTGAGTGGTCGTTTCCTATTCTCTCGACTATCATGTCGTTGGCAAATATCGCATCGCTTAACATACGCAAACGCATCCTGGAAGATGGCAGGCCACCAATAACCTGCTCTTAAAGCCTTCTGTGCTGTAAGTCGTCCAGCAAAATGGCCACCGCAAGCAGAATCATGGCACTCTTCCAAAATGAATGGCACCTCGTCAGGCATCACACATCGGCGATAGATGTCATCAACCCCTTGCCGATATAATGTACCTGCGATCAAGGCAAACTTTAACGCTTGCTGCTTAATTTTCCTTTTCTCAGCCTTAGATAGTTCGGATCCCGCCGCTCCTGTTGATAACTAATGCGTTATTGCAGCATACCAGGAGGGAATAGATGCCGTATCTATTTTAAATACCATCTCCATGTCACTACCTTCAGCCACAGATTCTTTCGGCTCCCCAAAGTCCACTAGACATTCCACGATGCCTTGCAACCTTGGTGGCTTACTCTTGATTTCATAATCAAATTCCTGCAAAGTGATCAACCACTTCGCTAAACGATCAGGCGGCTGTAACTTGTTCATCAATAGTCGAAGTCCCTCCGCCTTCGTATAAAGCACGACTTTTTCATAGAGAATGTAATGCCTGAACTTCTTGGTCCCAAAGACCATCGCTAGACGCAGCTTCTCCATGTAGGTGTAATTGATTTCGGATACCCCCAGCGTCCGACTAGCAAAAGCAATCAGGTGGTACCACTTCTCTTCCCAAATTTGGGCTAAACAGCAGCTGATACTATACATGGTGGCTGCTGAAAATATATAGAACACCTCACCTCTTTTAGGTGCTTTTAAAACGGGCGCTCTTGCTAGCTCTTGTTTCACGTCCCCGAATGCTACCTTGCAAGGATCACCCCATACAAACGAACAGCTAAAGGACAATAAATTTGTAAGCGGCAACGTTCTTTCTGCTAAGGCGTTAATGAATCTACGGTAGTAACCAACCGAAGACAGAAAGCTATGAACTTCTTTCGGAGTGCGTGGTGGACCCATGGCAACTATAACTTTGACCTTGTCAGGGTCTGTCGCAATTCCTACCGAACTGACCACATGGCCCAGCAATAGCCCATAAGGTACTCCAAAAGCACACTTCCGTGGGTTTAGGGCGATGCAAAATTGTCTACAGCGCTCAAAGCATTTTCTCAAAATGATCAACTGCCTTTCCCTCACGGTGGCAGCCCCTAAGTCATCAATAAACACCCTCAACTCGTCAGGGGATATGTCACCGAATGTCTTATCGGCTGTTCGTTGCCACGAACCAGGCGCATTGCATAAACCAAAAGCCATCACATGGTACGCAAAAGTACCAAATACAGTGATAAAAGTTGTTTTCAACTTGTCCTCTTCTGCAATTGCCATTTGGTTATATCCTGCAAAGCAATCCATAAATGAATATATCTCCCTACCCGCTAATTGATCCAAAATCTGGTCAATAAATGGTAATGGGTAGTAATCCTTAACTATCTGCTTATTCAGCTCCCTAAAGTCTACACATAAACGGATCTGATTATTCTTCTTCTTTCTAATCACAACTGGCGAACACCATTCCGTGTGTTGCACAGGAAAAATCAAACCTGCTTTTCGAAGCTTCTGTAACTCCTCAAACAGCCCGTCCCTCAATTCGAAAGGCATACGCCTTACTTTCTGTCGTACAGGACAACTGCCCTCTTTCAACGGAATTGTATGAACAGCAAGACTAGGAGGAATGCCTCTCAACTCATCATAACTCCAGGCAAAGATATCACGGAATTCCTGGATCAAGGCCACATAGTCCTCCCTTTCTGCTGAGCTGAGCATAGAGCCTAATTTGATTGGCCGCGAATCATCAAGCGTACCAAGGTCTAGCTCGATAGCATCTGCATCCCTTATACGACCTTGGCCCTCTATCGGCTCGTTCAAAGTGATCTGATAGATGTCCTCCGTGGTGGATCCCTTTTTGGACTCATCACTCGATGATGTCTCACTAGCAGATAAATCTTCTAATGTCTCCAATTCTGTAGAAGATAGAGGAGCTCGCTCACTCTGCGGGGACTCAGGGTAAGCATCAACCACCACACGCTGGGCACCTCTGCCGAATAACAATCGACTGGCGGGTATATCCACTTGGCAATCCGCTTGCAAGATCCAAGGTCGTCCAAGTAATACTTGGTAACTTGGCCGCCCTGCAAAACGAATCACCCTAAAGTCCAACATGCATTCTACATTTGCAACAGTGACATGGACCTTAGTAATGCAGCCTTCCGGCTGTCTCAAACTGTCATCTGCCATTCTGAGAATTGTGGAGGTATCTTTCTGAATCGCAAGACCTAACCTTTCCATCAGTTCAGAACTCATAATGTTAACAGATGATCCCGTGTCGACAATGGCATAATCTACTAATATCCCATCGACATAGGCTGCAACCCTTGGGCAATGCTTCTCAGCATGCTCGAACCAGTCATCACCAACTCGCGCAATACCCAAAGGTTCTACAATATACCCGGTACGTAGGATCTTTCTAAATTCCTTACGCACTCCGGGGGAAAGCTTAATAAGCTGTAGAAGATTCACATCCGGCTTGACTTCGCAAAGAGAGCTCGCCAAATCGAATTCATGATAGTTCGATAGAGCTCGCTTTTCACGCCAAACCATCCGCTCTTTAGGTCGCTGAACTGGCTTTATTGCCTCTTTCTTAACTTTCACCTTCTTCTTTGGTGGTTCCTTATCGGCTCTACTTTCTACGGGCTTCAAAGGTCCCCCTTCTAGGGCAGGATCCAAAACTTGCGTTCCTTTGTCGCCTTGTTTAGGGTTCCCGTCGACAGGCTTATCCTTGTCGGCTTCTCTACCCTTTTTACCTCTTGTAAGAACAGCACGCAAATTAGAGGTTTCAACATCATTAACGCGTACAGCCTCAATCAAACTAACCCCACTACCACTTGGTAGCTCTTCCACTGTAGTCTTTGGTCGTTGAAGTATTTGTTTAGGCCCATTTTCTGGCTGGGAGTCATTTCCTTGGGCACGATGATTGACAGGCCCTGGTTGCCGACTTCCTCGCTGGAGGGAACTAATCTTACTCCAGCAAGTAGCCGCTAAATGGCCAGATTTTCCACAAATATCGCACTTAACATTTGGGCAATTTCTTGGATAGTGCTGCCCGCCACACCATTTACAACTAAACCTCGACGGTGCACCCTCCTCCGGGTATCTACTTCCTATCAAATTTTGTTGTTTTTTAAGGAAGTTGACATCGACTGCTATTTGTCGATACTGCTCCGTAATCATGTCGGTATAATGCTTCATCATGTCCTTAACCTCGCCAAGAACATTGGAAGAACTCGACTCATAGCCTTGGTCATTTCCATGTCGTTCAATCGGCCTAACAATTCGATTAGGCACAGGCTGTTGAGCTGCAGACATGGTGTTAGAATTGACCGCCTGGCCTCCACTACTTGGAGCCATTTGACTGCCCGTAGGCATCGACATGCTAGGGGGAGCTGGTAATAAAGGGACATTCTGTATCATGTTCCCTCTCCCATTAGGGTTAGCCATCGCTATCCCTTGGCCACTACTGCCATTGGCTATTGCCATATTGTTTCCCAATACTAAACCCATGTTCGAATTGCCTCTAGAAGCATAGGCTGCTTGTAGTCGGGATTCCACCTCTTGTGCTCGTGTAATGGCAGTATCTATATCCCCCAAGGGAACACTACTCAACTGCAATTGGATATTAAAGTCCAAACCATGTAGGAAATATTGCAATTGGGCAGCTGCGGGGATAGGAATAGAGGTGTCCAACTTACGGAAGACCTCTTTTATCTTCTTCGCATAAGCACGAATATCCTCATGTGGATCTTGGCGGGTCACGTTGAGTACACGCAACCAATATTGCCCACCCCTTTCAGGGGCAAACTCCCTTCGAAAAGCTCCATAAAATGCATCAATGTTCAATATGGTTCCGGCTTCTAAACCATGATACCATATAGCGGCTCTTCCTTTGAGAGTCATATTGAAGAACATCATTAAATGCCCTTCTTCTTGAATGCGACAATTAAACATCAGCTTTTGAAACTCCCTAATGTGGAGTTCTGCATCTTCCTCAACTAGCCCATTAAAAATGGGTAGCGGGTAACCTAGAGCCGGCAAATCCGTCGTTCCAGCTGGAATTGCAATAGGCTGCGCCATGACGCGGATTGGATTTGCACTAGGAATAAGGGACGGTGGGGTTATGCCTCCCGCACTTGATATAGACTGGCTTATAGAAGGAAGGGGAGCACTAGAGCTTCCACTTTCTCCTAACTTACTGCTTATGGTACTAAGACCACTAGATCCACTCCCTCGTAAGGGTTCAGCACCGCTACGCTTAGGGGAATATCTCCTAAAAATTTCAGCACATCGCCTAGCTCTTTCGTCTCTTTCTTGCTTTTGGATTTCTGCTAGACAATGCTTATCAATAAATAACGGATCAAGCTCAGTATCCTCTGGCATAAACTGCTAGTTGGTCCTTAAACAACCAGGATTCGAGAACCGCCACTTTTAAGCAGCTCCCGGCAGACGCACCACTGATGGACCTAAAAACGGGCCGGCACTGGCTCATGCACTAGCCGGACCTCGTCACTACGCACAAGACAACCCCTCGGCCTCGCGGCCAGGAGCGTCTATCAAAATCTCTGCCTTCCTAAACATTGCGTTTGTAATACGTTGTAGTCCAACTGATCCTAACCCAATATTACTCCTCAGAGGGAGTCCCTTTCACATATCCCAAAGGCTCGAATCACATACACATGGGGTTCCTCCTACGGCTGAATGCCGTCAACCCTCTGCGACTCTCCTACACCTTGGGGATTGGCCCCTCGATGCGCCGCTCGACATTTAGACATTTCGCACAAACGTCGCTCAAGGTACCAAATAAACGTATCCAGGAATGTACCATTGTCCTTACTTGACTTCCCCTTTATGATCCCACGACTAGCCTACAGCATAGGAACCTCACGCTCTCAACGGTGGGTCAAAGGCCTACTGAAAACAATTGCTATGCATGTCCAGGAGCTGACTCTGATACTTTTAATTTCCTCTAAATGATCATGCAAAGAGGTGGATGCCTAGTGCTCAAACATTTTAAAAACCAGCAGCGTGCAAGTGCAAAACATCTCTTTCATGCTTTTCTTTCTAACCGCTTTGTGCTTCGCTGCAACACCTAGCACCGAAGTGATCTTCGTGCTACTAGGTTTTAATTTTTATCATTATTATTCCGTCCTAGTTGCAATGCATATAAAATCAGCAAATTATCCCTCATGCTCAGCGGCATTTAACCATTTTTTCCACAACTCTACCCTTCCCCGTTGATAGTGCATCATTGCATTCATTTCTTTTAGGGTTTCCTTGTCATTTTATATGGAGAAAGGAAGGAGACACGCACTAAAACATATAAACAAGGCTGAACTGAAGCATAACTTCATGCCCCAGCCTTGCTATACATCAACAAACATAAATCCTATTTTTCTATATTTTTCGTAGCCCCAAATGTATTTTTTCCCTATTTATCATGGTTTTTTTATCATTTTCCCGCCATTTTCTTCATTTTCTTGTATTTTTTAAATTGCTAAAAATGAAAACCAGTTTGTGGGCTGTGGCCCTTATTTCATTTGCAACAAAATTGAAAGATTAGTTGATGTGTATCGACGGTTTTCCCCATTTATATGCCCAAAACCCTTGTTTTTCCCCATTTTTCATGCATTTTCGGGTTTCTTGACATTATTTCGGGCCATGAAATGCATGTTTTTCATAATTTCTGGTTATAAACAGTAAGAACTCAGAAGAATCAGCAGCATAATCAAATCTTAGTCCATATGAACGGCATTCCATCAATCAAAAGCATAAAACACTAAATTTTCTTTGTAATTTTTTGGTTTACCGCTTAAACGCGTGTTTCGGGTTTTGTGTCCATGGCTGTAGATTTGGAAAACAGCAACCCTTCATGTCCAGCAACATCACAAATCACCATTCTCAGCCCGTGTAGCAATCCGGTCCATGCCGGACAAGCCTCCATCATTCTTTCTTCATTGCTCCTTCCCACACATGAACTGCCTCTTAGAAGAGAGAGAGGGAGGAGAGAGAAAGACTGAAATCAGAAATTTCAAACCAGGCCACCATTCCACGGGCGAAGGGCGGCGATAGAGTCCACAGACAGAGGGGAATGAAGCCCCATAATCCATTGGGGGGGTTGTTTGCAGCAGCCATGATGCCTCTCATCCATTCATGGCGCATTTTTCGGGCGCCATCTTCTTCCACGTTTTTTCATGCCTCTTCATTCTCTCTCCACGTTTTTTGCTTCATAAGGTGCATAAATTTTTTGGGGGGGGTCCAAACTCAAAAGGCATGCTCAAATTTGGCCTCCCAAGTGTCCACCTTTTCATATCTTGACCGTTTCCTTGGCCATTTTCCTGTCCGGACTCCGAATTGAGCTCTGAAAAATCCTGGGCGTCCGGCTTAGCATCCCGCATTGGCCAGTAGCTTGTGTCAACCCGCACAACTATCTGAAAAATTATGAAAAATCAACAAGTGTCGCTCGGGCGCCTTTAAAGCACTTTGGCGCTTAAAATCGTCCTAGATCGAGCCGCCGCCTTTGACAGTGAATATTTTTCCCTTGATATTCATAATTTTTAGCTATTTTTAAGCACTTGCCGTCTCCTAAATTCCGCTCTCAATCTAGTTGGATCACCTTCAGTAAGTGGTCCTTGAATGCTGAGACTAAATTCAATAGATCTCTTATAGATATGGTAATTGAAACATGACCACTTGTGTAGAGGATGAAGCCTTAGATCTCGTAGCAGGTTAATTTCCTTCCTCCTTCGCCGGTTGTGTCAAACCAAGAGTTAGCTATGGATGCTACATCACAATTGATAGTTTGATGGTCACTTTTGGTTTGGAAGATGTAAGTTTCAGACTTGGAATCAGATGTAGTCTCTACTATGGTGTTGATGTTCCTGCAGTCCCTTCCGCACTTGCTTTTTTTGAATTTGATATAGGAAATAGCTATGGATCTCTCAACACTACTAATTCTTTCTCATCTATGCAACCATCGGGTGGCAAACTTTCTATTGTTCAACCTAGGAATTTTGTGTGGGCTTGTCCTTGAATTTTAACTTCTTACCTGACTAGGTAACCACATTGACCTCTGGCTCAAGGAGCTATTTGATTTCTGAAAGGGAAGTGGAACCCAGGAGGAAGAACCTTGGTGGCAGTGAGAGCTATGGTGGATGGAGAGCAAGAGCCAAGAGAGAGAGAGACTCAAAAGTGGGAACTCAAACAACCACAATGTGTGGCCGGGCCTTCCTTTATTCAAACTGTCACTAAAAGAATAAAGAATAAGTCACTGTGATAGGTGTCCGCCACCTGTAGTGTGCAGTGGTGGGTACTGTCAGTGTAGTAATATACGGGCGGCTAGGCGGAGGCACATTTACCCCCAACAACCTCCCACTTAAAGGTGAATCTGCCCTAGTGAGAGAGAAAAAAGAAAAGACAGTACAACATGTACACATGTGCAACAGGATGAGGAAAAAGACGTCATCTCATCCCATACCCATCAATCTCCTGAGGAAGAAAAAGAGCTCGGTAGTGAGGCACTTCATGAGCAAGTTTGCAGGATTTTGCTTAGGCGGAATCTTGACAAGGTCAACAGACCTATCCTCAACAACCTCGTGAATGAATTGATACCTCACCTCAATATGTTTCGTCTTTGAATGGAAGACCGGCCAACTGAATGGCACTCATGGAATCCGAATGCAGTGTAGGCATAACATCTATCATACCAAGGTCTGCAATCAAATGGCCTAACCAGATAGCCTCCTTGCAAGCCTCTATGGTTGTAATATACTCGGCCTCTGTAGTAGAAAGAGCCGTATACTTCTATGCCCTGGACATCCAAGAGATAACCCCTCCAGCCTAAGTGAACACATAGCCAGAAGTAGACTTCTTACTATCTGCATGTCCTGCATAATTAGAGTCAGTGTGCCCCACGACTCCTGTATCCTGGCAGCCATAACAAAGACACATATCTGTTGTGCCCTTCAGGTACCTCATGATACCCTTCACGGCATCCCAAAGTTTCTTGCCAAGTGTAGCCATATAACGTGCCACAACCCGAACTGCAAAAGCTATATCTGGACAGGTGGCTATCATGGCATAGATAAGACTACCCATAGCTCATGCATAGGGAATCTTGGCCATCTTGGCCCTCTACTCATCTTTCTATGGACAATCGGCCTATGAAACCTTTACATGAGAAGGTAATGGACAACCTATAGGCTTAGCATCCTGCATGTGGAAGCGCTCAAGGACTTTATGAATGTACTCCCTCTATGACAGATAGAGTAGTCCCTGAGATCTATCACGTGTAATGCACATACAAAGTATATGAGAGGCATGTCCCAGATCTTTCATCTCAAAGCTCTTCTTGAGCTAAGCCTTAAGAGCATCTAGCTCCTCATGAGTTGTCCCTACTAAAAGCATGTCATCCACATAGAGTACCTAAATCGTCATGGGCTTTATTTGTGTACAAGCACAGATCCATAGCACTGTGGTTGTAGCCATGTGACTGCATGAATGCATCAAACTTATGGTACCATTCCTTAGGTGCCTGCTTCAAGCCATATAGACTTTTCTTTAGCTTGCACTCTAGGTGTTCCCTGCCAGGGTCTGCAAAGCCCTTAGGTTGCTCCATATAAATCTCATCATGTAAGTCCCCATGTAGAAAAGACATCTTAACATCCATCTAGTACAAGTCCAAGTCAAGCTATGCAACCAAGGCCAAGATTAAGCTTAGGGTGGTCATCTTGACCACAGGAGAAAAGACTTCATTAAATTCAACACCATGCTCCTATTTAAAACCCTTAGCAACCAATCAAGTCTTGTATGCCAGCTTGGGTATCCAGGGGTACTTTTCAGCTTGTATGCCCACTTGCATGGCAAATCCTTCTTACCCCGAGGCAAGGAAACCAAATCCCAAGTATGATTCTTATGCAATGAGTCAAGCTTAGACTGCATAGCCCTCTCCCAAGAGTGACAATCACCCCTGTGCATAGCCTCATCATAAGTGAGAGGCTCTCCATAGCGGGCACAAAATAGTTAGGAGGTCGTATATCTCTAGTCGAACGCCTCAATCCAGGCTCTGCTGCCTAACCACATCATGTCTAACATCAGCATGTCTAGGATCTAGTCCATGAGCATCAGGTGATGCTATGCGCTATTTAGCTGGTCATGGAGCAAGCTGAACGGGAGTAGGTGGCTCCTCTTGAAAGATAACTCTACGTACCTCAACCACTTTCTCAGGGAGCATATGCATTTTGTCCTCATGAAAGATGGCATCATGGCTAGAGATCACTTTTCGCACCTGCGGATCCCATAGACGGTAACCCATCTCTCCTACATCTCCATAGCCAATGAAAATGCATTTGACACTTCTAGGATCTAGCTTATTGCATTTTTCCTTGGGCACATAGCAGAATGCCTCACATCCAAAGACACGCAAATGATCATAAGAGGGGGGTTTGCCTCAACCCAAAAGTGTTGTAGTAAGCTAGCCTGGCTAAGCATGCTACGGACCCTTTCTTGAATGATCCTATTCATGCGCTCAACCATACCATTCTGGGGTGGGGTGTAAGGGGCAGTCAATTGATGCTTAATACCACACTCATCACAAAACTACTCAAACGCACGTGATACATTCACCCCCATTATCTAGCCTTAGGCATTTGAGCCTTTTCCTAGACTGGTTCTCTGCCAATGCACGCCAACGCTAAAATGTGTCTAAGGCATCAGATTTTCTCTTTATGGGATAAGCACAAAGCTTACATGAGTAATCATCTATGAAAGTAACAAAGTACTTTGCCCCACCAAGTGACTGACAGGAGGGCATGGGCCCACATACATCTGAGTGCACAAGAGCCAAGGGCTGACCCATGTGTTTCTTACCAGACTTCTTATGTGTATTTCTAGTCTACCTACCAATGATCGTAGGAATCAAAATGTGAAGATTCAAAAGGGTAAAGATACTGCAAAAGCACGAAGCATTTTCATTCCTTTAGGAGACATATGCCCCAAACGAGCATGCCAAAGGGATGCATGGGGAATAGAACCCACAGACAAAACATGATCCAATGTAGCTCCTAATACAAGTAAGGGATAGAGGCTGCCAGACTTGGCACCTCTTGCAAGCACAAGCCTACCACGAGTAATCTTCCATGTAGAGTCTCCAAAAGACACAAAATACCTTGCATCATCAAGCTGTCCAGCTGACATAAGACTGCGAGTCAACGAAGGTACATGGCATACATCATGTAAAATGAAAGAACTACTAGAAGGAAACTGCAGCCTAACATCTCCAATGCCCACAATGTCAAGAGACCTATCATCACCAAGACGCACAGAACCAGACATGGTACGATAGGTTTGAAACCAATCTTGATAGGGTGTCACATGAAAGGACGCACTCGAATCCAAGAGCCAGCACTACACATACATAGAATGTATCTCAAAAGCCTGTAAGGCATCGCATGAAGAAGTTGCAAGTATGTAATCATCATTTGAATAAGTGGCCTGCATGACATTAACCTCTTCTATCTTCACACTGGACTTTATAGGTACAATACTGCGCTCAGAAGACTTTTCCTGCACTTTTTCTTTTCCCTTTTCCTTGCATTTATCATCGCGCATTTTATTGCACTGCGGCCTAATATGTCCCACTTTTCCACAGTGATGATAGGTAAGATCTGACTTCTGTCCACCACGGGACTTACTGCGACCACGTGATTTGGACCTGGACTTCTGAGAGTCCCTGCCCTTATGATCATTATCATGCCTACCATGTCTGCCACCTCTAACGGTCAATGCATGTGAAGAGCGGGAAGCATCATTGTTTCTCCTATTGATTTCCTCAATCAATAAAGCACTCTCAACATCTTTAATTTTCAGCCCATCAAGCTTGTTCATGCAAATGGCAATATGCAAGACATCCCACGATTCAAGTAAGGTGCTAAGCAGAAAAAATGGGTGCAAGTTATCTTTGAACTCAATACCATATGACAACAAACTCTTCATGATAGCATGAAACTGACTAAAATGAGATGAAAGGGAGGTCCCCTCCTTCATGCGAAGGTCCATTAACTGCTTCAGCCAATACATCTGTGATGTAGGACTCTATTGCGCATAAAGCTCTTGAATATTCTCCCATAGATCCCATGCACTCGAATTCTCATCTTCAACAACATTATGATGGACCTCTTCTAAGAGTGAAAAAATAATGGTAGATTTGCATAACTTGTCAAATTCCATCCAAACATCATCATCCATATCTTCAGATTTAACACCCTTGAAACACAAGGGTTTAATTTGCACCTTCTACACCAAAACCTACCATATTTGGGACTTCCAATACCCATAGTTGGTACCATCCAACTTGGCAATGTTAAAGAGAGCTGTATCTTTTAGATGACCAGACATATTGTCCCAAATCAAAGCAAAAAAGTAAAATTGCAGGTTGTTGTAATTAGCAGAAAATGCACTAAAACCACTCCTAAAACTGGCTGAAAGAGTGGATTTCACCAAGAGAAGCACCTGTCCACTACATATGACCAAGATAACATCAAATAGTAAGCATTACCCTCATATAAGTGCTCAAAATCTGTAGATTTCAGCTTGATGTAATAAATGACAACAGTATGTAAAACTGCCCCAAAATGAAGCAATCACTGATACATAGGTCACTCGAACTGCCAGGTAGCAAGTTACATCCAACAGTGAGTTTCCAAGGGCAAGAAGGTACCAAGAACTGTCAAACCAATAACCTGTCAGGCAAGAGACATCTCATAGGTCTAGAAGTCATGCATGTAATGGGTCTCAGGGTAAGAGAAGAGACTAAGCACAAGCATAACTGATAGAGCAAGAAGCTCAATACATAACCATCCAAGATGTATACAAAGCTGACAAACATGTGATAGAGATAGGTGCCTGCCCCAATAGGCGTATCAAATCAGCCCACTACAAATAAACTGCAGACATAAAGCTCTCAAGAGAGCAAATGCATGTAACTGTCCCACAAGTTCAAGCTCATTTGTAAATAAGACTCTGTGTACATCCGAATATACTAAGAGGCTCCCACTGGAAGTGAATTCAGATGCAAAGAGAGCAAGAAACACTCTAATACATCAAATACATAGCATAAGATGTGCCGAATCCCAATAGGGTATTTCGGAGCATAAATCCCAAGCTATCTCAGACCCGTAAAGCATAAGCCTGAAAGCATTCAAGGAGCATGTAACTGACAAAAAAGTGTAATGCCCAGTAGATCCAAAATGCTCAAATATATCTGAAGATGAAGCTCCAAGTAACTGTCAAGCATGGGCAAACCAAGTGGCATCCATATCTGACCAAAGCATAAATACAAGAGGTCTAAATGTCAAGCAGTGACAATAGGCATAGTCCGGTCCAAAGCATGCCAATTGAAGCCAAATGCTAGTGAAGAACAACCAAGTCGGTAATCCAAGATCAAAAGCATTCCGAAACTAAGAAGAAGCATTTGACAACCTCTAAATACATCAATATGATCGTTCAAACCTCCAGGAAGCACCCTGTATCCATGAACCAATGCATACACCAAGTAAATGAGCTTTAGCCCACTGTATTAAATCAAGCAATTTACTATTAAGTGAAGCTCAAATGGTGCTCAAATCTACTCCAAATCAGACCCAAAGCATAGACATAGCATCCCATAACATCCGGGCATCATCGGGCATCAATAGGCATCAAACAAGCAATGCCAAGAAGCATTAAACAGTAAATGTTAAGTGTTGTCCTATTTTGACAGTCCTGGCGCTGTGTATACATCAAAGGGCTGAAGGGAGAAGCACTCAAATCAATCACCAAGAGTCAAGCACTAATACCGGGGAGTCAAGCAATGCTCGAGAAGGTTGCCAAGAGTGCCGGGAAGCCGAGGAGGAGTAGGGAAATGCCGGGAGCAGGTCAGCACATCTCTCCAAACCATTCAATATGGCCTCCGTGATCATGAGAGAGACCAACTTATCAAAATTTGGAAATGGCTTCTATACATATACAAAAGTGATAAATAATTTCTAAGCCTTCTCATTATTAAGGGCACCCAAAGTAGATGAAACCAAATCATCAAGCATTGCATTAGTAACTACCAAGATATCCGCAATGCTTCTCACCTTCAAAACATACTCATTAACAGATATTTTGCATTTCTTCAAGGTATTCAACTCTTGCTTGAGTTGAATCTTTTGTGCTGTTGTGTTTACTAAAAAAATATTCTCAAATATTATCCAAGTTGCATGTGAAGTTTTTGCATTTTGAATATGACCCAACCTAGTGTTATCAATTACTTAAACAGCCAATATGTTACATTTTTGTCTTTTACATTCCATTCTTTCTATATCTTTAATTCTTCTACAATCATAGAATTACTTAGCTCTAACTCCTTTTATTTCCCTAAAACAAACTTATAAAGGCATTTTCCAGTAAAGAAAGTTTTGTCACACAAAACATCCATGATGGATAGTTATTCTTGTCGAGCTTCTCAATGATGGGGTTTCCACTATTCTCTACCATTATCATAAATTTAATATAAAACAACAAGCAAGTCTTCTCCAACCTTTTACAACAAGTCTACAGCAATACACCAAGCATCCTCTTTCATTAAGACTTTTCAATAGTACATGTAATCTGAAATTTGTTTTTACAAATAAAACTTGTGTTTGCTTCCTAGTAAATATCTCATAACTTACAGATTTGAAATTTATAACTAGTGCACACGCTTCTAGTCAACATAGTCAAAATTGCAAAATATCCTGAAACTATTATCCACGACCTTTCAAGTCTAAGACAAGGCCCAAAACTACCTTAAATGGCCACAAAAGCAATGGGAAAGGCCTAAAGGGCCTATTTGAAGAATATGTAATGCTCTGTTTGCACATCAAATCTCACAACAATCTGAGATTTTTGCTCTATCCTACTTCTGATGCCTTTATAAACATTATCCAAGAGAAAGAGTGGAAGAATAAGAGAGCTTCTTACTTATTGCTTGCTTGCTCAAATCCTTTCTTCTTCTTTACTTCAACATTCAAAACCAACATTTCTCAGTAGCACCATGTTAATACCATATCACAAATGGCATGGTGGAGGGACTTGCTTGAGATGCTACATCAAACACACACCATACACACAAGAGAAAGCTCGCTCAAGAATACAATAAGAGAGATGGAGGCCAAAATAATTTCTTACTAGTTTATTCTTCTTTTTTCATACACAATACAATGTACGCAAAGTATAGATAAGATACAACATAAACAAAAGTGACCTACTAGGTCAAACAATGCATAACTTGCTATATTAATCGACTGATTCTATAACTATGCTAGTTGTGGGTTGTTATAATAAATAAATTATAATAAGTGATAAGGCAATTCCCATGTGAGGATCATAATGACCACTAATGTGCAAAGTGTAGATGTGCAAACCCATCTAACTAGGTGGTCCATCATCAATATCCACACGTGTTGAGCTTACCATCTCAACAGACTCAACATTTTTCATCTAGCTATATGACAAATGTCACCACCGCCAATCTAGACCACATTCAGTAGTAGAAAAGTGACCTGGATTATGATACTTAGTATTAGAGGATCTTGACAAGAAGTTTTTTAGCACTTTCTATGTGTTTGTGGGCACAGAGTTTTTGGGCTGAGGCAGTTAGTATAGCTTTTGGACTGAGGCAGTCAGTACAACTGTGCAAGTCATCTCAATAGATCACCTTCCAGTGGTTTGGATTTCCAAGTTGCAGAGGATGTGTGGACTGGAAAACCTCCATCTTATGCGCATCTACATGTCTTTGGATGTGAGGCATTCTGCCATGTGCCCAAGGACAAGCAGACTAAGTTGGAACCTAAGAGTGTCAAATGCATTTTCCTTGGCTATGGAGATCTACATGTCTTTGGATGTGAGGCATTATGCCATGTGCCCAAGGACAAGAGACTAAGTTGGATCCTAAGAGTGTCAAATGCATTTTCCTTGGCTATGGAGATGCAGGCAAGATGGGTTACTACCTGTGGGATCTACAGGCACAAAAAGTCATTCACAGCCATGATGTAGTCTTCCATGAAGACAAGATGCATCGGCAACTTGAGAAGGTGGTAGAGATACATAGGGTTATATTCCAGGAGGAGCCACGTGCTCCTGCATAGCCAGTTGGACAGCTTGCAACAGCAGTTGGTACACATGGCCAGGGTGTTGGACAAGCAGCAAAGCCTGCAGTGAGATGGTCTATTAGAGCTAGACGTCCACCTGATAGATTTGAGTCCTTGATGCATTATATATTGGCTACATATGTAGGAGAGCCTCTCATCTATGATGAGGCTTTGCGTAGGGTGACAGTCACTCCTGGGAGAGGACTATCCAGTTTGAGATGGACTCCCTGGATTTGGTTGCACTACCTCACGACAAGAAGGCTTTGCCATGCAAATGGATATACAAGCTGAAAAGTATCCCTGGGCACCCCAAGCCGGCTTATAAGAGGAAAGACTTGTTGCTAAGGGTTTTAAACAAGAGCATGGAGTTGACTTTGATGAAGTCTCTTCTCCTATGGTCAAGATGACCACCCTATACTTGGTTTTGGCCTTAGTCATGTAGCTTGACTTGGACATGTATCAGATGGATGTCAAGACTACATCCTTGCATGGGGATTTGCATGATGAGATATACATGGAGCAGCCTAAGGGCTTTGCAGATCCTAGCAAGGAGCACATGTGTGCAAGTTGAAAAAAGTCTTTATTTCTTGAAGCAAGCACCTAGGGAGTGGTATCATAAGTTTGATGCCTTTATGCAATCACAGGGCTACAGTAGGAGTGCTATGGATCTGTGTCTTTATACGAAGAAAGCCCATGATGGCTCATTGCTTATTTTAGTACTTTATGTGGATGATATGCTAATAGCAAGGAAAGCTCATGATGAGCTGGATGCTCTTAAATCTCAGCTGAAGAAGAGCTTTGAGATGAAGGATTTGGGACAAGCCCCTCACATTCTTGGTATGCACATTAAGTGCAATAGGCATCAGGGACTACTCTACCTCTCACAAAGGGAGTACATTCATAAAGTCCTTGAGTGTTTCCACATGCAGGACGTAAAGCCTATTGGTTGTCCATTACCTTCTTATGTAAAGCTCTCACAAGCCAATTCTCCGCAGACAGTATCCGCAGACAGATGAGTAGAGGGCCAAGATGGCCAATATCCTTCATGCATCAGCTATGGGTAGTTTGATGTATGCCATGATACCACTCATCCAGATATTTCCTTTGCCGTTGGTGTTATGGCACGCTATATGGCTACACCTGGCAAGAAGCATTGGGATGTTGTGAAGGGTATCATGAGATACCTGAAGGGCATAGTGGATATGTGTATTTGCTATGGCAGTCAGGATACAGGAGTTGTGGGATACACAGACTTCGATTATGTAGGACATGCAGATAGTAGGAAGTCCACTTCTGGCTATGTATTCACCTATGCTGGAGGTGCTATCTCTTGGATGTCCAAGGTTCAAAAGTGTACGGCTCTCTCTATGAGGTCGAGTATGTTGCAACCACTGAGGCTTGCAAGGAGGCCACATGGTTGGGCTGTTTAGTTCACGACCTTGGGATTGATACTATACCTACGCTACATTCGGATTCTATGAGTGCTATTCAACTAGCCAAGAATCCAATCTTCCATGCAAAGACAAAACACATTGAGATGAGGTATCACTTCATATGTGGGGTCGTGGAGGACAAATCTGTTGACCTTGTCAAGATCTCCACTGATGAAAATCCTTTAGATCTGCTCACAAAAAGCTTCACTACTGAGCACTTTTCCTTCCTCGGGAAATTGATGGGTGTTGGATGAGATGATATTTTTCCTCATCCTATTGTACATGTATACATTGTCAAAGATGTGGGATCTAGAGCATGGCAGATGCGGAATCTATGGAGGTTGGAAGAGAAAGAGTGAGCTCATGAAGACACTGACATGACTGACTATTACACAAGTGAATTAGGTTCCAAGATGGAAGCTTGGACTCATAAACACAATCTTGTGTATTGACTGACAATGTCATAGTACTTTTGTCCTTCAATAAAGTCTCTATGTCATTGTCAGTCAATACACAAGATTGTGTTTATGAGTCCATGCCTCCATCTTGGAAACCTAACTCACTTGTGTAACAGCCTGTCATGTTAGTGTCTTCCTGAAAGATTCCTGAAAGAGTGAGGTTGGAAGAGAAAGAGTGAGTTCATGAAGACACTGACATACCTGACTGATACACAAGTGAATTAGGTTCCAAGATGGAAGCTTGGACTCATAAACACAATCTTATGTATTGCCTGACAATGACATAGAGACTTGACTGAAGGACAAAAGTACTATGGCATTGGTTTAGAAAAGAGAGCAAGTACAATGCTTTATAGGAAACTGGATGCTAGCACTTCTCCTACTGTGCATATGGGATTCTAGTCCTGAGCCCACACTACTCCATATAAATATTGCATTAGAAAAGAGAGCGTATAATGCTTTATAGAAAACTGGATGGTAGCACTTCTCCTACTTTGCATATGGGATTCTAGTCCTGAGCCCACATTGCTCCATACAAATAGGCTAAGTAGGTGTGATTGCAGAAATCTGAACACCCCTCCTCAATCACAACCAAAAGTACAAAGCGTGTAGAGGCTTTAGTGAGAGCAACTCCTGCAAAGTGTGGGCACACCATAAACATGACAAAACACCAGAGGCTATCATTAAAAAGGCTAAGTGTGGGTACCACAAACATGGTGGACATCCAAAGGCTATAACAGGGGCCTCTCAAAGTGTACAGAGGCTGTAGTACAGGCTACATGAGGAGTTTACAAGTTTATGTCCGAAGCATTAGGGCTAGGAAATACAAGGCTAAAAAAGTCTATCCGAATAGAATGACTAATGAGGTGTGGTCTTCTTCTTCTTCTTCTTCTTCTTCTTTTGCTCCATGTTCTTATTCTTCTATAATAGCAACTAGATAGGCCTTTTGGGGCCTCTCTCTGGCATGGCATAACTTCTCGGTGTGTCCAGTTCTTTTGCAGGTCATAGAAGAGCTAATCCTTCTTGCCTTTGTACATGTTGCCAACATATAATGCTTGTTCATCTCTAGAGGTGCTTGGTTCTTCCTTAGTTTTTAACTTCTTTTCCTCCTCTAACTGTGATGCCTGGATATCAACAAGCTTGGGGTTTGGCATATTGATTAGAGTTCTTGATACATTATTATATTCAGGAGGCAAACTTTTAAGTCGAGCACCAATGCAAACATCTTCTTCCATTTTAATGTTAATTCCTGCAAACTGGGTTAGAAGTCCTTCCATACAATTTAGATGTGTGGAAAGTGATGTGCTCGACTTCATTTCAAGCCTGAAAAATTCAATCAAGAGACCATACTTTGATGACTTAGACTATGCACCAAACAAGGTGTCAAGTCTCTTCCATGTATCTTGTGAAGTATCATAGTTATCCACATGGTGGATATAGATTTCATCTATCTCTAGTTTGATAATGGCCTAAGCCTTATCATCATTCTTTTGTCAAGTGAGTGCAAGGTCCACATCACGATGCTTCTTTTCTTTTCCAATGGTAATGGCCCAGAGGCCCTTCTTCATCACAATAAGTTTGATGCGGCTTCGTCAAGTGTGAAACCCCACTCCTTTGAAGCGAGCTGTTGGAGAGTCTTTTCCCATGTTGGATTTGCAAGGACAACAACAAATCAACTTCAGAATTCTCATATTTTATTAGTGGAAGAGCATATTACATTGTGTCAAGAGGCACAAGTAATGACTATGTGAAAATATACTGTGTAAAGACTATGTCTGAGCGAGAGTTGTCGATCCTACTTCAATCTTTCAAGGTCCTTCTCCTTCTTGATTTGATGCTGGGATAGTAGATCAGAGTGGCAATGGGTTTCTCCATGTGACAGGAGAGAGAAAATGATGAGATTTTTTTAGCTTAGGTGAAACTAGCTATGGAGTCACAGTTAGGGTTTCTGGGGGCATCCTAGTTTTTTTGACATTGTAAGAGCTATACTTGATCATTTTGAAATTTTTTTTAATGGAAATGAAGCTTGACTGATGGAGTATCAATTCCCTATGGTGGTTTTCGGCGTTGCAAACTGTAGTGATGGTGGCAGTAGTACAAATGGCAGCAGGTGCATTATGGGAAGCAATTTGTAAGAACGACAATGTTGGGCTTAGTGACAAGTAATGTTGAGGTTTGATGGGCCAAGAGGAGCCCCTTGAGCAGAGGAACATAATCCTAGAAGAAGAAAAGTTAAGATATGGCTTCTGGAGAGAGATCCAAGTACTCCAAGTGAGTAGGGTCCCGTCTAGCTATGGCTACCAAGCAGTGCAAGATGAAAATGAGGATTAAAATGAAGTCATGGGCTGATAGTGAGCTAGACTGAGGTTGAAAGGAGCCAAGAGAGGATGGAGTGGTAGTTTCATGCCCAACTAGGCTATGATACCATGTCAAAGTGGGGGATCTAGAGCATGGCAAATGCAGAAGCTATGGAGGTTGGAAGAGAAAGGGTGAGTTCATGAAGACACTGACATGATTGACTATTACACAAGTGAATCAGGTTCCAAGATGGAAGCTTGGACTCATAAACACAATCTTGTGTATTGGCTGACAATGACACATAGACTTTACTGAAGGACAAAAGTACTATGACATTGCATTAGAAAAGAGAGCAAGTACAATGCTTTATAGGAAATTGGATGGTAGCACTTCTCCTATTGTGCATATGGGATTCTAGTCCTGAGCCCGCACTGCTCCATACAAAGAGGCTAATCAGGTGTGATTGCAAAAATATCAACATACATTGTATTGTCTTTTCTTTTTCTTTTCACTCCTCATTGGGGTAGATTCACCTTTAAGTGGGAGGTTGTTAGGGATAAAGGCGCCTCCACCTAGTCGCCCATGTATAACCACACTAACAGTACCCACCACTGCACACTGCAGGTGGTGGGCGCCCATCACGGTCACTTTATTCTTTATTCTTTTAGTAACAGTTTGAATAAAGGAAGTCTCGGTCACACTTTGTGACTGTTGGAGTTCCCATTTGGTCTCTCTCTCTTTCTTGCTCTTGCTCTCCCGCCATAGCTCTTCCAAGCAAGCTTCAATCATTCTCACCTTTCAATATTTAGACATTTGTTTAGCACGATGTTGCTTAGAGTTGGTCATGATTTGACATCTCACTCTTTGCCACTATACTTATAATGTAAACCATTGCTACAAAAATGAGGACTCTGATTGTGCTAGATGATCGAGGTTGGCACAAGATCTTCAGGTGTTGTTTTGACACAGCTACATTTGAAGGAGGTCATCATGTGCAATTTTAAAGGCTTACTCACATGAGATTTTTTTTGAAATGAGCTCAATATTCCTTATGAATATGAATTCAATGTCCTCCCATGAGCAAGGTAGATACTTCACATATTGGTGGTATTCTCATCCAGAAGGCCTAGGGTAAGTCATTTATAACTATGTGCAAACAAGGTGAAGGTTTTATCTAACCTTTGAGTATATGCAACTATGTCATCGCCAATATCCATGGCCATACAAGCAACTAGTTCTAAGGGGAAATGCCTCTTGTAAAAAGTTCACAAGCATTGGCTTCCTTAGGTTGATCTGATTTAGAGATATAGTTGTTCTAATTTTGTTCATTGTTAGTGTTGGAATGACAGCATCGTCAGACTCGAATGGGTTTCCTATAATTAGTTGTAGGTGTTGGGCTTCTTGAGGATTAGGATGGGACATGATGCTAGTAGCTATTGGCTTTGCCTCACAATCACGAGCGGCTAGTGCAAAAATGGGGCAATTTGATTTTTATGGCTCAATGGTTTTTGGCTTGTTGTTTGCACTTCCTTCAATAAAGTTCAGAGTGCGGATTCTTTGTGGAGTTGATTGGTATTGAATGTATTTTATAGGCTAGTGAGGCATAATACTCGATGATAGTGGTTATGATGTTATTTTTCTTGGGTGTGGAAATCAAGTCCTTTTGACTTTAGGCAGTTGGGATACCATGGGAGCATTATGTGATAATTTCTGCAAACTATCGTAGTAACCTTGGGCCTTCAGCAAAGCCTTAGAAACCCATCTAGTTAGATTGTGGTTGTGGCATTGCTCTAACATTGGCATCACCCTTGTGCTTGGCTAGGGGTTGATTTTCATGAGCAACCAGTACAAGAGTGGAGCTCTTCCTTTTTACATAACATATTTGGAAGAAACTTTTGGTGGTTCATGTTTACTTTGACTAACCTATTGTGGCCAGCTTGAGCTTTGAGAAAATCTTTGAGGATAGTATCACTATCCTCCTTGAGATGTGAACTGAAAGATGTTGAAGGTGTCATTGGTGTTGCTTTCATGATCCAAGTGCTAGCACCCTTGCTGAAAGTTATGATAATCTCAGCATTGGGTAACTCTAAGTGAATGGATTGCATTTTGAAATTGACCATTGTGCGATAATAATACACACGATATCCTTTCCATTGATTTGATCCAATCTTTATCCACTTGTGAAGGCTAGGTGACATACATAAGGTCAGGTTGTATATTTGTTGATGCTTCTAAGCTTTGCTTCATTTAGTTTAGTATAACTCTTGAGGTACAAACTCTTTCATTTCTTTTCTTTGGTGTCCTTAGTTGTAGGCATGTCAATAAAACTAAAATCCACCCCTCAATCTTGAAAATATGTTCTGCCAAGTTTTGCACTTATAAGATGGAAGCATGATGGTTACTTATAAAATTGTCCAATATTCCATTTAACCTTGGTAAAGTTGGCATGAGCATGTGCTAGATTTTTTTATATATTTGTAGTCTTTTCAGGGCTAATATTAATTCAATGGGTCACCTTATCATCTTTGAGAGCATCAAATAGTCAAATATTAATCACTGCAAGGTGATGTCTTAAGAACCATGTGTTGATATGATTTACTTTTTATAAAGTAAAATTGAATTGATTCATCCACATAGCCCAATAGAGCTTAACATAACAAGCTTCCTTTTTGCGTAACTATAATGTTGGTCATGCTTTCCAAGCCAACAATATTTTTCCATTCAAATTTTAAGCAACTTTGCACACATTGATGACAAGGATGGTGAGTGACCATAAAACCATTCCAAAGGTTCATCTCGATGTGTGAAAATGGAAGCCCATTAATTTGATTTCAAAACTTGAACAAAGACTTTATCATTACTACAATAGAATTCTTAAAACATATCATCTCTAAAACTTCTATGCAAAGAGCCCTAATCAAAGGAGGTAAACCGTACTACATTGCCAAGGTAATCTTTGCTTACTCATTTCTACTTCTTACTTTATACTGTGTGCCAAATTACTTAGTTGACAGATTATTGCTTTGTTCTCATCTCGTGAGGTAAGGAAAGTATTAACAATTTTCCTTATGGCATGTTTCTTCTATAAGCATGTTAAACTTATGTTACTATTTTTCATGTCTCTTGTGATAGCCCTTTCTCAAGTGGTAGTAGACCCACTTTGGAAATTTTGAACATGCTTTTAGTGTCGATGGCTCTCTTTGGCTCTTTTTATGATATTTGTCATGATCATTTAGTAAATTAAGCACTATCTTTGGAATCTTCTCAACACCTTTCCCATCACCAACTAGTATACATGCCTTTTTTTGGTTTTCACAACCAGTTCTTAGAGCTTTTGGCCTTTCAATGATTTGGTTCTAATAGACATATATTGTAGGATTTATTTCCATGCTTTTTTTCCTAAATAGAGGATTGTCACCACATTTTAGAGATTCACATGTTATTACTCTCATCTATACTATACCACATGCACATGGGTATGTAACTTTACTCATTTCATGTCCATTCTCTAAAGCATTTTCTCATCTAATTCTACTATCAAGGAGCATACGTGTTTCCTATCATCACTTGGTGTGCTCCAAAAACATGGTTAGCTTTAGAATCTTGTTAGATCTTTTGACTATAGGACTTAGAGAACATAGAGTAACCCATATTTATACATCATACTAGACAAAGTAGACACTTCAGCCTTAAGGATTCACTATTGCCTCCTCCTCTCAAGCAAACCAATAAATCACAAAAGATCTAAGGTTCTTGTAGTCATTTGTATGAATTTGCATGTGAACTCGACTAGCCAAACTAATTTCTTTTGCATGCCCCCACACTTTTCCACTTGTAGGTGTTTTAAATAATTGTCTTCAGTGTGCTTTGTTTGCATTGCTTTTATGTGTATATCATTTGTTTCAAGCTCAAAGTGCACACTTTGCATGGACTACAATCTGTAAAGATCAAAGAGATAGCAACAAGTTGTCTTGTTTTGAAAAAGAATTATAACTTCATAATGTGAACCAAAATGTCATATTTTTTCTATCAACATTAAGTTTTCCAACATGAAGTTCAAGTCAAGCCTACTGCTCTATTGTTTTTGGAATCAACAAGATGATCTACTAGACTTTGGCATTATTAGGTAGTTACAATGCAAGTTATCTTTTCATGTACACAAGGAATCTCTTATCAGTGTGCAAGTACATTACAATTAAGAATTCCTATACCTCATAACAAAATTTAAATAAATAGAGCATAAAATTATGCTCTTCAAAATGTGTTGATTTACAAAGATTTAACAATGATCATTTAGGTTAATGATACAATGATCCCATCTTGGGATGTACCTGTGGTGGAGGGATGAGAATTGGCACTAAGATGAGATAAGGGTGGATGATCAAGGGCATTGTTGAAAGTGTATGATGTGATATGAACTTGAGAGTAGTGCTTTTTACATTGGCCACTACAAAGAGAAGGTTGAGGAGTTTTAGAAGTGGCATTCAAGTCATTGTGGATGGAAGCCACATCAAAGAGCTCTATAAAATGTTGGTCAAAAACCCTTGCCTTACTCCCTGCAAAGTGTCTATATTCTTCCAATATGGATGGCAATGCAAACTTTTGCACCTTTCTCAAGCACCCCACCAAACAGCCTGTTCGATGCTGCAATATAAAAAATCATTCATGGTCATTGTCGTCATCATCAACAATTGACTTCACATTGGTTGATTTGTTAATATGTTTAATATCTATCAATATGAAACATGATTAGCAACACCAAACTTCCACTTAAGTGCCTTACATTTTAGTCACTAGACTCAATCATTACCACAATAGCAAACCTATGCCAAGGCTACCAACTATTTAGGGAAAACAACAAAAATGAGTTGACCCAATATGCATGTAGAACTGGTGAACACAATGAGTATAGTATATTCATCTAATAACTCATGCCAATGTACTATCTCTAATACATCCATTGGTACCAAAAGCCAAGACATGTAGAAGCTATATCCTTATCACAACATTGATGTGTAGTATCCTTATCATAACATCCACATTAGTAGAGATATAACATGCATCATTCTTTATTAAGATCCATCAGTATTAAGTTGTGTCTACCTTGCCTTTTCTGCAATGTATCAACAAAGGATGGTGTCTTCTATCTGCAGATGTAGTACTTAAGAAGTTAGAAGCTAGGTAAAGTGCCTTCCAACGATGCTTTTATTTCTTCCAAAATGGAGGAATGTTTTTCATAGAATGTATTTGATTATAGCACACTCACCTAATACAAGTTGGAGAGCTTCTTTGATAACAAAAACTGGTATGTCCACAAGGGGCTCCTGTCAAACATCAAGAAGATTAGTGAGATTTGCCCAACAAAAATTGACTAACTATTGAATTTGGGAACCCAAGGATGAACAATGGGAACAAAGCATGAGCAAAAAGCATGATTGTGGAGGACTGCTTTATGATCTTTCAAACCTTGGCCCCCTCAATCCCAAATTGGAAGAGCTTGATGTCATGCTTTTTCAAGAATTCCATGTGAGAATTAGGGTAGGGTTCTGGGCAAAGATACCTGCATATAAGAGATGCTTAATTATACCTGCACAAATAAATCTTAGAAGAAATCATGGAGACATAGAGGAGTTGAAGCATGGAAGAGAACAATATTAGACAGAAAAGTTCCATGAGGAAGGGAAAGGTAGGAACAAGGATCTTCAACATGTGATCTAAGATGATGGATAGGAACAAGGATCTTCAATTTATGGTCTTAGGTGATGGCAATGGAGATCACGAGAGGGTGCAGAGGGGGAGCATGCAATGGAGCTCAGATCTAAAGGGGGACTATTATTTCATGGGTTTTTTCTTTGTTGAGAGAGAGAGAGAGAGAGAGAGAGAGAGAGAGAGAGAGAGGGCGGGGGGGGCGGGGGGGGCATACACAATGGAACGAAGCTTTAGTGAGTGGAGGAAAGGGAAGCTGCAGGGTTGAGGGTAGCCTGAGCGATAGACGCCATCGTCAACCCTCGAGAAGTTGAAGGGAGGGATCATGATGATGGCAAGGCTCTTCTGATGGTCCTGCTGCTGCTCCTCCCGCTCGGCCTGCAGCTCGACCCTTTCATCATCGTCGTCATCATCATCCTCATCTTCATCATAACCGTTGTCGTCGTCGTCGTCGTCACCATCCTCGCCATCCCGATCACTATCCACACGGTCCGCCATAGCTGCCGTCGACAGACGTATCTCTTCTTCTTCTTCTTCTTCTTCTTCTTCTCTAGCTAGAATCCTTCGCATCCTCTCTCTCTCTCTCTCTCTCTCTCTCTCTCTCTCCTGCAATGGGGATGCCGGATCAGCCCACGAGAGAGCTCTTTAGAACATTCCCGGTATATCCCTTGTGTGTCCAAAAAGCAATAAAGAGAGTTGAGGAAAAGTAAAAACCCTGTCGAGCAGCCTCGTAGTCCTACGTTGATATTTTCTTACTAACAAAAGCTCTCGCCTCCATGAACACCCATATATTTAAATGCATGCATAACATTTTTCACCACAAGCACGATGAAAGTATAAAGTGTTCTTTGCTTTCAATACTCTTAGCCTTTAGGATTCTCACCTTGCATGAAAGAACTCTCGCATGCTAGGAACAAACTTCTCTTCCAATGGGTGGGACAACACGTTTTATGGGAAGCCATTAAAGTCAAAGCTTGGAATTGCTCGATCAATACTCTCGGGATTCTTGCCCTGCAAGCAATTTCGCATGCTAGGAAAAAAAATTTGTTCCAATGGGTTAGACAACTGGTTTTATGGGAAGCCATTAAAGTCAAAGCTTGGAACTGCTCGGTCAACACTCTCAGGATCATAACCCAACAAGAAACCGTGAAGGCTAGGAACAAGTTTTTGTTCCAATGGGTTAGACAACAGGTTTTATGCGAAGTCATTAAAGTCAATACTCTCAGGATTCGAACCCTACAAGCTACCACAGAGGCTAGGAACCAAATTTTGTTCCAATGGGTTAGACAAGAGGTTTTATGGGAAGCCATTAAAGTCAAAGCTTGGAACTACTAGTATATCTCAAGTGTGTAGAGAAATAAGGAAAGGAAGGATTGGCCAAGTTAGCCTCCTATTTGATTTGGCTTTTGGTTCCACTAATGTATCCAAGTTAATCATATTAATACATTACATCTATCATGTCTACATAGCATAGGTGTGGGTGTGTGTGTGTGTGTGTGTGTGTGTGTGTGTGAAAAGAAGAAGAAGAAGAAGAAGGTCATAACAACATGTAGTAAAGTCCAAAATGATTGTGAGGTCAAAATGGTGGCTACAATTAATCCATGGAATGTCTCATCATAGATAAAACAAATAACCAACAGAAATATAGACTCATACAAAGGAGCTCTCTCATTATCTAAAATGCCTAGCATAGGGTTGCTATGCAGAAGTCTCAATACATCTATGATGGCATCATTGGAGATGAGGATCTATAAGATTATTCACAATCATGGGTCCGTATGGAGAGAGAGAGAGAGAGAGAGAGAGAGAGAGAGAGAGAGATTTTGAGCAACATGTAATGATTTCTAATTGCTCAATTTATATCAACACATTCCTTGCATCTAATGGTTCTTGTTTTTTGCATTTATTTCAAAGCATTTTAGGATTTACATTCTACCCATTCTACATATAGAATCTTTTAACAAATATATGATTGCTAAACTAGTTGGCAGTAGTAATATAGGCTCCTTTATATACCACTAAGTTACTTGTACCTTTTTTCTCCTTCATTGATAGAAAGAAGGGAATCAAAATGTGAGAGTATATGATAGAAAGGCCAAAGGGGTGAGAGATCATTGCAAGGAAGCTTTATTCTACATGTACGTGAAGAGACATGTGACCAGTACATAAATAAGTGTGCTAGTCTGCCACGATGCCATTTGTATGAATGTACTACCAAAATGTCATGTGTATTCACATACAACTATGCATGTATAGATGTGGGTACAAAATCCATATACTCAAATATATAAAATATTAGCTAGAGAGAGAGAGAGAGAGAGAGAGAGAGAGAGAGAGAGAGAGAGAGAGAGAGAGAGGGAGAGAATTTGCACACTAGGTCAAATGCTACACTGGACGTGATCCAAGAGTGTTACTCATCAAAATGTTGACGATAGTACATACAATTTGATGATCAAAGAGAGGTTGTCACCCATCCATTCATTTTAATAAGAAAATACTACCTATTGACATTATATCAATGTCCTAGTTGCTCTACCTACTTTGCTTGCAATTGGCTTGAGGTTAATTTCTTGTACATGTGCATGGGCTTCAAAGAAATTTAAGTTTGGAAGCATCAAATTGACTCAAATGTTTTCATTGTATATCTATTAACACCCCATAAGCTAGATACATCAACTTCATTAAAAAATAAAATTTTATGTTTGTATGTATGTAAGACAATTTTGTTACTTCTACACTTTCTTCAAATTATTGGTGTCCACTTGTTCCTTTCAAGTACAATGCCCATTTCTTCTTCACATTGAAAGACCTCAATAATTCAAGTGAAGTTTAGAGGTAGCACGCCTTTCATTTCCTTCTCTTCAAGTTATTGACATTAGAATTACTAAAAGATATTGTGATGGTATCATGTTTGAATCTAAGCATGATATGCATTTTGCAAAGATCATTCAAAAATTCTAGTATGGAGCAAATGGTTTAAAGAAAAAAATGAATATTCTTATCATTTTCTTATAGATTCGTTGGGGCATGTTGTGCTCTTCACTCAAATTATTCTTTGGCATTTGTAAATGTTTGATCATTCTCACTGCAAATTATTGTTAAGGCTTTAATGAAGAGAAACTAATAGGTGAACAAAATGTAACATAATTCTAATTAGTACTTCGTTTGGGTAGAAAATGTAATGTAACTAATTGGGACATAAAATCCCAAGTTATGATGACCAAACAAAGTTGTAGAGTGACTAAAAGAGAGGCTAAATTAGTAATCAAGAGATAAACATGAATCATAGCCCATAATTGCCTATAAGAAGCCTAAAGGAGACTTTATATAAACCAAAACCATAAGGGACCCCTTCAGTTTATCATCAACTCACCTACCACAAAACAACATAAGAGGGAGAATTTCAAAGCTAATTTTAGCATTTAATGGAATAGTTACGGAAGTTCTCTTCCCTTTTATTATTTTTGCCTTTGGGAAAATTTTGGCCTATATTTGCACTATGGCTGCTAGCTCAAAGGTGAGTCAAAAAGGGAGCCATCTGAATGAACCATCTAAACTCAACATCAAATAAAGAAGTGAGCTGCAAAGTATTTAATGATATTTTTAATTTTAAAAGACTTCAATGCTTGGAAATGTTTAGTACTTAACTATCAATCATGCTTAGATCAATATAGCAAATGCAATACTCTATTCCAACTAAAATTTAAGTTTCAAGTAGTATTGAATAACAACATGATAGAGAGAATGAGAGGTGTACGAGAATGTGTGAAAGAAGGGTACCTAGTGTGCTAATTGAACCTTTTTTGTCTCACAAAGCAATGAAGGAGAGAAAAAAATAACAACAGCAGCAATATCAAGGGAGTAAATACATATATAAATAAAGAAAGTGTAAATGTTGTGGTCTATTTTGGTGTGATTATGATTAGCAAGAGTTAGATTTAATAGCTATTCATGATATCTTTATCTTTATGGTTATAACTTATGGGTAGAAGAAAGTTTGTTCGATAAACACCTAGTGAATGTAGTTGTCTAGGTATGCTAAGCATGTATTATGTGGTTTGCAAGCTTGTAAAGCTCACAAGTTGCACCTTGCTCACTTCCCATTTTTATGAGCAAAGGAAAGCTTGTCATGCAATTTCTTCTCTTTGCTCACAAAATAAGTATAGAAGGCATGATTCACTTGTAACAAGTGACGCTTCGTGCACAATGGTGTCTTAAACCCCACCAATCTTATGAGAAAATAAGTTATAATTTTATGAAGACTAATTGATTCTTTCAATGAATTTGGTATCAATGTCTCATTAATGTCAAAAGAAGATAGATTCCAAAGAGTTCATGATGTATTTTTGTGAAAAAAGTATCCATAAGGCAACACAATCAAATCAGAATCATTGAAAATTGAATGTCAAAACTAAAATGTTACCATTGGAAAAAGTATGCTTGAGTATTTGAATACTTAATAACAAGAATCTTCAAGTGGAATGCTTGCAAGATATGAATGTGGGAGAAGAAGGTATGCTTGCACATTAATCGTCTTTTATTTGTATTCTTATTATTCTAGTAAGCTTTGAGACTAACTTTGAGGACTTTGTGAAAATATATTCCAATCAAAAAATGTGAAATGGTAGTCTTGGAGTGACTTACAAGTACATTCAGTGTCATACATGTTGAATTTGGCAACCTTATTTAGATTAACAAGAGTTTGAGGATACTTTTCAACCTTTTAGTGTGTAGTGAGAGAGTGCTCTCCAATCATGAGGAGAAGGCTTTCTCTTTTTTTTTTAAAGAATCATTTTGAACATTTTTAAAAATATATTGAAATGCTTAGAATAATTATCATTTTCTACTAGTAAAGTAGATTAATTGTTAGTCTTCTTGAGATGATGTCATTTTTCAATAATAAAGATTACTCATTGCTTTTCATCTCCTTCTCGTATTGGGTCAAAAATGTGACAAAACCTTCTCCTTGTTTGAAATCTTTGAGTGTACATTTCTATCTCTCTTTGCTCCACTTCATAGCCTTTGGACTTCTCTTTGTTTTCCCTCCATTCCACCGCACATTTCTACTCAACATCTTCCTATGTCATGGAGGCATCTTCTTGTCAAGATTGTGGGAGAGAAGGAAGGAGTCTCACTTGTAGCTTTCTTGCTTGCACAATGGGGGAATACACACAAAGGTGGAGGCTGAAAATAGTTTTCCTCTTCTTAGTTGTGTAAGCCAAAAAGAACTCAAGTACATAGAAATAGAAGAACCCTATATATGGGTCTCAAACCAAACTCAACTAACTAAGGTGGCATACAAACTGAGCCACGAACTAGAGTAGATAAGGATAGCTGTCATCTAGCTATTATTCATGGGTGGTGTACCAACCGCATTTGCAACAACTGACAAGTCGGTGACATAAATGCACAATGGTCATCCTGGCATATCACGAGTAGAGCTCGATATCTCAACACTCCCCCTCGAACTCAATCCCAATTCCTGCACACCAAGTAGGTCTCTGAACTTGCGTAGCTTCTCTGTGCGCCCAATGCCTTCGTAAATATGTCAGCTACCTGATCCTCTGTGCTGACATAAACTAGATCAATAAGACCTAGTAAAACCCTCTCTCGCACATAGTGATAATGCACCTCAATGTGCTTTGTTCTAGCATGATAGACTGGGTTATTTTCCAAGTGTATACTACTCATGTTGTCACAATAAATGACAACTGACCCATCTGTAGGCTGATGCATATCATAAAGTAGCTTATGCAAACAAGCTACCTCACATGGTGCCCCTGTACTCAGCCTCTGTGCTCGACAAGGCAACTGTAGGCTGTTTCTTGCTGCTCCAAGTGACTGCAGCACTCCCAAAAGAGAACACATATCCACTGGTAGATCGTCTATCAGAAATACTACCAGCCCAATCAGCATCAGTGTATCCATGCAACTGTATCTGAACCCCAGTCTCATAAAGTAGTCCATACTGTGATGTGGACGTCACATATCTGAGTATGTGTCTAGCTGCATCCACATGTGGTTTCCTTGGAGCCTGCATAAACTGACTTACCAATCCAACAGCATAGCTCAAATCTAGCCTGGTAATAGTCACATAAATCAATCTTCCTACTATGCGTCTGTACATAGTAGGGTCTTCCAGAAGCTCAAATGCATCTGCGCTCAACTTCACATTCTGCTCCAAAGGAACTGAAATAGGCTTACAGCCTGTCATCCCATATTTAGACAGCATGTCCAATCCATACTGCCTCTGCAAGAGCCATATCCCACTTGGTGATCTAATCACCTCAATGCCCAAGAAATAACGCAGCTCCCCCAAATCCTTCATCTCAAACTTTTGCTTCAATAGCATTTTCACATGAAGGATATCTTCATCACTATCACCTGTGATAATCAAATCATCAACATAAATGGCAAGCAGCATAATACATTTCTCTGTTTTTCTCACATAAAGTGGGAAATCTGCCTTGGAAATCTAAAAGCCAATAGTGACAAGATACTGTCCTATCTTGTCAAACCATGCTCTAGGTGATTGCTTCAAGCCATACAAGGCTTTCTTCAGCCTGCAAACAAACTCAGGATGAACAGCATGCACATAACCTGGTGGCTTCTCCATATAGACCTCTTCTTGCAAATCACCATGCATGAAGGCATTCTTTACATCCATCTGATGTAAAGACCATCCCTTTGATGCAGCCATAGCAATGACTGCTCTTACTGTTGCCATCCTTGCAACCAGGCTAAATGTTTCTTCATAGTCAATGCCATATGTTTGTGCATAGCCCTTGACTACTAATCTTGCCTTGTATCTGTTCACAGAACCATCTGCGTTGTGCTTCACCTTATAAACCCACTTACAACCAATTGCATTCTTACCTTGGGCAAAGGTACCAATTCCCGTGTAGCATTTTCTTCCAAGGCATCCATTTCTTCATCCATGGCTTTCTCCCATTTTTCTTTTCCCATGGCTTGCTCAAAAGAAGTGGGTTCTGGTTCTTGTATCACTTTGACCATATAGGCATAGTGAATGGCTATAAATCCATCATATTTCAACCTATTCACAGGATACCTAGCTCTGGTAGACCTACGCAAAGTAGGTTCACTCCCAGGTGCTCTCAAAACATCCCTGGTCTTCCTTACTCCAGGTGTAACAATAGAAGGAATACCCAACTCATCATCAATGCTCTATTCTGAGCCACTAGATTCACCATCCACATAAGAGTGACCTGCATTCACATCAAACATGGGTTGATCTACCTTCTCTTTTCCTTTTCGTGATACCTGAATACCACTATCTGCATTGCTTTGAGAAGATTCTCCTGATCTCAATCTGTTTGTCCATGGCGAAGAATGTGAATCACTACTAGAGGACGTTCCAGGTCCACTAATATTTTGTGACTGCTGCTGTGAATTCTATGCAACATTACCATTTTGTGCATCTACATCATCAATCACATTTACTGGTTTATACCAGCTACTCATCTTATAAAAAACAACATCTCTGCTCACTGTAAACTTACGAGTAGAAGGGTTATAGCATCTATACCCTTTCTGCTTTGCAGAGAGTAACCAATAAAGATGCACTTCTCATCTTTTGGATCCAACTTGGATCTCAACTCATCTGGCACATGAACATAGGCAATGCAACCAAAAATTTTCAAATGAGAAATATCTGGTTTCCTACCAGTATACCTCTCCTCTAGAGTCATCCCATGTATTGCTGCAGTGGGAGTCCTGTTCATTATGTAGACTGCTGTAGCAACTGCCTCAGCCCAATAAAAATCTAGCAGGTCTTTTTCATTGAGCATGGCACAAGATACTTCTCCAATATGCCTGTTTTTCCTTTCTGCAATTCCATTTTGTTGTGGGGTATGACTGCATGAATATTGCTGCTTTATGCCATGCTCTTGCAGGAACCTTGCAAACTCATTTGAGAGGTACTCTCTCCCTCCATCTGACCTTAGGCATTTTATTTGCATGCCTGTTTCTTTTTCAACCATAGCTTTAAGAGTTTTGAAATGCCCAAAAACTTCACTTTTCTTTTTCATAAAATACACCCAAACTTTTCTGCTATAGTCATCAATAAAAGTGACGAAATAATGACAGCCTCCAAGAGATGCAACTTTAGTAGTCCACACATCAAAGTGGATTAATTCCAATGGCTGCTTACTCTCTTGAACATGTCTAGGAAATGGTTTCCTTGCCTGTTTTCCAAATTGGCAAGCTTCACATACCTTATGCATTTCTGTAACCTTGAATTTAGGCAATCCTACAACAATATTTTGGGCCTACATTGATTTAAGTCATTGTACATTAACATGACCAATGAGTTTATGCCAGATATCAATATCTGCAACTACACCGGTCCCATGTGCAAACATTGCTGCACTCAATTCAGACATGTCTGCATCCAATGTAAACATTCTGCCCTTCTTCTTTTCTTTTGCTATCAAACGACCTTTATTTTTCATATCCTCAACAAAGCATCCATGAGGATTAAATCTGACCTGCAAGCCCTGCTCAACCATTTGACCAACAGAAACCAGATTCTTGGTGATATTCAGAACATGAAATACATCGGATAGGTATTTCTTTTTCCCATCCTGTATAGACAAAGGAAATTTTCCAATCTGCACAATAGGATGTGCAGTATCATCACCTCTCCACAAATCCTGGTTTTTCCATTTTCCTTCCATCCTCCATCCATTCTGCATGACCTGTCATGTGGTTTGATGCACCTGAGTCAACATACCATACATCGTTGCTTTCTTCTGCACTTGTCACAGAATTATTCATATGATGCCCCATAAACAAATGCTCATTTCTGTCATCACCCTGTCTACTAGAAGATGCATAATTCCCTTGTTGCAATTTTCCATTCATGATGTCATTTTGCTTTTTATAGCAGTCTTTAGCCATATGACCCATTTTACCACAGTAGTAGCATTCAACATTGATGTTTGCATTTTGGCCTCTTTTCCATCCACCATGGCCTCTTTAGCTCCCCTTGCCTCTAAAGTTACCACGTCCTCCTCCATAGGACTGGTTTTCATGAGTCTGCTGCATATTCTGATTTCTACCACGGCCTCTAGATCGGCCTCCTCTACCTCTGCCTCTACCTCTTCCAGCATTTGAGTAGAAGGCAGCTTCTTTTGAAGTTCCTCCTGAAGAAGATGCACCAATATTTCTCTGCTCCTCAGAAATTAGAAGAGCAATCAACTCCTCAAAATCAGAAAATCTTTCACGAACGGAAATGGATGTTCGGAACTGTGCATAATCCTTTCCTAGACCATTCAAGGTCACAGAAACTAAATCATCATCTTCCACTGGCAACCCAATGGAAGCAAGTACATCTGCAATCTTCTTCACCTTCATGTGGTAGTCATTGATGCTCATATTTTCTCTTTGCACATTATGCAACTCTTACTTGAGCTGCATTTTCCTGGCTTGTGTATTTGTGCTATACATTTTTGACAAAGTATCCCATGCCTCCTTTGGCATACTTGCATCTTGAATATGCACAATCATAGAGTCTGAAATGCTGATAAACAGCCAGTACATAACTTTCCTGGCTCTCTCATGCCATGCTTTAAATGCCTGCATTTGTTGTTGATTGGGAACATCAGGAAGAACTGGTTCTTCTTCATTTCCTGCAACAAATTCCCAATATCCTTTTCCCATAAGGAAATTCGTCATTCTAAACTTCCATGCTTAGAAGTTGTTCTTGTCAAGCTTTTCAGTGACAATAGGTGAAAGAGAATCAGACGCCATTACAGAACACTACAAAAAATTATATCACTGCAAAGAACACAGCTTCAGCCTCACAAGGGCAAATCTGCAAAACTGACGAAAGTGGTATTTGACCATACAGTCACTTCCTAGTGACAATTTTGCATAAACAGGAACCAAGGATGATTCTGTAACTCCCAATGTCTCTGCACACAAGCATACGATGCAATTTATGTGGTAACTTTTCACCGACCTGTAGAACAGTGATTGCACAGCATAAAACAGGGCCTTTTTCTGAGTGCGTGCAGAAAACTTCCGCCTCCAAAATAGGCCCCGAAATGGCCTCAAATAAAAAAAACACGGTCACCAAGGGCTAAAGCCCCCTTCCCGCAGCATATACTGCCCTCTTGCTTCACTGCGAAGGGTGTCTCAACCTGAGACAATGCACTCTTGCACTTTCCGACTGTGCTACCTGCAGAGACTTGCTCTCAAAATAGAAAACTGAAAGCAACACTGGTCCTCTTACCAGAACACCGCGAACTTGGTTTGCTTTCTTGAGCTCCTTACCACGAACAAGGCTCTGATACCATGTCAAGATTGTAGGAGAGAAGGAAGGAGTCTCACTTGTAGCTTTCTTGCTTGCACAATGGGGGAATACACACAAAGGTGGAGGCTGAAAACAGTTTTCCTCTTCTTAGTTGTGTAAGCCAAAAACAACTCAAGTACATAGAAATAGAAGAACCCTATATATGGGTCTCAAACCAAACTCAACTAACTAAGGTGGCATACTAACTGAGCCACGAACTAGAGTAGATAAGGATAGCTGTCATCTAGCTATTATTCATGGGTGGTGTACCAAACGCATCTGCACAACTGACAAGTCGATGACATAAATGCATAACGGTCACCCTGGCATATCACGAGTGGAGCTCGATATCTTAACACTTCTTGATCTAGAGCACCTAGTACTTCCATTAAGTCCATAGTCACTTGCAATATACTTGATGTGCAAGATAGGTGAGTTTCCTTGATGATAGCAAAGGGAAGTTGGATAACATAGCGAAGGTGGCATCCAAACGTCTAATGCAAGTGACCAAGCCGTTCCTCGTGTTCTCAGCTAAATCAGAGGCGAAAAGTGAGAATAAATTGATGCTCATAAGAGGGTCTAAGGCAGGCCTACAAGGGGGTTGGGCTAGATAACTCAACAAGTGATGCCTAGTGCATGGATTGGTTAGTAGAGCTCTCATCAGTGACTTGTGTGAGGGGCTTGTCTTGGGGTTTTGAGGTTGCACTGCTTCCTATTTACGGAACAGTAGGGACATTGGGAGTGTCACACTATGTCGGTTTAGGGATATCAGACTGCGGTTTTGGTTGATAAAATCATTGAGGCTCTATGGGTTTGGTGGCCCTTAGTTCAGGGGCAGCTTCTCAGTTCTAGGCGGCTTAGAAGGTTTTGGAGATGTGCTAGGTATAGAAAAGAAACTACAAGGGATCCTCGATAGCCAACCCTTTCTTATCATGCTGGAAGAGTAGAATAATGGATTTTAGGCTTGGTGGCTCCAAGAAGATCAAAGAAGTGCATATGTATCATGTTTTCATGTACACGGAACTTCATCTTGAGTCCAATGCCTCTAATCTTGTCTCTCCAAGAAGATAATCAAAGAAGTGCATGTGTAGTATATTTTTATGCTAAGGGAAGCTAGATAATTGTGTGGCAAAAAAACTAAAAGGGATCCTCGATAACCCTTTCTTATCGTGCTGGAAGAGTAGAATAATGGATTTTAGGCTTAATGGCTCCAAGAAGATCAAAGAAGTGCATATGCATCATGTTTTCATGCATAAGGAACTTCATTTTGAGTTCAATGCCTCAATCTCATCTCTCCAAGAAGATAATCAAAGAACTGCATGTGCAATATGTTTGTATGCACAAGGAGCTTCACTTTGAGCATGATGCCCAGTCTCCCTCTCCATAGACCCAACTGTTAGTGCATTCTAATTTTATCTACTTTTTGTTATGAATGAAGGTTCCCGCTTCTTATTCATCATGCAACTGATAAGACCCTTTGATATTAACAAACTTATATCCATTAAGTGCCAAGGAGTGGCAGCTAGTGGAATGTGTGGTAGATGTTTTGGATGTCATCCATGCATCCATTGGTGTGAAGAGCTTCACAAGGGGAGGACTAAAGTAGCATTGATTGAGATGGGTGTCTTCTGTTATGACCATTTCGACATACCACCTTCCTCTAGTGAGTAGTGGGTGATCTTGTCCAGCATTCTTTTTCTAGATTTCAAAGTAGAAAGTAGTTGTTTCTAGATACAAGAATAAGAGGGAGATACCAATGCACAGTTTTTCATGAGATGCAAAAACGCCTAAAGACCAACATTTCAAGTAAGAAATGCAAAATATCTTTTTTAATACCCATATCTATCTTTGTGAATTTCTTCTCTAACACTCAAGTGTGGACCTCAAGAACGATGGCATTCTCTAAGTTGGCATATCATAGTGTTTACCCAAACTCCAGTCACTCTTCCACATCCATAACCTCAGTTGTTATAACCATTTGCTCTCAGTCTCTTTCGAGTAGTTGGTGTGAATTTTATTTTGAGGATGATTTGGGTAATCAACTCTTAGGTGTCCCATCATTTTGCATTGGTAGCATTTTTATTACCTAGCTCACTTGGTCCTCTCTAAATAATGACATTAGCCTATATGTCTCCTCTAGCATTATTCACATTACTCTATGGCTTGGATAACTCCATTTACAATTTTTGTTTATAGTGTGATTCCTTTGGTAATTATGAGAATTGTATTTAGCTATGGGCTTCGCTCATATGAGGGCTTCTTCAAGGATTGTTGACCTCACTAATTCAAGAAAGTGTCCATGGATGGTCTTAAACTTATTGGTAGAACCTCGCAATCTATTGAGTTGTTATCATTGGTAGTCAAGTTAAAAATTAGTGGCAAATTTTAGCCCAAAGAATTTTTTTAAAAAGGTTTTATTAATCACCATGCTAAATTTTTGGGCTTGAAAACTCAAAAAATAGCCCATATATCCAATAAATTACCTTTTTTGACATGAAATTTGCTCAAAATAGCTCAAAAATCATCTTTTCTCACAGCATTTGCCAAGTTTTCTAAACTCTTCACCTTTGATCAACCAAACATGTTCCCACCTATCTACAAACTAAAAAATATGGGGTTCTCTTACTTTTTACCATGTTGGGTAGTGCATGTTTGTGAAGGTTCACAAACTTTGAGGCATACCCTTCCAATGTCAAATTGAGAAATTTGTAGAACTCATTCATTTTGATGGTTTCAAAATATGGGGACATGTCTCATGCTTTCAACTCTAAAGTTTGGAAATTCTAAGTAACTCCCTCATCATGATGCCATGCATTTTTGCAAGAATTGAGAATCCCTAGCATTGTAGCTGATAGGTAGGATTTGTCTACTTATTTGCTTTTGTGATTGTTTCTTATGTTTCTTTTATAGCTTGGATTTTTTTTTTGTGTTCTTAGACTAGGGTTTTTATATTCATTTTGGATTTGTTTTACTTGACATACTTGATCTTCTTGGTAAAGATCAGCATTTGATTTAATAGATTGATGATGGATTTTGACTAGGGATTCTAGATGTCATGGATTAGCTATACCTATTGTCAATATCTTTGCACATCACTCGGTTGATGGGTTCGTTAGCACCTCATGCTACACTTTTTGTTAATATGCTACACTCAAGCGTTGACTCCCATTTGTTTTACATTTATTATCATGCCATGGGATAGATTGATTCATGTATGCACCATAGTTGAGCATTGCACAACATGATGCTTGTTGTAGCTATATGCAACAAAACCTAGATAACATGAGCATGATTTGTAAGTGCCTGCATTGACACACAGTATTCCTTGCACGCATGATTTTGGGATATTCTATCACTGAGTTGGAAACCCTAGGATGAGAGGGAAAGGTGGAAGGAGAGCTTGAGGGTCATGTAGAACTCCACCATTTTGCAAGATGGTTTGTTTTCTTTGGTTAACATAAAAAGGATCACTTCTTGAGTTACTATGAATTTTGGGGAAATGGAGTGGATTAGAGATGTTTCTCTTTTGGTGATGATGTAGGGTGAGACTAAGAATCCAAACTCTAATTAAGGAACTATGTTTGCATATTTCATGATACACAAGCACTTTAGGTAGGCTAAGCACAAATCCTTTTCAATGCATCCATCCTTTTTATGTGTTGCATCGATTATTTAATTGCACAATATTTTTCTTACCTTGCATCTTGTTTCTTGCCCTATTACCCAATCACTTAGAACAACAAACGCCCAAGAGAAAAATATAATAGATAAACCTTAAACATTGCAAATAATAGAGAGCATGTTTAGAATAAGAAACAAAACATTAGAAAAGACATTACATAGCACACATAAGAAATCAACAATCTCCATTAACCAAACAATCTACAATAAAAGATAAAATGGAAGTAATTGTTGCATGCACTAACATGAAAGTATACCTAGTTTACATGACCACTAAAGTATGCTTCCCACTACATGCAGATTGTGAGCATATCATGGCCAAACCATTGGTCAACACCTAGCACATCCCAATTGGATGGATGCTTGGTAGCCATGACCTGAACCTACATATCCCTAAATGACTATGTAGGAAAATAAAATGCAACTATTGCTGGCTACTACCTCAACACCACCTAAATCCTTGTGCCCCATAATGAGCCACATTGAATTGATAAGAACATAGCCAAGGTGTAGTACTAGGAGTACCCAAAGACATCTACCATAGCTACTCAAGCAAATTGCATCAATGAAGAAAGAAAAACTATATGATTATGAAAAAAGCAAAGAAAACTAAATGGTTTAGATAGTAGAACTATCAACATGTTCAACTATATAATAGATCCCAAATCCTTCCACTACTTAGTATGAGACCTTCAAAATCAAGTATCTTTTCTTGATGCTCAACCTTCATATGCATATCTAAATCCAAAAGCTCTATAGTATCAACTTGTTGAACTTCTTACAAATGAGTTTCTACAAGACACTATAGAAAACCATTAGTGAAATCTGCTTCAAAGAGCATTTGTTGCTCATTCTTAATTTCCTAAATAATTCATATGTATCATGGCCGATGGAATCCATTTTCATTGAATGCATCACCCTCTCATGGCCAATGGAATTCATTTTCATCTAATGCATCAACCTCTCATATACCATCAAATGTGAAGCTTTCACAAGGGTGACAAATCTTCAAGGGCATAGAGATTCCTTGTCCTAGTTGCATCCCCAAATTCTTCTCACATCTCTTTGGTGGAACACTTCCACAACCAGGGCATTTCCCTATGGGGAAAATGCAAAGCCTCTACTACCAAGGATGGGTTAACCCCACCATCCTACCAAACCTTGCCTTCGACTTTCTCAATGCCTCCATCTACAACATGAAGTATATACATTTTGTTGTCACGTCACCCACAACAAGCGTACTGCTAGAGATGTATATCACATAGCCAATTTTGCATTTTGATATTGACCAAATCAAGATGCACATGTGAATCCTAAAAGCTACCTTTCCCAAAAGGTGATGGGATAATGGGGCCCCTTGATTTGTGAATCATCATCCTCCTCCTCTTTGGTAGAGTGCACTGAACTGCCTAGCTCAAGAATAGGAAAAAGTTCCCCATGCATGGTAGCTTTGCATCTCAACTACATCTTTTGCTTATTGCTCCTTATGTCAATTGCCATAGCTGCAGTAAGATTTCTTAGATTGTTTAACCTAGCTAGCAGGGAGAAAGAATCTAAGTGAAGAGAACATAATGACTTGCATGCATTTGGCAAAGTCTATTGCATGAGCCATCATGCCCACTCCTTTTATGGGATAGTTCCCCCAACTTTTGTGTATGTCTTCTCAAGACACAAACAAAAACTAAGTTACTATTGATGACTGCTAGTGGGGAAACCTTTTTCATACAAGGGTCTTCCTAAAAGATCCTACAATAGAAAACTACCCTAATCCACATCTATAGTTATCTTATATGGACCTGAATAATGAATCTTCAACTTGTCAAGACATTTTCTCAACTTTGAATTGTAAACAATCCCATAAAAACCCTCTTTGAAAATAATTTTCTTGATGTGCATATTCATCCAAGCTTGCCTTCTCCACTACATGACAAGAGGCATATAAGAGGAAATCATATAGTGCTCCTCCAGCTATAGGAGCTACTCCAACCTAGGATGTATAGAATCTTCAAGGGACAACTTGAATTCTATTGCAACCCCAAGGGAAGGTACCACAAACTCCATGGGTATAATGATCTCTAGCATGTACACAATCACAATGGAGTCATACGTGCAGTGACCTTATATGCAATGCAAAAATCACATAATGAAGAATTAAGCTTTTATCCTCCACATTTTTCTCCAAGATCCAAAATAGAATTTTATTAGAGCTTTCAGCTTGCCCATTTACCTATAGCTAATATAGGGTGGAGACTTCTTATGAAGTATCATATGCTTGCTAGTGAGTTTGGCAATGACTTTGTTCAAAAAGTTCTTACCCTAATAACTCACTAATAGGACATGAAAATCTAGGCAAAATATTGGAATGCAAGAAACTATCTACACTTTTTGTAGTATTATCTTTCAAGACCTTAGCCTCTACTCACTTTGTGCTGTAATCTAAACATCGCAGAATGTACTTATTTTATGTATACTTTGTTGGAGGCTTAATTGGCTTTAAAAGTCTATCCCCCACTTTTGGAAAGGCTCAAAAGGCATAATGCTGAGGGATTCACTCTTTATAAAGGAGACGAGTCACATCCGAGTGAGGAGTTTTGAAAAAACCCCTATCTATGGCTACTCTAAGAATAATATGGCCCATTTTTATACTTGTACAATATAGTATGAAAGTATAAGTTGTATTCTTACTTAAATATAAGATTTTGAGTTAAGAGCAATGAACCCATTTAAATATCTTATATAATAGTTATGACTTAACAAATATCCAATATTATTTCATAGCAACACACAAATGGTGAAAAGGTAGAATATACTATAGAAGTGGACTTATATTCTACCTTTAATACAAGGAAGAATACGGATCTTTCTTTTGCTACTTTTTCTCCTTTTATTGGCAAGTAAAGACTCTTGATTGTCTAACTTTATGCTTGTTCCATATGAGCTTGATTCAAATGTATGTATGTATCTATGTTCACACACACACACACACGCACACACACACACACACACACACACACACACACACACACACACACACACACACACACACACACACACACACACACACACACACACACACACACACACACACACACACACACACACACACACACACACACACACACACACACACACACACACACACACACACACACACACACACACACACACACACACACACACACACACACATGAGCATACATGCGTACATGCATATGTATGTATGTATGTATGTATGTATGTATGTATGTATGTATGTATGTATGTATGTATGTATGTATGTATGTATGTATGTATGTATGCTCACAAGTGTGTGGGTCCATGCTTGTATATATATAGAAAAAATTGCTTTGATACGGCACTATATGTACATGTCCTAAAATATATCAAGAATCTATCTACTTGGTTAAGAAAATTGTTTGACCAACTATAAAGGCAATACACAACCACATGAACCTTTTAAAATTTAGTAGATAGCCTTTGCCTATACAAAGCAATACCTTAGTCAAATCCAATGCAAACCAAAAAATTATGATCTAATCTTGCCCAATCAAGGACGAAATAATTCAATCAACATGTTTTAAAAATCTAACAATTATAAACTAAACTTGCCCACTGTAAGACAACATAGTCCAATCAAAACATGCATCCATATGGGTGCTAGTCCAAAAATTATACAATGCACTCATTCATTCACTTACCCTAATGATTTATCTCTAAGATAAGTAGGTCCCAAGATAGGACCAATTACCCTAGTGGTAAAACATTTAACCCCAAGATCTCTTGAAAAACATTAACCAAAAAACTAATAAAACAATTAAGGGTTACCTTTTGCTCAACTTAAAATGCATAACCCAATCTTGCTTTGGCTTTAGCTCAATGTTTTTAATTACCTCTATGGCAAGAGTGGAATCTAGCTCATCAAAATTTTATGAGAGCCATCCACTCAATGCATAAGGTACTCCCAAGTTTTCATCCCATAGGAGATATTTTCACGTAAGCAAGGATACAAATCCCTCTATCGAGAGTTTTTTGTTCGCAGTGGACCTATCAAGAAATGATAAAATCATGATGAGCCTTCTATGAAATGGATCAAGCTTAGTGATATTATCTATATGGAAAATTTTGGTTGGTTAACATAAATATTAATGTTATTAATATAAAACTTCAAGATCAATAACACGTTATTATAGCGTAATCACAAAATTGTAATCATGTTATCACAATCCCTACTTATACCATGGAAGCTTAAATTATTATATTCTCTAGATCTCCTCTCCATCTCTTGAATACCCTCTTCTCTCACTATCAAAATCCAAGTAATCGCATCTTTAATCTTGAACTAGATAGAAAAGCCTCTTGGCTAATTATATCTCAAGTGGGGAGAGAAGGAAGTTTTCCAAACATATAAAAGTGAGAAAAAGGAGAATTGCATCTATAAACAATATAAAAAAGAAAGAGATGCTTGCTTTTTGTTCATCTAGAATCCTAACCCTACACAGAACTACATCCAACACTTACCTAAGTCCACAATGTACTAGCCTACTTTTCTTGCCTATATAAGATCATGATTGAATTGCCTTCTTTCTTACTTGTGTGCCTCACCATTAGTAAGTTGTCTATTTGCTCACATATATATACTTGATTACATCTACCACATCATCACTAACTGTGATGGCTCTTGCAAGGTAGACCATTAGGCTTGCGGGTTGCTTATTGTTTCAAGTGTTTCAAGCAATGTGGCTATAAGTGTAGTGAACTCACCAATTTACCTTATGTTGTAGTCTATTTGTGGAAGGATCATTGATGGCTTCAAAATCCTTACAATACATTACGAGCGAGCTCCACCTTCTACACCTCAATTGTTGCACAAGCTCCACAAGGAGGAGGAGGAGGAGGAGGAGGAGGAGGAGGAGGAGGAGGAGAAGAAGAAGAAGAAGAAGAAGTAAGAGCTTCTCTCTCTCTCTCTCTCTCTCTCTCTCTCTCTCTCTCTCTCTCTCTCTCTCTCTCTCTCTCTCTCTCTCTCTCTCTCTCTCTCTCTCTCTCTCTCTCTCTCTCTCTCAAGAAGTAAAAAGAGAGCTCACAAGATTACACACCATAAGAATGATCTTATCCATTCACTTTTTAGTTTTTATACATGGCCTCAAATTTTGGGCACCCTCCCTTTACATTTGCCTAGATTGACCTTCTCTCACTAGCTTATACCATATACATTCTTTTATCGATTTATTGACTAGTTTGGCCAAGAGTAATTGATACAATTTGGACAAGAGTGAGCTTGATGCTCTTATATAAAAATCATACTAAGTAGTTTTCTAGTTTCAAAAAATGAAAGTTTTTTTTTGTTTTGATTTTTTTCACTTTTCTTGTGCCTTTGCAATTTTCTTTTTTTTTTTTGGTTGCGCTTTCATAGCTAGGATTAACATTACCCCTCCTAGAGTTGTGCAAGTCCCATGGTACTCCATGGTTTGATGGAATCCATGTATAGTCAGTGCCAATTGGAGGTGTAGAGGGTAACCAGTAGTATCCTTGTGCTTTAGGTCAGTGCTTGGTGGGAATGGAATTAGCTTCACATTACTCTTCGAGGATAGTCTCTCTATTGAGGGTTTGAAGAAAGGGATCAAGTCCTTCTCTTGGAACTTGAGGGTATCTTCTAGCCATTGTGCATTGACATTGTATATCAATGGAAAATCGTGCTTGTTGTGCCTCTTTTAAAGTCATGGTCAACTCCATGTCACCTAGGATAAGGCATGAAGTAAGGTTTCCTTATTTTGATGATAGTGAGCTACAAAAGGCCACCCATGCTTCCATGTTGACATCCAAGATATTCCTTCTCCAAGCAAGCTAAGACTCGTAACCTTTCACAATCCATGGCACCTCAAACACCTTGTCATGCCAATAATCTATTGATTCCCATTGCCACAATCTGAGGTCCTAAATATTTTGCACCAACCATCTTTTCCCTAGCCTTAATGACACTTGAATTACCTTTTGCAAAATTGTCAAAGGTAGCACCTTTTTGAGTCCTTGTAAAAAGTTAAAAGAAAATTCCATAGGAAATTCCTAATTCCCCCATTGTTCCCAACAACTAATGAGCCTTGTATTACAATGAAAGGTGAGAAGGATCAAAGCTTGTACTCAAGAGCTATGGTGGGAGAGCAAGAGCAAGAAAGAGAGAGACAAGAAATGGGAACTCCAACAATCACAATGTGTGACCGGACCTTCCTTTATTCAAACTATCACTAAAATAATAAAGAATAAAGTGACGGTGATGGGCGCCCGCCACCTACAGTGTGCAGTGGCGGTGACTATCAGTGTATTATTACATGGGCGGCTAGGCGGAGGTGCCTTTACCCCCAATAACCTCCCACTTAAAGGCGAATCTTCCCTCATGAGGAGTGAAAAGAAAAATAAAAAAGATAGTACAACATGTACACATGTATAGGATGAGGAAAGACGTCATCTCATCCCACGCCCATCAACCTCTTGAGGAAGGCAAAGCGCTCTGTAGAGAGGCTTTTCATGAGCAGATCTGCATGATTCTGGTCAGTAGAGATCTTGACAAGATCAACAGACTTGTCCTCAATGACCCCACGTATGAAGTGATACCTCACCTCAATGTGTTTCGTCTTCGCATGGAAGACCGGATTCTTGGCTTGGATTCTTGGCTAACTGAATAGCACTCATAGAATCTGAATGCAGTGTAGGGATAGAATCAATACCAAGGTCAGCAACCAAACGACCCAACCAAATGGCCTCCTTACAAGCCTCAGTGGCTGCAACATACTCGGCCTCTATAGTAGAAAGGGTCGTGCATTTCTACACCCTAGATATCCAAGAAACAGCGCCTCCAGCATAGGTGAATACATAGCCAGAAGTGGACTTCCTACTATCTACATGTCCTGCATAATCAGAGTCAGTGTACCCCACGACTCTTGTATCCTGGCTGTCATAGCATATGTACATATCTTCAGTGCCCTTCAAGTACCTCATAATACCCTTCACGGCATCCCAATGCTTCTTGCTAGGTGATGTAGCCATATAGCATGCCACAACACCAACTGCAAAGGCAATATCTGGACGAGTGGCGATCATGGCATACATAAGACTGCCCACTATGGATGCATAGGGAATCTTGGCCATCTCGGCCCTCTGCTCATCTAACTGCAGACAATCAGCCTCTGATACCTTCACATAAGAAGGCAATGGATAGCCAATAGGCTTTACGTAGTACTGCATGCAGAAGCGCTCAAGGACTTTATGAATATACTCCCTCTGTGACAAGTAGAGGAGTCCCTGATGCCTGTCGCATCTAATGTGCATACCAAGTATGTGAGTGGCATGTCCCAGATCTTTCATCTCAAAGCTCTTCTTGAGCTAAGCCTTAAGTGCATCTAGCTCATCATGAGCTTTCCCTGCTATTAGCATATCGTCCACATAGAGTACTAAAATCAATAAAGAACCATCATGGGCTTTCTTTGTGTAAAGACACAGATCCATAGCACTCCTACGATAGCCCTGTGGCTACATAAAGGCATCAAACTTATGATACCACTCCCTAGGTGCGTGCTTCAAGCCATAAATACTTTTCTTCAATTTGCACACTAGGTGCTCCCTGCCAGGTTCTGCAAAGCCCTTAGCCTGCTCCATATAAATCTCATCATGCAAGTCCCCATGTAAGAAAGTTGTCTTGACATCCATCTAGTATAAATCGAAGTCAAGGTGAGCAACCAAAGCCAAGACTAAACGCAGGGTGGTCATCTTAATCACAGGAGAAAAGACCTCATCAAAGTCCACACCACGCTCCTACTTAAAACCCTTTGCTACCAATCTAGCCTTATATACCAGCTTGGGGTGTCCAGGGGTATTTTTAGCTTATACACCCACTTGCATGGCAAAGCCTTCTTGCCCATAGGCAAGGAAACCAAATCCCAAGTGTCATTCTTATGCAAGGAGTCTATCTCAGATTGCATAACCCTCTTCCAAGAGTGACTATCACCCCTATTCATAGCATCATCATAAGTGAAAGCCTCTCCTACATTTTTAACCAAGGCATAATGCATCAAGGGATAAAATCTATCAGGTGGACATCTATCTCTAGTAGACCATCTCACGACAGGCTCTGCTGCCTGCTCAGCTACCTGGCCAACACCCTGACCATGAGCATCTGCTGCAGCTGTAGGCTATCCAACTGGCTATCCGTGAGCTCTCGGCTCCTCCAGAATATGACCCTGCAGATCTCAACAACTCTCTCAGGCTGTCGAGGCATCTTGTCTTCATGGAAGACTACATCATGACTGCGCATGACTTTTCGCGCCTGCGGATCCCAGAGACGGTAACCCATCTCGCCTGCATCCCCATAACCAAGGAAAATGCATTTCACACTCTTAGGATCTAGCTTACTTCTCTTTTCCCTGGGCACATCGCAAAATGCCTCACATCCAAAGACACGGAGATGCGCATAAGAGGGAGGTTTTCCAGTCCATACCTCCTCTGCAACCTGGAAATCCAAACCACTAGAAGATGATCTATTTATGACATGCACAGTTGTACTAACTGCCTCAGCCCCAAAAGCTCTGTGGTAGGCCTGCATGGCTAAGCATACTATGTATACGCTCCTGGGTGTTTCTATTCATCCGCTCAGCCAAGCCATTTTGGGGGGGTTGTAGGTCAACTGACACTTAATACCCCTCTCATCACATAGCTGCTCAAAAGCACGTGAGACATACTCACCTCCATTATCTGTTCTTAGGTATTTTAGCCTATACCCAGACTGGTTCTCAACCAATGCAAGCCATCTCTGAAACATAGCCAAGACATCGAATTTCAGCTTAATGGGATAAGCCCAAACTTTTCGTGAAAAATCATCTATGAACGTAACAAAATACTTTGCACCACCCATAGACTGACAAGGCATGGGCCTACAGACATCCGAATGTACCAATGCCAAGGGCTCACCCATACGTGGCCTACCAGACTTCTTATGTATAGACCTAGTCTACCTACCATAAAGACAATGCTCACATGAATCAAAACATGCATAATCAAGGGGCTGTAAGTACTGCAAACCAGAAAGCATTTTCATTCCCTTCAAAGACATATGGCCCAAACGGGCATGCCAAAGAGATACATGTGGGATAGAACCCACAGACAAAACATGATCAAGGGAAGAAGCAGATACAATCAAGGGATAGAGGCTGCTAGCCTTGGCACCTCTCACAATCACAAGTTTACCACGAGTGATCTTCCATGCAGAGTCTCCAAAAGATACATGATAACCTACATCATCAAGTTGTCCAGCTGACATGAGACTACGTGTCAAAGCAGGTACATGACGTACATCCTGCGTAACAAAACTACTGCCAGAAGGAAACTGTAGCCTAACATCACCAATGCCCACAATATCAAGAGAGCTGTCATCACCCAGGCGCACAGAACCCGAAACAGTACGATATGAATGAAACCACTCTCGGCAAGATGTCACATGAAAGGACGCACTTGAGTCCGAGAGCCAACACTGTGCATACATAGAGTGTATCTCTGTCATCTGCGAAGCACTAGAAGAAGCTGCAAGGATATAATAATAGTACTCTTTTCTTTTCAGTGAAGTGTCAATGTCATTGTCCACATACACAAGATTGTGTTTATGAGTCCAACTCTCAATCTTGGAACCTAATTCACTTGTGTAACAAACAGTGTCCTTGTCTTCTCCATCATGATTCCACACTTCTCATTTCATCCTCCATAGCTTCCGGTTTTGCCATGCTCTAGATCCCGCATTTCTCACAGCAGATCCATAAGCTGCTTCAACCAATACATCTGACTCGCTGGACTTTTCTTGTCATAGAGATTCTATATTTTATCCCACAACTGCCATGCACTCTGTTCTTCCTCAAATACATTGTAATGTACATGTTCTGTGAGAGATAATACAATAGTGGACTTGCATAACTCATCAAGCTCAAGCCATTCCTCATCTAGCATAGTTGCAGGCGGATGGCCGCTCAACCTCAATGGTTTGATCTGTGATTTCTACACCAACACCTACCAAATCTGGCTCTTCCAATAAGAGTAATTCATACCATCAATCTTAGTGATGTTGAAAATAGCATGATCAGTGGATAAACTTGCCATAATGCAGGTTGGAGGACTGTAGACAGTTCAAAACTGCTTGTTATTTACTACAGAAAATGGCCAAAAAATCACCAAAATGGCAAGAAAAGTGTAACCAAAGTTGTTGCACACCAAGTACTAGTGAAAGTACATCATTTCAGAATATTTCAACATGAAAAATCCATGTCACTCCGGAGTTATATACTTGTTGTAATAAATGATAGCAGGGTACTGTGAGAGTCAATTTCTGACCAAATCACTACACCAAGTCAATAAATGAAAACCAAGACATGACCAGCCACAAACGGGCATAAATCAGCACCAAACAGTTTTACCAAGACCCTGAGCAAACACCCAAATATGTCACCAAAGCATCCGTCAGTGAATAGGCATACCCCCTAGACAATAGGGCAAAGTATACATAACATTAGCAAGACCTGACACCAGTAGGTGTATGCTCACAAGAGTGCAAAGCCCAAGGTCAGGTCAAAAGCAACTCCAAGATATCAATGCATGAACCATGCAACATTTCAGTGTAAGAGATCCCAAAGTCTCAAGTATCTACAAAATGCTCAAAATAGTATAAGCCTCTTGCTCAATGTCGGTCAAGCATACAAGATGCTTCCACTAGCACAAAAGGCGGATAAATGAGCTCAACAGCTCAATAAAACCAAGTCAAAGTACCAAAGATAGGTAACCAAGACAATGCCTCAATAGCATCCCAAAAGCATGATGGCTACAGAGCGACTGTAGGTAGCATCCATGAGCAAGACATACATCCCAATAAAGATCTCTGACAACCAAAGTGACATCCAATACAAAATTCTGGAATAGCAAATGAGAATCCAAGACACATCTTCAGAGAGCACTAAAGCTCAACAAGTACATGGTACACTGTGCCAAGACAAATGCATCAAGCCGTAGGCGTCGGGTAAGCATGTACCCAAAGAGCATGTAACTGTCAAAGCACTGACCACTGTCAAGCATAAACCAATGTCAATAAGTGCGGGCTGAAATAAGCTCAAGCTTCCAAAAGCATCTAGATCCAATGATAAGCTCGAAGTCGTCCATCGATGATCAATACATCATAGCATAACCCAAGACATACATCTGGAACCAATAGGCATATGTCAATGCATGAAAGATAGCTTCAGCCCAAGAGTATTCAGCATGCATTTACTGTTATAAACTGAGTATTTCCAGCCCTATAATCAGGCCAAAATCATAGCATTACATGTAGCTTCAATCCCCCAATCAATCGACATCAGTAGAAGCATCACATAAGCCATAGGCATACAAATACATGCTATCTCAGACCTAAAATTTGTTGCAAAATGTTCTATCATCATAATTTGGCAAATCCAATATCACCATCGCATCCGAAGCATACCAAAACCCCAACTTAGACTCTTGCTTTGCCTGAATCGGGTTCCGAATGCCCGAGATATGACAAAAAGAGTGATTTTTGGGCCAAATTTTGAAACAGGCACAAAAAAAACGTGAGCTCGTTGGGGGGGGTATGCTGTCCCATGTGTTAACAATGGGGCCCAAAGGGGGCACAAATGGGGGCCAAAGAAGGCCTACACCAAGCCTCAGCAAGCCTTGATAGGCTGGAAGCAAGATCCAAGTGAAGGAAGCTCCAAGAGGTGTGAGCTATGGCTACCCACAACCTGTGAAAACCCTATTTACCTAGACCTATGGACTAAAATAAAACTCTGAAATAATGAAGAAATACCTCAATGTGAATTCCTTGATGGTGCCTCAATAGGCTGGGAAGAAGCTCGGGAAGCTGGGGAGTGATGGGAGCTCAAGAGAATGAGCTATGGTTGCCGGGAAGGAGACCCAATGCGAGTGGGGAGTCGATGGGAAGCTGAGAATGCCACAAGCCAAGCTCAAGAGTCGGAAGCCATGCTCTAATACTAGTTGAAAGGTGAGAAGGATTGAAGCTTGCACTCGAGAGATATGGCGGGAGAGCAAGAGCAAGAAAGAGAGAGATAAGAAATGGGAACTCCAACAGTCACAATGTGTGACCGGGCCTTCCTTTATTCAAACTGTCACTAAAAGAATAAAGAATAAAGTGATAGTGACGGCGGGCGCCCGCCACCTGCAATGTGCAGTGGCAATGACTGTCAGTGTAGTAATACACAGGTGGCTAGGCGGAGGCGCCTTTACCCCCAACATACAATTGAATGATTAGTACTCCCCTCTCTTTAGAAAGGGTATGTCTAGTGCTAGTTGAGTAGTGGCAATGAGCTTCCTTCTACTCTTTTCCACCCGTTCTCTTCTTCTTTGTGCGGTATCTATAATATTTCCTAGATGGATGTGTACTCTTTCAGTTTCTATGGTAGTTTTCTAGTTTTGGGGTTGTTGATTGCTCATGTTCTTCCTTCTTCATTTTATACTCTCACTGGGGGGACTATCACCTCTAGATAATGCTTGAGTGCCTACCTAGTGAGCTGCAACTTCTCCTTAAGATTGTCTATCGTGTCATCCTCACATGGCTTCCACACCTCAATTATTGTGTTAATGAAGCCATACTACTACTAAACCTTCATCGTTGCTTTAATTGCCTTCTCTTTCTACTATTAAGCTTCTTTCACATTCTACTTATGCTAAATGGGTGGTCATGTTCTGTAATGCATCCGTGTTCTTTTCTTTCCACTAACTCACATTTTCCTTTGCTATTTCAAGCCCTTGGTTTTGCCATTTAGCAAGGATTTCTAGTGTATTTTGTTATTCTTGCCAAGTTTGGGCAAGGATGTTTCTCTATTGCACTTCATAGTCTAGTTGCTCTTGGAGTTGGGCTTAGTTATGTGTGGATTTTTCTATCTCATTTTCCAACTCCACTAGTTGCCTAGTCTTTTGCTAGTGGGCCCCCTCTTTGGCTTGCTTTGCCTCCTCCATCTCCCTTATTCATCGTCCCTAGACCTACTTCATCTCCTCCAATTTTGCTTCTAATTTAGCTTCGTCTTTCATGGCTTGGGCATAATAGCCTTCAAGTTGCACATGGTTTTCTATTTCTAGTTTACACTGTTCTTGTAACTCTTCATATCATTTTTCCTTGTCATTGCCTTTTCTAACTATGGCAAGAGTTCTCTCCTTAAACTAAATATCTATCTCATTTTCTGTTGTTGGTACATTGGTACATGGCATGGGCTCTCTTTTCCTTCTCTAAAGCTCCTAAGGCTAACTTCCTCTCCTCATCCAACTAATCCATTTGCTCTTCCAGCTCTTTAAATAGCTCTTCAAAACATGTTTCTAGGCTTAGAGCGACAGCTTAGAGCAATCATGGGTAAGGAAGTTGAGAATCTTTCCACTCTTGGTGTTTTAGGTGCTTTTTAATAACCAGACGACTATGCATCTGTAACTACCAATTGTTTGACACTAATGACAATGGCTTCTTTTGATCTCGCCTATAAGAGAGCAGTGACTTGTATACCAAGTTGATAGACCATGCTCTCCAAACTTCTTCTAGCCAAATCATCTACTATGGGGGCTATGTTGGGTGATGGTGTGGCTATAAGTGAAGGGGGAGACATTTCTAATGGAGCTTTACCCTTTCCCAAGATGATTGGTGGCCTAACTATAGATCTTGTTACTCTGGTGCCTAAATCTGAAGACCCTCCCAAGTTGAGGCCCATTAGACCTAGCTCTTCTATTGTTTTTGCCTTCAATCCTCTTCCTCCCTTTTAACACCTTCTTTTTCTTTTTTGAGTTCTCTCTCGTCTTCATTCATGCCCTTTTCTTGTTCGATTGACAACTTGATGATAAATTTTCCCCCTTCTCTTCTTCTCACAAATATGGATTGTGGCTTTTGCTGCTACTGCTAGGTTTCTAGCCTCTTGTGTTGCGGATCTTGGACCTCTTGCTCCTCAACTCAGGTGGTCACTCTAGTGCCATAGCTTGAGCTTGAATATCAATTGTTATGGGCCCTAGTTACATTGCTTCTTATTCTCCAACTAAGCTTTTCATGGGAGCTTTAGCTATGCACCTCTTTTACTAGGTACTTTCTTGGTTTGAAGTTTTTTTCGTGTGGTAGCAAGCCTTCTCATAGTCTCCCCTACCTCCTATTGCAATCTCCAGATTTCATCTTCATCTTGCTCTTTTGAGGGTCCATGCTCTAGTGTTTCAGTGCTGTAGGTGGATGACACCTCTTGTATTGCTATACCTAAAGGTTCCTATACTAATGGTTTTTCTCTTGGATGTGATTCTTTGGTGACTTCTTGTATAATGGTTGTTAGTAGCTCACCAAATCCCAACAAATCAACCTTTGTGCTGCCTTTTTCCTTTTTGCCTCTTTACTTAGTGCTAATAAAAGTCCTAATTTTTTGGAATCATGCGCAGAGCTCAACACCTTTGCTACATCATGGATGGTTTTTATAATGTAGGCATTGAAGTTTCTATTATCCATTGCCCAAGTAGCCACACTTTCCGGCATTGTATCTTGAATATGTATCAATTTAGCTCAAATTTTAATTGAGGGATCTGAGATGTCCTCCATGCTACTACCATTGGATTAAGAGGAATATCCACATGTTCTCGTCCATGGTTGTCACTCATTGTGATCAATCCACTATGCCTGTCAAGATTATGGGTCATTAGAAATTTTTTGAATTGCTCATAATTTATTTCCTCTCCAAATTTATCAGTGTACTTGTGCAATTGAAAGTAGTCCACTAATTCTCTGGCATCTGGATTTTTTGTAGCCACTTCTTTTAGGTTGTGAATCTATTTGTACCACAAGTGATGATATCCTTTAACTTCTATACTCAGCTTGTAATTTACCCATTCTCTTTTAGAAAACCATGTTTGGGTCTTACTCATCCTTTCACATGCTTGTTTATCTAATTGTCCTACCATATTTGAAGTCTGATAACATCTTGTGTGATCGGTTTTAGAGGAGTATGAATTTGTTAAGAAGGAAAAATGTATGTACAACTTGTAAAGAGAAACTTTTTGCATTCAAGCTTCATTCTCACACAAATAAATTTTTGAATATCAAAAAATTCCAAAAAATGATCAATTTTCAATCTTACGCAAAGTTTATGCAAACCCTGTTGAGATATCGAGCTCCAGTCGTGATATGCCCGGGTGATCGTTGTGCATTTATGTCACCGACTTGTCAGTTGTAGATGCGGTTGGTACACTGCCCATGAATAATAGCTAGATGATAGCTATCCTTATCTACTCTAATTCATGGCTCAGTTAGTATGCCACCTTAGTTAGTTGAGTTTGGTTTAAGACCTATATATAGGGTTCTTCTATTTCTTTGTATAAGAGTTCTTTTGGCTTACACAACTAAGAAGAGGAAAACTATTTTCAGCCTCCACCCTTGTGTGTATACCCCCATTGTGCAAGCAAGAAAGCTACAAGTGAGACTCCTTCCTTCTCTCCCACAATCTTCACATGGTATCAGAGCCTTGTTTGTGGTAAGGAGCTTAAGAAAGTAAGCCAAGCTTGCGGTGTTCTAGTAAGAGGAGCAGTGTTGCTTTCATTTTCTGTTTTGGGAGCAGATCTCTGCAGGTAGCACAACTGGAAATTGCAAGAGTGCATTGTCTCAGGTTGAGACGCCCTTTGCGGTGAAGCAAGAGGGCAGTATACGCTGCAGGAAAAGGCTTTAGCCCTAGGCGACCCTGTTTTTTTTATTTGATGCCATTTCAGGGCCTGTTTTGGAGGCGGAAGTTTTCTGCACACACTCAGGAAAAGGCTCAGTTTTATGCTGTGCAGCCACTATTCTACAAGTCAGTGAAAAGTTACTGTAGAATATGCATCATATGCCTGTGCGTAGAGACATTCGGAGTTACAAAATCATCCTTGTTGCATGTTGATGCAAAATCGTCACTAGGAAGTGACTGTGTGGTTAAATACCACTTTCGTCAGTTTTGCAGATTTGCCCTTGTGAGGCTGAAGCTATGTTCTCTGCAGTGACAGAATTTTTTGCAGTGTTCTGTAATGGTGTTTGATTCTCTTTCACAGATTGTAACTAAAAAGCTTGACAAGAACAACTTCCAAGCATGGAAGTTTAGAATGACGAATTTCCTTATGGGAAAAGGATATTGGGAATTTGTTGCAGGAAATGAAGAAGAACCAGTTCTTCCTGATGTTCCCAATCAACAGCAAATGTAGGCATTCAAAGCATGGCATGAGAGAGCCAAGAAAGTTATGTGATGACTGTCTATCAGTATTTTAGACTCTTTGATTGTGCATATTCAGGATGCAAGTATGCCAAAGGAGGCATGGGATACTTTGTCAAAAATGTATAGCACAAATACGCAAGCCAAGAAAATGCAGCTCAAGCAAGAGTTGCATAATGTGCAAAGATAAAATATGAGCATCAATGACTACCACATGAAGGTGAAGAAGATTGCAGATGCACTTGCTTCCATTGGGTCGCCAGTGGAAGATGATGATTTAGTTTCTATGACCTTGAATGGTCTAGGAAAGGATTATGCACAGTTCCGAACATCCATTTCCGTCCGTGAAAGATTTCCTGATTTTGAGGAGTTGATTGCTCTTCTAATTTCTGAGGAGCAGAGAAATGGCGGTGAATCTTCTTCAGGAGGAACTTCAAAAGAAGCTGTCTTCTACTCAAATGCTGGAAGAGGAAGAGGCAGAGGTAGAGGAGGCCGATCTGGAGGCCATGGTAGAAATCAGAATATGCAGCAAACTCAAGAAAATCAGTCCTATGGAGGAGGACGTGATAACTCTAGATGCAAGGGGAGCCAAAGAGGTCATGGTGGATGGCAAAGAGGCCAAAATGCAAACAGCAATGTTGAATGCTACTACTGTGGTAAAATGGGTCATATGGCTAAAGACTGCTATAAAAAGCAGAATGATATCCTGAATGGGAAATTGCAACAAGGGAAATGTGCATCTTCTAGTAGACAGGGTGATGACAGAAATGAGCATTTGTTTATGGTGCAGCACATGAACAATTCTGTGACAAGTGCAGAAGAAAGCAACGATGTGTGGTATGTTGACTCAGGTGCATCAAACCACATGACAGGTCATGCAGAATGGATGGAGGATGCAAGGAAAATGGAAAAACCAGGATTTGTGGAGACTGGTGATGATACTGCACATCCTATTGTGCAGATTGGAAAAATTCATTTGTCTATGCAGGATGGGAAAAAGAAATACATGTCCGATGTATTTCATGTCCCGAATATCACCAAGAATCTGGTTTCTATTGGTCAAATGGTTGAGCAGGGCTTGCAGGTCAAATTGAATCCTCATGGATGCTTTGTTGAGGATATGAAAAATAAAGGTCGCTTGATAGCAAAAGGAAAGAAGAAGGGCACAATGCTTCCATTGAATGCAGACATGCTTGAATTGAGTGCAGCAATGTTTGCACATGGGACCGGTGTAGTTGCAGATATTGATATCTGGCATAAACGCATTGGTCATGTTAATGTACAGCGACTTAAATCAATGCAAGCCCAAAATATTGTTGTAGGATTGCCTAAATTCAAGGTTGCAGAAATGCATAAGGTATGTGAAGCCTGCCAATTAGGAAAACAGGCAAGGAAACCATTTCCTAGACATGTTCAAGAGAGTAAGAAGCCATTGGAATTAATCCACTCTGATGTGTGGACTACTAAAGCTGCATCTCTTGGAGGCTATCATTATTTTGGCCACTTTTATTGATGACTATAGCAGAAAAGTTTGGGTGTATTTTACGAAAAAGAAAAGTGAAGTTTTTGGGCATTTCAAAACTCTTAAAGCTATGGTTGAAAAAGAAACAGGCCTGCAAATAAAATGCCTAAGGTCAGATGGAGGGGGAGAGTACCTCTCAAATGAGTTTGCAAGGTTCCTACAGGAGCATGGCATAAAGCAGCAATATTCATGCAGTCATACCCCATAACAAAATGGAATTACAGAAAGGAAAAACAGGCATATTGGAGAGGTATCTCATGCCATGCTCAACGAAAAAGACTTGCCAAATTTTTACTGGGCTGAAGCAGTTGCTACAACAGTCTACATAATGAACAGGACTCCCACTGTAGCAATACATGGGATGACGGTATACTGGTAGGAAACCAGATATTTCTCATTTGAAGATTTTTTGTTGCATTGCCTATGTTCATGTGCCAGATGAGTTGAGATCCAAGTTGGATCCAAAAGCTGAGAAGTGCATCTTTATTGGTTATTCTCTACAGCAAAAAGGGTATAGATACTATAACCCTTCTACTCGCAAGTTTACAGTGAGCAGAGATGTTGTTTTTTATGAGATGAGTAGCTGGTATAAACCAGTAAATGTGATTAATAATGTAGATGCACAAAATGGTAATGCTGCACAGAATTCATAGCAGCAATCACAAGATATTAGTGGACCTGAGCGTCCTCTAGCAGTGGTTCACATTCTTCGCCATGGACAGGCAGATTGGGATTAGGAGAATCTTCTCAAAGCAATGCAGATAGTGGTATGCAGGTATCACGAAAAGGAAAAGAGAAGGTAGATCAGCCCATGTTTGATGTGAATGCAGGTCACTCTTATGTGGATGGTGAATCCAGTGGCTCAGAACAGAGCATTGATGATGAGTTGGGTATACCTTCTATTGTTACACCTGGAGTAAGGAAGACCAGGGATGTTTTGAGAGCACCTGGGAGTGAACCTACTTTGCGCAGATCTACCAGAGCTAGGTATCCTGTGGATAGGCTGAAATATGATGGGTTTACAGCCATTCACTATGCATATATGGTCAAAGTGATACAGGAACCAGAACCCACTTCTTTTGAGCAATCCATGGAAAAAGAAAAATGGGAGAAAGCCATGGATGCCTTGGAAGCAAATGCTACATGGGAATTGGTACCTTTGCTTAAAGGTGAAAATGCAATTGGCTGTAAGTGGGTTTATAAGGTGAAGCGCAATGCAGATGGTTCTGTGAATAGATACAAGGCAAGATTAGTAGTCAAGGGGTATGCACAAACATATGGCATTGATTATGAAGAAACATTCATTCTGGTTGCAAGGATGGCAACCGTAAGAGTAGTCATTGCTATGGCTGCATCAAAGGAATGGTCTTTACATCAGATGGATGTAAAGAATGCCTTCTTGCATGGTGATTTGCAAGAAGAGGTATATATCGAGCAGCCACCAGGTTATGTGCATGCTGTTCATCCTGAGTTTGTTTGCAGGTTGAAGAAAGCCTTGTGTGGCTTGAAGCAAGCACCTAGAGCATGGTCTGACAAGATAGGATAGTATCTTGTCACTATTGGCTTTCAGATTTCCAAGGCAGATTTCTCACTTTATGTGAGAAAAACAGAGAAAGGTATTATGCTACTTGTCATTTATGTTGATGATTTGATTATGACAGGTGACAGTGATGAAGATATCCTTCATGTGAAAATGCTATTGAAGCAGAAGTTTGAGATGAAGGATTTGGGAGAGCTACATTATTTCTTGGGCATTGAGGTGATTAGATCACCAAGTGGGATACGGATCTTGCAAAGGCAGTATGGATTGGACATGCTGTCCAAATATGGGATGACAGGCTGTAAGCCTATTTCAGTTCCTTTGGAGCAGAATGTGAAGCTGAGCACAGATGCAGGTGAGCTTCTGGAAGACCCTACTATGTATAGACGCATAGTAGGAAGATTGATTTATATGACTATTACCAGGTCAGATTTGAGCTATGTTGTTGGATTGGTAAGTTAGTTTATGCAGGCTCCAAGGAAACCGCATTTGGATGCGGCTAGACGCATACTCAGGTATGTGAAGTCCACATTGCAGTATGGACTACTTTATGAGACTGGGGTTCAAATACAGTTGCATGGATACACTGATGCTGATTGGGCTGGTAGTATTTCTGATAGACGATCTACCAGTGGATATGTGTTCTCTTTTGGGAGTGCTGCAGTCACTTGGAGCAGCAAGAAACAACTTACAGTTGCCTTGTCAAGCACAGAGGGTGAGTATAGGGGTGTAGCAATGGCTGTATGTGAGGTAGCTTGGTTGCATAAGCTACTTTATGATATGCGTCAGTCTACAGATGGGCCAGTTGTCATTTATTGTGACAACATGAGCAGTATACACTTGGCAAATAACCCAGTCTATCATGCTAGAACAAAGCACATTGAGGTGCATTATCACTATGTGCAGGAGAGGGTTTTACTAGGTCTTATTGATCTAGTTTATGTCAGCACAGAGGATCAGGTAGCTAACATATTTATGAAGGCATTGGGCGCAGAGAAGCTACGCAAGTTCAGAGACCTGCTTGGTGTGCAGGAATTGGGATTGAGCTCGAGGGGGAGTGTTGAGATATCGAGCTCCACTCGTGATATGCCAGGGTGACCATTGTGCATTTGTGTCACCGACTTGTCAGTTGTAGATGTGGTTGGTACACCGCCCATGAATAATAGCTAGATGACAGCTATCCTTATCTACTCTAGTTCGTGGCTCAGTTCGTATGCCACCTTAGTTAGTTGAGTTTGGTTTGAGACCCATATATAGGGTTCTTCTATTTCTTTGTATAAGAGTTCTTTTGGCTTACACAACTAAGAAGAGGAAAACTGTTTTCAGCCTCCACCCTTGTGTGTATTCCCCCATTGTGCAAGCAAGAAAGCTACAAGTGAGACTCCTTCCTTCTCTCCCACAATCTTGACAAACCCCTCCTCTTCCCAATGGATTGCAATACTTCCAAGATTGCACAAGGGTCATGGCAAGGATTTGATTTTGAGATTCTAGCTTGCTAGCTTATATACAAGGAGAGTTGAACTATATTTGCAACCACCATTTGTAGAAGTGTGGATTGTATTCCATGGTAGTGTAATGGTCCATATCTTGTGGATGGATATAGATATGGGTAATATAGGTCACAATATTAGTGAGGAGGACCATTGAACCATTTCAACTAGCAATATGAAGCTCTTTCTCACCAAGGACTCGATCTATGTACGGATGCAGCATCACATTATATTCTAATATACATTTACATGTTAGAGCAAGTGCATAAAAAGATGTGGAGGGAAACATAAGTAGGACCATATTCTAACATCTTAATGGCATGTTGTTGCTTTGGGTTGGTCATGATCTAACATCCCACTCTTTTCCATTGTGGTTATAGAGTAAACCAATGCTGCAAGAAGGAGGAGTCAATCTGTGTAAGATGATCAAGGTTGGCTAGTTCATTAGGAGTGGTCTCAACACAGCTTCAATTAAAGGAGGTGATCAATCTTCCTTTTAGGGCCTATTCTACGTGAGTTGCAATGACCTCCTTGATGATTGAAGTAGCCTTGGTGAATGTGAGTTCATATTCTTACCATGAGTATGGTAGAGACATCACATTGTCTACAGTGCTTTCATCAAGAAGGCCTAGGTCAAGTCATTTGTAGTTGCAAGCAAATAGAGTGAAGGTGTTATCTAGCCATCGAATACATGTGACTATGTTGTCATTAGTATCTGTAGCCATATTGGCACTAGTTCCAAGAGATACTACCTCTCATAAGAAGGTATGAAGTCAAGAAGGACATTTGTGTTTTGTGGCTAATTTGATCAAGTGGTGTCTTAGCTTGTTGTAGGCATATTCATAGTGCTCTTAGTTTTAGATGGGAGTTTGGTATCCATTGGTTGCTCTTGTAGATAAGATTGGGATACAATTCTAGCGGTCTTTAGTGTTTCCTTATAGGTGGGGATAACTAGTCTATGTGGCTCCATCAACTCATTGAATTGTGATTCTTTGCAAGTTAGTTGCCAACATTCATAGGTGGAGCCCTTTATAGGATTAACTATTGGTTCCTATGGCTCTTTCATTTCATAGGCTTGTTAAGGGCCATGATTGAGTAGAGATGGTTGTGTTTCTTGTTTCCTTGGTTATGGGGGTTAGAGAATGAGAAAATGGAGTTCACTTGGAATGGATAGCAATAATTCTTATTGAATTGAGATAAAACAAGTGGAACTAATTGACCTACAAAAGCTTAAGAAGGAAATGAATCCTCTTATTTACAAGGTGGATCAAAAGTAGTATGGTTATTTTTCTTAAAAAATGGATCCATGTTATGTTAAGCTCTTCGAAGAGTATAAATGTATATTTTATCCTCCTACTTCTTTACGCCCAAAGAGAGAAGTGAATCATCCCATCAACTTTGCACCCAACTCTAAAGCCATTAACAAGCCCCCATATCGATTGTCAAAGTATGAGAGAGAAGAAGTGGAGAACAAGTTAAAAATTTGCGGAAAATGGTTTTATTCAGCTGATTCAATCAACTTTTTCTTCTCTCGTGCTACTTGTCAAAAAGAAGGATGAATCTTTTTGAATGTGCATTGATTGTAGAAACACAGACTAGAGCACCACAAAGAACAGGTACCTAACCCACGTATTGATTATCTGTTGAATGAGCTAAAGGATATCAAAGTGTTTTGACAAAGATTGGGTATCATCAAATAAGATTAAAGAAGGAAATGAGTACAAAATAGCAAACCTTAGGACTAAAAGAGGTCTCCATCTCACTAGTTAATTATACCATTTGGGCTATCTAATGCATTGATAACATTCCAAGAATTCACGAGACTAAAATATTATAGTCATTCTTGTTCAAAACAGTCCTAGTATTCTTTGATGATATACTCATCTAAAGTAAGAATAAGAAAGATCATTTTTAGTATGTTAGAGAAGTCTTTGATACATTGAGAAAACATAAGATCTTTGTAAAAGAGAGCGAGTGTACATTCTACTATTTCCACTGCTTAAGTTTTGTTCAATCCATAAACGCTTGTAGTTCCATCCCCAATTATTGCAATTGAAGTGGTATATTTGGGCCACATTGTTGAGAAAAGGGAGATCTAGTGGATCTAAAGAAGATCCAATGTGTCAAAGATTGGCCTATTCCAAACAACTCTACTTCTTTGAGAGAGTTTCTAGTCCTTCTTCATTATGTTAGTGCTTCATCAAGAATTATGCTCATATAGTGGCTCCACTTACCAACCAATTGAAGTGTAAGGCTTTCTTTTGGGATAATACAACTAGAAAAGCTTTAATGACTTAACATCTCTTCTTATTTCATCATCTATTCTAGTATGCTTGGATTTCTTTAAGCTTACCGTATGTGCAAATACTAGTGGTTGTGACATTGGGGTTGTTTTGTACTAGGATTATGATGTGATTGCCTACGATATAGGAAGATTGATGATAAGGAAACATAATTCCATGTCTATGAACAAGAAATGCTTGCCATACTTCATGCCATTAAGACATGGTATCATTGTCTTTATGACATCCATTTCAAAGTCAATAGTGATCATTAGAGTTTTAAATTGCTTTCTTTCAAAACCCAACCGATCTCCAAAGTAAAGATGTCGATTAGCAACTCTATAAAGTTATGACTTTGAGATCTCATACATGGTTGGAAAAGATAATATATTGAATGATGCACTTTCACACATGTGGGCATGTTTGATTTCCACCATATCTACATTCACAAATATTAGATTCAAGACATCTAAGGAGAGTACTTGATGGATAAACATGCTGCCACAAAAATAAAAAAGTTATAGTACGATGATAGAGAACAATTTCCCAACCTCAAGTGGCATAATTTGTTTCTTTGGTTCAAAGGTAGAGTTTATTTAAGACCTCAAACCAGTTTCAAGCTAAAAGTAGTCAAGAGATGCATTCTTCTTCCTTTCAAGACATCTTGAATTGTTTAAGACCTTTCACAAGATCTGTAAGAGCTTTTATTGGAAAGGGCTTTGAAAGGATGTAAAAGAATATGTTTCTCAATGTTACCATGGCAACAAAATAAGGATTTCTCTATTTTAGCTTGTGGTTTTTCACATAGTTTACCTATTCCTCATGGTAAATGGATTGATATTATTATGGATTTTATTATGGAGCTACTTATTACTAAGAATGGGTGGAATAGTATATTTGTTATGGTCAATAAGCTAGCTAAATTAGCCCCTTTTATCCCTACCAATGTTCAATATTCAACCAAGAAAGTAGAAAAACAATACATGGAGGAATTTTTAAGCTTCATGAGCTACCTGTGAATATTTTGTATGAAAGCCAAAAGGGTTCTTAAGTGGTTGGAAGTGTATTTCAAGTACTTTTAACATGATACACAATCTTTTTGGACAAATGGGTACATCTTGTTGAGCTTTTCTATAATAATAATGATCATACGAGTATTGTATGTTACAATTTCAGGTATTTTATGGATACAAAGTTCAAGTTCTCTCAACCCTATTGCATGGTGATGTGGATCCTCAAGCTAAGAAAGAGATAGAGAATATGGAAGCACTTATGAGATACTATAAAGATAACATATGCAAGGCACAAGAGGTTATGATGGCATATGTTGATGAGAGAGATAACATATGTAAGGCACAAGAGGTTATGAAGGCATATGATGATGAGGGAAGAAGACACTTAGAGTTTAAAGAGGGAGATTACATCTTCTTGAAATTTCCCAATTCCTTCTTCTACACATATTCATGATGTCCCAACTTTAGAAATATTTGCATTCTTATATATGTAAGTTCTTGAAGACTTACCACCTATTCATGAAGATGGCATAATTCTATATGAGCCTTATAAGAGTACTGGAAAGTGTGGAAAGGCTTTAAGGAATTGTGCCTTGTAAGATGGTAGGCTTACCTATGGAGAAGTCAACATGGCAACCATCTTCATTTCTTGACTCATTTCCATGGCTTATATATGAGGGTATTTGAGTTCAATATGTCAAATGACTTGCTGTATTAAATATTGTAGTGATGAATTAAATTTCCCTAACTCACCTAAGTTTTTGTTTTTATGTAATTGGTAGATACCTATTGATGTCTACTCCATAATAACACTTCATTGTGCAAATCGGAGACTTCGAGCAAGAGTTATGGGCTTTTCCCCAAGGCAACTTGTATCTTATTGGGTGCAAGGAATTAATAGTGTTGGTTTGCCAATTGTGCTTGTTCTAGTGGAGGTCCTCATCACTCTATTATGGACTATTTTCATCCATGGATCCAAATGATGAGGGTTTCTTGAGCACAAGCTTCTATTGTTTCTTGTACCTCATTTTTAGTTTTGAGGGAAAATCTATCTTGGGGTGGGATGGCTTGTCATGAAGCCTTTAGATTAGGCTTTGAGTCTATTTTTTCCCTTAACTTCAAGAAATTAGGGTTAAATATAAAAGGTAAGAAATTAGCTCTATGCACATCTTTCACATATCATTTGTACATTTCAAATCTTGAAGATCTCTTGGACCTCCCACCACACATGAGGGTGCATACTCATGTCCATCATGCATGAGGTGAGTTTCATGCAATTTACCATTGTATAGCTTCTCTACAACTTTAGCTATGGTGAGGATGCTCCATGAGTAGTAAGTTAATGTGAGATTTGGGTATTACATGGCTATGGATTTTGGTCATTTCATGGTATTTTTATCTTGAGCATTAAGTTTCTTTCTAGTCATAAGTTTTCTCCATTTCATAAATCAAGAATGAGCACTATATAGATATTAATTGGGATGGATTATATCTTTCAAATTGTGATAAGAAAATTAAGGAAAATCATCTCCAATGTGCAAAAAATTGATAGCCCTATTATTTTGTAATGTAAATCCAAGAACTACACTCACTCTCATGAAAATTGAGAGGTGAAGGAGAGTGTGTGTGATTGTATGAGAGAGTAAGGTACAAGTTTCAAGCTTTACTCACCATCCATACCTATTCTTCTCTCTTCTCCTCTCTTTATGGATGCAAGGATATGGCAATATTGTGATAGACACAAGGAGCATCATGTGTATCATGGAGAAAGAGAAAGCCTTAGAAAGTGACTAAAAGTAAGGTAAGCTCTTGCTTACTGTGACTCATACATTAGTTGCATATATTATTGCTTACAAAGAATGGTAGATCATATATCAGTGTTGAGTACAACGCTTGATGCAGTCATGTGAGAGATTGCCATACGACAGTAGCAAGTTTAAGCTCTTTAAATAAATAAGAGTCCATCCTAAGTCCTATATGTGAGCCACTATCACTAGAACTTGAGAAATAAGCTCCTCAAGCTACCTTACACTATCATCAACCATTCTTAATATTGTGAATGTATCCTTTTGAAGAGTAACTTAAACCTCTCTGATAAGTACTCATTATATTCACTAAAGAACTCCAATCTATTCCTATGCTTTCTATCAAAATTCTATCCATATCAACTTCATCCCTAGGACAATTCTTCACAATATGCTCAAGCCATTTGCTTCCACTTTGATTGATCCGCAATGCCTAAATGATATATCCTATTCCCAATATCTTTCTAAATTCCTTATGAACGCAATGCCACAACCAAAGTAGCTAAAGGGATGTGGGAGCTTTTGCTCAACCGCCAAGACCCTCGAACCGCTTATTATTTCAAGTGTTCCAAGCCGAGCACTAATGGCTACCTCTCACATAGCCAATGTGCCATCCATATCTACGGGTGTAGTGAGCTTACCTCTAGGCCGATTGAGTTACCTCCTCTCCCGCACACTTCGGTAGCTCCACGATCCAAGTGCAAGCTTCAAGCAAGCTCCATCCTCAAGCTCCACGCTCCAAGCTCCATAGCCATGAGCAAGACAAGACAAGAGAAGAGAAGAGAAGAAGAGAGGGGAAGATTGAGAGCTTCTCCTCCCCGGTCCCTCACCCTCACACACTCACTCCCTCACACTCTCACACTCTCTCTCTCAAGCATAAGCTCAAGCAAGCAAGAATAAGAAGAAGAAGAAGAGGAGGAGAGCACTTTTTGCCACACACAAGAATGAGCTTCTCATTCACTTTTTAACTTTATATACAAAATCCTAAATCCCTTTTGGGCGGTCATCCCCTTATCCCCTTTTTTACATGGCCGGTCGTGGCCTAGGCCCTTTTCCCCATTGTCCTTCTGTCTTCCTAGCTTCCTTTCCACCGCCCGTCTACATTTACAAATTGCACGGGTGAGAACCCATCGCTCCTTAAATTAAATCATGATGCGCTTGCGCTCTCTTACAAAAGTATTGACTTGCGCTTTTCCTTGTGCGACTTTTTCATTATTTAGGACTTTTCTACGCTTCTTGTGTTTCTAAATTTTTATTGGCGTGACTTTGTCTTCCGTTTCACTTTTGCCTTGGCCTTGTCTTCTGCTTCAGCTTTTCCAAATTTTCCACCTTTGTTCATTTGAGGGTTAACATTACCCCCCTCCTAGACGAGTGCCAGTCCCATGGCACTCACCATCGTAGGTAGCAGGCTTTGGCATGCACTGAAGACGTGGGTGAAAGGGACATCGGTGGTTGCCGTGAAGTGTTGGTGGTGGTGTGGAGGAAGGTCATTGGGGGCACTTTGGTGGCCTAGGTGGTTGGTGGTAGGGTTGTTGGAGTTGGTGGTAGGGCTATTCTTTGTTGGGGAATGCACTGATGGCCAACACAAGTGTTATATTGTTGGGGATTCTGTACATGACAATTCTTGGCGAACTTGCAGGATGATAAAGGATAAGAATTCAGAGTTGGGTGTCGATGAAAAGTGAACGACACTTTTATTGGAGTCTTCAATACCTGCAATTGAAAACCTCTCATAGCTAGTCTCACCCTAGGGGTAGTGCTAGTCTTCTCTATCATGCACAAGACATAGTTCACTTAGTTTGGGAGACAGGTCGGAACTCTAAGCAAGCTGAGAGTATTGTCTTGCACTTGAGAACCCAAACTGTGTATATATTTTGGTGCAGATATTATGTGAGTGCTCGTGCATACTTAGATATTACGTAGTTAGAAGACTGCGGGCTGGTTTCTCATAACAATGTGTGGATAAAGCAAAGTTGTCCATGTTGAGAAAAAGTACATGTGAAGGTGTATGAGACATATTTTGCATTGTGACTGCATGACGTAGCATAATTGAACACAGGAACACCACACTTTCGGTAGCTGGGAGCTATTGGAGTTGCTTGATGAGGACGGTGTACTTTTCATGGCCATTCGTGCGGTGCTTACCACAATTGATTGCAATGGTATTAAGGCAGAGTGCAAGAGGGAATCGTGCGAATGGGTCAGAGTGACAGGTCTAACCATAGGCGAGGCAAGCTCCCTAGGTATGTCTTGCCTTTGATGTGCCCTGAACAGTTGTGGGTGATGCTAAAGGGCTAGGGGACTAGGGACGGAGCCAGCCGACCAAGGTCACTAGACGTGCCTAATTTGAGGACCCCTAGGTGTTGTGCTATGATCGTGGGTGCCTCGTATCTTTTTCTTCTTTTCTTTTCTTTTTTCCTTTTTCATTTTCTTTTTTCTTGTGCTTTTCTTTCTTTCTTTCTTTCTTTTTCTTTTTCTTTTGGACTTGCCTAAGTACAACCATTGCAATATGTTGAGGCTATCAGCCTTTCAATGGGTTGGGGAATGTCAAGCTTTTTGAAGGGTCAAAAAATGGATATTATAGTGATGATTGTGCCCTAGCCTCGTTGTTAGAGAAGCAATCGTTGAGATGGGGAGATACTTGAGATCTTGCAACTATTTACCGCAGCACAGAGGAATGGAAAATGGAGCAGAAGTGCGGGAAAAATGGAAGAAGGAGACAACCAAGAAGGCGCGGGACAAAGGAAGGAAAAGGCGTCCTGGATGGAGGTCAGACCCTGAAAATTTGAATGATTTGAATGACGGTGTCGCCTCGAGAAAAGAAAAGAGTAAAAGTGCGCCATTAAATATGAAGGCACTCCGGAATCCTTGTAAAAAGAGCACCGGGCTCACTCCTGTGCAAATTGTATGCATTAGTGGGAATGGGATAAGTTAGAACAGTGGAAAATAAGAAAAGAGGGCCTAGGCTAATGGCCAGCCATGTAAAAAGTAGGGGATGACCGCCCAAAAAGTAGGGCATGTATATAAAGTTCAAAAGTGAATGAGAAGTTCATTCTTGGGTGTGGCTAAAGCTTCTTCTTCTTCTTCTATTGTTTCTTACCTTCATGCTTGTGCTTGAGTGAGGGATTGAGGGAGTGTGAGAGAGTGAGGGAGTGAGTGTGTGAGAGTGAGGGATTGTGGAGAAGAAGCTCCCCATCTTCTCTCTTCATCTTCCCTTCTCTTCTTCTCTTCTCTTGTCTCGCGCGACTATGGAGGATGGAGCTTGACAGAGGGGGCTTGAGCTTGCTTGAGCTTGCCACAAGGATTGTGGAGCTACCGAAGTGCAAGAGAGAGGAGGGAACTTGATTGAGCATCAAGGTAAGCTCATTACACCCGCAAGGTATGCATTGCACGTCGACTATGTGAGAGGTAGCCATGGCCGCTCGGCTTGAAACGCTTGATCAATAAGCGGTCCGTAGGTCTCGGGGTAGAGCTTCATAGCTCCCCTACATTTTGGTTCCATTGTCGGGACAGATGGAAATGAGCCTTGAGCGCCACGTGCATTGAATGAGCATAGCAGTAGGGTTGGCAGCCTGAACCAGTGCTGAAGATAGTTACGAGATTTAGGAGGTTTTAATCCCTGGAGCAAGTAAATATTTTGATTTGCTGTTGAATATTAGAGTATAATCATCCATCTCTATCTCTGTTTTTTATTTCTGTTACATTAGGTTAAGTGTACGATAGGAAAAAGAAGGAAATAGAAGGGTTTTGCTGCTGCTGGAGACAGGGAAGTAGGGGCACAAATTCAGGCATTTGGCTAGAAGAGTGTGCGAGATTAATCTCAGAGTCTACAGCAAGCTGGGATTAGGTAATAAGGGGCCCAGGGAGCCAGGGAATGCTACATTTGACATTCTGACTTCTGAGAAGAGAGTGAGCTTGAGAGCTAGGAGAGAGCAAGAGAGAGAGAGCTTCGGGAAATCGCGAAGTGTGATTGATTCAAGCGCCACATCACTTCGAGGTATGCCAGGCGGTTCCCTTTGTTTCTTTGATCTATTTGGAAGGCACGGCACGATTCGATAGAGTAGACGTTGACCTAGAGCCATCGCATGCAACTCGCAGGATGTCGTCCGTACCATCGGACCAGTGCATCCGAGTCCTAGAATAGGACTGTCCGATTTCAGCAGTCGGATTGTCTGACTCCGAGAGTCGGACCACTTGTCCGATCCGATCTCCAAACCACTTATCCAATCCGATTCCCAGAATCGGATCCGGTGTCAAAGTCAAGTCACATGTCCTAGTCCCGGACTTGGACCACTCGAGCCATTGCAGTAGTCGAACCACCTCCATCCAACTAGGGAAGTCGGACATGAGTAAAATTGGACCAGCTCGTCCGATTCCCAGAATTAGACCAGTTCACCAGAGTTTGAATAGAAGGTTTTTAAACTGGGCCCATAGTCCTAGTCACCTTGGTCACATGTCTGATCTCCCAGGGAACCCAATTTGACCTTAGAAGCTAGAGGCTAGACAGGATAGCCAAAGATTTACCCCAAACAGCTGGACACTGGGCAGACCAAACTTGGAATTGGACGTGACATTCGGTGTCCAGCCAACCAACTAACCAACCCTGAAGCAGAATAGAGAATGTAGCAGGGTCTTTCAGTATAACTTTAGATCAGCCAGAACCTGCACTTAGAGCCACATCAGGCTACGCCAGAATCTGCATTGAGCATTTCATGCATCCTCACCTCACTTTTTGATTTCATCACCTAAGGTGCACTACAAGGAAAGGAAAAGCCTATATTCGCACCGAGCACTAGAAAGCACGAAGCACAAGTGTGGATAAGATTGATGACTGCCTCCAATAACAAGGAGCTCATCAGGAAACATAATAACATCAACTAACCCACTACCAGGAGAAGATCCCAAACATAGCTGGCTACTAGAAAGCCCCATCAGTAGGACCCCAAGGGGACACGAATATCCGGAAGGCAAAAACATAGAGGACCGGACGCTCCCGGAGTCACTCAAATTGATCGACGACCTTGTGGAGCTGGAAGTGGAAGCAATGTCAGGATCGCGGGGTGGACAGGGAGAGGACCAACTAGACTTGGGATAATTCCCAGTCATGGTGTAGGAGTTAGTCAATGAATATGACTTGTTGGCTAGGACGGAAGTTCAGGGTAGGCCATTAGAGTGTTGAGATGACAAGCTCAACACATGCGGACATTAATGATGGACCGCCTGGTTAGATGGGTCCACACATCTACACTTAGCACGTTGGTGGTCATTATCACTCTCACATGGCCACTGACTCATTACTTATTATATTCAGGTTGTTACACCTATTTACAACTGGTATAGTTATAGCACCAGCAGTCAACTAGTGTAGTTGGTTATGCATTGTTTGACGTAGTAGGCCACTTTCCTTTATGTTGTATCTTATCTATACTTTGTGTACATTGTAAAGTGTATGGAAAAAGAAGAAGAAATCAGCAAGAAACCGTTTTGGCATCCATCTCTCTTCTTGCATCTTGAGTGAACTTCTCCTTGTGCATTCTGTGTGTGTTCGGCGCAACATCTTGAGCAAGTCCCCCCACCACGCGATTCTTGATATGGTATCACAGCTACAGCACTGATTGAGGCTGGTTTTGAAGGCTAAAGCGAAGGAGAGAAGCCAAGGATTCGATCAACCAAGCAACGGGTAAGAATCTCTTCCATTCTCTACTTCTTCCCTTGGACAGTGCCTGTGGAGGCACCGAAAGCAGGGTAGAGCAAAAATCTCAGATTGCAGTGAGATTTGGTGTGCACAAAGAGCACCGTGTATTTTGTAAATAAGCCCTTTAGGGCTTTTCTGTGCTACTATTTTGGCCATCCGAGATCATTTCAGGCCCCGTTTTAGACTCTCAAGGTTGCGGAGAGCAGTTCGAGGTATCCTGCGATTTCAGCTGTGTCTGCCGTATACAGGTGCACAGGTTACAAATTTCAGATCTGTAAGTTCAAAGGTGTTTACCAGAGAATAAACACAAGGTTTATCTGTAAATTGGTTGCAGATTGTATGTATTGTTGAGCAGACAGTGAAAAAGGCTGCCTGGTATATTGCTGTGCACTACAGGTCGAGGGTTGCAGAAGATTTGCTTACTGTTTGGTATTAATTCTGTGATAATGGTAGAGAACAGTGAAAACCCCATCATTGAGAAGCTTGACAAGAACAACTACCCTTCATGGAAGTTCCGTGTCACGAACTTCCTTATTGGAAAAGGCCTCTACGAGTTTGTTTCAGGTGAAGAAAAGGAGCCGGAGGTGAGTGATCCTCCAACTGCAAAAGAGACGAAGGCACGGAAGGAATGGAATGCAAAAGACAAAAAGGTCATGTATTGGCTATCTGCAGTAATTAACAATAATATGCTGGGACATATTAGAAACGCAGAGAATTCATATGCAGCTTGGACCATACTTGAAAGTATGTTTTCCGTAAATACAAAGGCATGAAAGATTCAACTCAATACATTGAAGAAAGGGAAGATGTCTATCAATGAGTATGCATGAAGGTAAGGAGCATTGCAGATGCCTTGGCAACGATTGATGCAATGCATGATGATGATGATTTGATGTCATCTACCTTGGGTGGACTTAACAATGAAAGGGCTTGGAAGTATTTTGTAACTTTTGTATATGTCAAAAAGTCATTTCCAGATTTTGATGAGTTGGTCTCCCTTATGATCACTGAAGAGATCAACATGCAGAGTGAGACATCTGAAAAAAGTGGTGAATAGATCCAATCTTTCTACTCCAATTCAGGAAGGGGACGTGGCAGGTCCTCTTCAAGAGGCCGTCATACAAGACGTGGTAGTGACAACCAACAAAACAGATTGAATCAGCAATTTGGCTATATGCAGGTTTCAAGAGGTTGTGGTAACGTTAGAGATAGGGGGAGCTTTAGAGGAAGAGGTGGATGGCAGAACAGAGATTCTAACAACTCTGGTATTATCTGTCACTACTGTGGCAAAACAAGTCATATTGCAACGCAATGTTATGCTAAGAAAGATGATATTCGCAGTGGTAAGTTGTAGCAAGGAAACTATGCATCGTCTTCACGACAGAATGAAGACAAAAATGAATGTCTGTTTGTTATATAGCATATGCTGAATGTTGTTACAGGAAAGGGAACACATGATGATGTTTGGTATGTTGATTTAGGTGCATCCAATCATATGACCAGCCATGCAGAGTGGTTTGGAGAGATGCAGAATTTGCAAAATACAAGTTATGTGCAGACGGGTGATGATTCATGCCACCCAATTTCACATATTGGAAAAGTTCCCTTATCCTTGCATGATGGTAAGACAAAGAGTCTTTCAGATGTATTACATGTGCCATCTATTACAAAGAACTTGGTGTCAATCGGTCAGATGGTAGAGCAAGGGTTGCAAGTCAGATTTAATGCAAAGGGCTGCTTTTTAGAAGACTTCAATGACAAGTGCAGGTTGGTTGAAAAGGGAAGTAGAGTTGGATGTACATTTACTCTCGATGTTGGAAATCCTACTATGAATGAAGCTATGTATGCTAAAGGAAAAGGTGTTGTTGCAGATATTGAAATTTTTCACAAACACATTGGACATGCAAATGTACAAAGGCTTAAATTAATGCAGTCCAAAGGGTTGGTTATAGGTTTGCCTACATTTAGAGTTGCAGAATTTCATAAGGTATGCGAAGCATGTCAGTTTGGTAAGTAGACAAGACAACCCTTTTCACATGACAGAGATGTAAGCAAAAATATCCTTGATGTTGTGCATACATATATTTGGGGGCCTACACAAAGTGTATCTCTTGGAGGCAGTTCATACTTTGTCACATTCATTGATGATTGTTCTAAAAGCTGTGGGTATATTTTATGAAGGAAAAGAGTGAAGCGTTTGAGCACTTTAGAACTTTCAAGGCTGCAGTTGAAAGAGAAACAGGCTTGAAAGTAAAGTGCTTGAGGTCAGATGGAGGGGGAGAGTACCTCTCGAATGAGTTCAGTGATTTTCTGAGGTCTCATGGGATAAAGAGATAGTTCACATGCAGGTATACCCCACAGCAAAATGGTATTGTTGAAAGAAAATACATGCATATTGTAGAAGTTCCACGCGCATTAATGGCTGAAAAGAATATGCGCAAACATTTTTTGTCTGAGGCTATCCATGCTGCTGTCTACATTATGAATAGAACTCCCATAGCTGTAGTTCATGGGATGACTCCTGAAGAATGCTTTACTGGCAAGAAACTTGATGTATCACACTTCAAGGTATTTGGTTGTGTTGCATATGTTCATGTGCCAGATGAGCTACGGAAGAATCTTGATACAAAGGCAGAAAAATGTGTCTTTATTGGATACTCTTTAGAGCAGAAAGGGTATCGCTATTATAACCCTGTCACATGTAAGTTCAGAGTGAGCATGGATGTCATCTTTGATGAAATGAGCAGTTGGTATACATCTAGTGGTGATGCATTGTTTGATGATGATGATCATGACACTCATGTGTAGGCTAAAAAGCAAGAATCACGGACTCTTAATGGACCAGATGTTGAGATATCGAGCTCCACTCGTGATATACCAGGATGACCGTTGTGCATTTATGTCACCGACGTGTTAGTTGCAGATGCGGTTGGTATACCGCCCATGAATAATAGCTACATGACAGCTATCCTTATCTACTCTAGTTCGTGGCTCAATTAGTATGCCACCTTATTTAGTTGAGTTTGGTTTGAGACCCATATATAGGGTTCTTCTATTTCTTTATTTAGAGTTCTTTTTGGCTTAAATAACTAAGAAGAGGAAAACTATTTTCAGCCTCCACCTCTGTGTGTATTCCCCCATTGTGCAAGCAAGAAAGCTACAAGTGAGACTCCTTCCTTCTCTCCCACAATCTTGACATGGTATCAGAGCCTTGTTCGTGGTAAGGAGCTCAAGGAAGCAAGCCAAGCTCGCGGTGTTCTGGTAAGAGGAGAAGTGTTGCTTTCATTTTCTGTTTTGGGAGCAAGTCTCTACAGGCAACACAGCCGGAAAGTGCAGGAGTGCATTGTCTCAGGTTGAGACGCCCTTCGCAGTGAAGCAAGAGGGCAGTTCGGGGCTTGTTTTGGAGGCGGAAGTTTTCTGCACACACTCAAGAAAAGGCCCTGTTTTATGTTGTGCGACCACTGTTCTACAGGTTGGTGAATAGTTACCACAGAAATTGCATCGTATGCTTGTGTGCAGAGACATTGGGAGTTACAGAATCATCCTTGGTTCCTGTTTATGCAAAATTGTCACTAGGAAGTGGCTGTGTGGTCAAATACCACTTTCACCAGTTTTGCAAATTTTCCCTTGTGAGGGTGAAGCTGTGTTTTTTGCAGTAACACAATTTTTTGCAGTGGTCTATAATGGCGTCTGATTCTCTTTCACAGATTGTCACTGAAAAGCTTGACAAGAACAACTTCCAAGCATGGAAGTTTAGAATGACGAATTTCGTTATGGGAAAAGGATATTGGGAATTTATTGCAGGAAATGAAGAAGAACCAGTTCTTCCTGATGTTCCCAATCAACAGCAAATGCAGGCATTTAAAGCATGGCATGAGAGAGCCAGGAAAGTTATATATTGGTTTACTATCAGCATTTCAAACTCTATGATTGTGCATATTCAGGATGCAAGTACGCCAAAGGAGGTATGGGATACTTTGTCAAAAATGTATAGCACAAATACGCAAGCCAAGAAAATGCAGCTCAAGCAAGAGTTGCACAATGTGCAAAGAGAAAATATGAGCATCAACGACTACCACATGATGGTGAAGAAGATTGCAGATACACTTGCTTTCATTGGGTCGCCAGTGGAAGATGATGATTTAGTTTCTGTGACCTTGAATGGTCTAGGAAAGGATTATGCACAGTTCCGAACATCCATTTCCGTCCGTGAAAGATTTCCTGATTTTGAGGAGTTGATTGCTCTTCTAATTTCTGAGGAGTAGAGAAATGGCGGTGAATCTTCTTCAGGAGGAACTTCAAAAGAAGCTGTCTTCTACTCAAATGCTGGAAGAGGTAGAGGCAGAGGTAGAGGAGGCCGATCTGGAGGCCATGGTAGAAATCAGAATATGCAGCAAACTCAAGAAAATCAGTCCTATGGAGGAGGACGTGATAACTCTAGATGCAAGGGGAGCCAAAGAGGTCATGGTGGATGGCAAAGAGGCCAAAATGCAAACAGCAATGTTGAATGCTACTACTGTGGTAAAATGGGTCATATGGCTAAAGACTGCTATAAAAAGCAGAATGATATCCTGAATGGGAAATTGCAACAAGGGAAATGTGCATCTTCTAGTAGACAGGGTGATGACAGAAATGAGCATTTGTTTATGGTGCAGCACATGAACAATTCTGTGACAAGTGCAGAAGAAAGCAACGATGTGTGGTATGTTGACTCAGGTGCATCAAACCACATGACAGGTCATGCAGAATGGATGGAGGATGCAAGGAAAATGGAAAAACCAGGATTTGTGGAGACTGGTGATGATACTGCACATCCTATTGTGCAGATTGGAAAAATTCCTTTGTCTATGCAGGATGGGAAAAAGAAATACATGTCCGATGTATTTCATGTCCCGAATATCACCAAGAATCTGGTTTCTATTGGTCAAATGGTTGAGCAGGGCTTGCAGGTCAAATTAAATCCTCATGGATGCTTTGTTGAGGATATGAAAAATAAAGGTCGCTTGATAGCAAAAGGAAAGAAGAAGGGCAGAATGTTTACGTTGGATGCAGACATGCCTGAATTGAGTGCAGCAATGTTTGCACATGGGACCGGTGTAGTTGCAGATATTGATATCTGGCATAAACGCATTGGTCATGTTACTGTACAGCAACTTAAATCAATGCAGGCCCAAAATATTGTTCCAGGATTGCCAAAATTCAAGGTTGCAGAAATGCATAAGGTATGTGAAGCCTGTCAATTTGGAAAACTGGCAAGAAAACCATTTCCTAGACATGTTCAAGAGAGTGAGAAGCCATTGGAATTAATCCACTCTGATGTGTGGACTACTAAAGCTGCATCTCTTGGAGGCTGTCATTATTTTGTCACTTTTATTGATGACTATAGCAGAAAATTTTGGGTGTATTTTATGAAAAAGAAAAGTGAAGGTTTTGGGCATTTCAAAACTCTTAAAGCTATGGTTGAAAAAGAAACAGGCCTGCAAATAAAATGCCTAAGGTCAGATGGAGGGGGAGAGTATCTCTCAAATGAGTTTGCAAGGTTCCTACAGGAGCATGGCATAAAGCAGCAATATTCATGCAGTCATACCCCATAACAAAATGGAATTGCAGAAAGGAAAAACAGGCATATTGGAGAGGTATCTCGTGCCATGCTCAACAAAAAAGACTTGCCAGATTTTTACTGGGTTGAAGCAGTTGCTACAACAGTCTACATAATGAACAGGACTCCCACTGCAGCAATACATGGGATGACTCCAGAGGAGAGGTATACTAGTAGGAAACCAGATACTTCTCATTTGAAAATTTTTGGTTGCATTGCTTATGTACATGTGCCAGATGAGTTGAGATCCAAGTTGGATCCAAAAGCTGAGAAGTGCATCTTTATTGGTTACTCTCTGCAGCAAAAAGGGTATAGATGCTATAACCCTTCTACTCGTAAGTTTACAGTGAGCAGAGATGTTGTTTTTTATGAGACGAGTAGCTGGTATAAACCAGTAAATGTGATTGATGATGTAGATGCACAAAATGGTAATGCTGCACAAAATTCACAGCAGCAGTCACAAAATATTAGTGGACCTAGAGCATCCTCTAGCAGTGGTTCACATTCTTTGCCATGGACAGGCAGATTGAGATCAGGAGAATCTTCTCAAAGCAATGCAGATAATGGTATGCAGGTATCACGAAAAGGAAAAGAGAAGGTTGATCAGCCCATGTTTGATGTGAATGCAGGTCACTCTTATGTGGATGGTGAATCCAATGGCGCAGAACAAAGCATTGATGATGAGTTGGGTATTCCTTCTATTGTTACACCTGGAGTAAGGAAGACCATGGATGTTTTGAGAGCACCTGGGAGTGAACCTATTTTGCGCAGGTCTACGAGAGCTAGGTATCCTGTGGATAGGCTGAAATATGATGGATTTACAACCATTCACTATGCATATATGGTCAAAGTGATACAGGAACCAAAACCCACTTCTTTTGAGCAAGCCATGGGAAAAGAAAAATGAGAGAAAGCCATGGATGAAGAAATGGATGCCTTGGAAGCAAATGCTACATGGGAGTTAGTACCTTTGCCTAAAGGTAAAAATGCAATTGGTTGTAAGTGGGTTTATAAGGTGAAGCACAATGCAGATGGTTCTGTGAATAGATACAAGGCAAGATTAGTAGTCAAGGGGTATGCACAAACATATGGCATTGACTATGAAGAAACATTCAGTCCGGTTGCAAGGATGGCAACCGTAAGAGCAGTCATTGCTATGGCTGCATCAAAGGGATGGTCTTTACATCAGATGGATGTAAAGAATGCCTTCTTGCATGGTGATTTGCAAGAAGAGATTTATATGGAGCAGCCACCAGGTTACGTGCATGCTGTTCATCCTGAGTTTGTTTGCAAGTTGAAGAAATCCTTGTATGTCTTGAAGCAAGCACCTAGAGCATGGTCTGACAAGATAAGACAGTATCTTGTCACTATTGGCTTTCAGATTTCTAAGGCAGATTTCTCACTTTATGTGAGAAAAACAGAGAAAGGTATTATGCTACTTGTCGTTTATGTTGATGATTTGATTATGATAGGTGACAGTGATGAAGATATCCTTCATGTGAAAATGCTATTGAAGCAGAATTTTGAGATGAAGGATTTGGGAGAGCTACGTTATTTCTTGGGCATTGAGGTGATTAGATCACCAAGTGGGATACAGCTCTTGCAAAGGCAGTATGGATTGGACATGTTGTCCAAATATGGGATGACAGGCTGTAAGCCTATTTCAGTTCCTTTGGAACAAAATGTGAAGCTGAGCACAGATGCAGGTGAGCTTCTGGAAAACCCTACTATGTACAGACGCATAGTAGAAAGATTGATTTATATGACTATTACCAGGCCAGATTTGAGCTATGATGTTGGACTGGTAAGTCAGTTTATGCAGGCTCTAAGGAAACTGCATTTGGATGCGGCTAGACGCATACTCAGGTATGTGAAGTCCACATTGCAATATGGACTATTTTATGAGACTGGGTTTCAAATACAGTTGCATGGATACACTGATGCTGATTGGGCTGGTAGCATTTCTAATAGACGATCTACCAGTGGATATGTGTTTTCTTTTGGGAGTGCTGCAGTCACTTGGAGTAGCAAGAGACAGCCTACAGTTGCCTTGTCCAGCACAAAGGCTGAGTACAGGGATGCAGCAATGGCTGTATGTGAGGTAGCTTGGTTGCATAAGCTACTTTATGATATGCATCAGCCTACAGATGGGCCAGTTGTCATTTATTTTGACAACATGAGTAGTATACACTTGGCAAATAACCTAGTCTATCATGCTAGAACAAAGCACATTGAGGTGCATTATCACTATGTGCGAGAGAGGGTTTTACTAGGTCTTATTGATCTAGTTTATGTCAGCACAGAGGATCAAGTAGCTGACATATTCACAAAGGCATTGGGCGCAGAGAAGCTGCGCAAGTTTAGAGACCTGCTTGGTGTGCAGGAATTGGGATTGAGCTCGAGGGGGAGTGTTGAGATATCGAGCTCCACTCGTGATATGCCAGGGTGACCGTTGTGCATTTATGTCACCGACGTGTCAGTTGCAGATGCGGTTGGTACACCGCCCATGAATAATAGCTAGATGACAGCTATCCTTATCTACTTTAGTTCGTGGCTCAGTTAGTATGCCACCTTAGTTAGTTGAGTTTGGTTTGAGACCCATATATAGGGTTCTTCTATTTCTTTGTTTAGAGTTCTTTTTGGCTTACACAACTAAGAAGAGGAAAACTATTTTCAGCCTCCACCTTTGTGTGTATTCCCCCATTGTACAAGCAAGAAAGCTACAAGTGAGACTCCTTTCTTCTCTCCCACAATCTTGACACTAGAGACATCATCTAGTAGTCGTTGGTCTGGGAGACTAAGGAGTAGCTCTACATCTTCAAGTGCATCTAGTAGCACTACAGGTAAAGACAAAGGAAAGAATAAAGTGTCAGATGGCATTGATGCAGTTCTTGATGGAGACTCGAGTGGCTCAGAGAGCTTGGATTATGAGCTTGGTATTCCTTTTGTCAGGACACTAGGTGTACAGAGAGCTCATAGTAATGTAAAGGCTCCATTGAGTGATCCGGTGGAACCCAGATCTAGCACGGTCAGATACCCAGTTAAAAGATTTGGTTTTGAAGGTTATGCAGCTCACCATTATGCTTATATGGTGAAACTAGTTGAGGATGTTGAGCCCACTTATTTTGAGGATGTTGTTGGTTATACTCATTGGGATGCAGCAATGGATGAGGAGATGGCTGCATTAGAGGCCAATAAGACTTGGAATCTAGTATCATTGCCGAAGGGCAAGAAAGCTATTGGATGTAAGTGGGTTTATAAGATTAGCACAATGTAGATGGTTCTATTAGTAGGTACAAAGCTAGGCTGGTTGCAAAAGGCTATGCCTAGACATATGGTATAGATTATGAAGAAACCTTCTGTCCAGTTTCTAGGATGGCAATTGTCAGATGTGTGATTGCTTTGGCAGCAGCCAAAGGTTGGAGGTCGCAGCAAATGGATGTGAAGAATGCCTTCTTGCATGGTGATTTGCAAGAAGAGATGTATATGGATCAGCCAACAAGTTATGAAGATTTAGAGCATCCCATGTATGTGTGCAGGTTGAAGAAGGCGCTCTATGGGCTCAAGCAAGCACCTAGAGCATGGTCTGACAAGATCAGAGAGTATCTTGTCAATATTCACTTTCATGTTTTTGATGCTGATCACTCACTTTATGTGAGAAAGGGAGATGCAGGTTTGGTCATCATAGTCATCTATGTAGATGACTTGATTATTACAGGTGATAGTGATAATGGGATTGTTGAAGTCAAGGAATTTTTGAAGAAGAAGTTTGAGATGAAGGATTTAGGTGAGCTAAGGTATTTCCTTGGCATTGAGGTGATCAGATGTGATGATGGTATATGGCTATCCCAAAGACAGTATGGCTTGGATATGTTGTCCAAGTATGGTATGATAGCGTGCAAACCACTTTCAGTCCCGTTGGAGCAGAATGTAAAGTTGAGTGTGCTGATGTTGGGGATGAGATAGAAGACCCTACTATGTTCAGGAAGATAGTGGGGAGTTTGATCTACACGACCATTACAAGGCCAGACTTGAGCTACGTTGTTTGTCTTCTGAGTCAGTTTATGCAAGTACCTAGAAAGCCACATTTGGATGCAGTCAAATGCATATTGAGATATGTGAAGTCCACATTACATTATGGACTTTTCTATTAGGAAAGTACAGATGTACAGGTGTTTGGATACACAGATACAAATTGGGCTGGTAGTATGTCTGATAGAAGATCTACCAGTGGATACATGTTCTCTCTTGATAGTGCATCAATTACTTGGAGCAGTAAAAAGCAATCTACAATTGCTTTGTCGAGTACAGAGGCTGAGTATAGAGGTGCTATTGTTGCAGCATGTGAGATAGTATGGCTGCAAAAGTTATTGGCTGATTTAGATGTGCAGGTGAAAGGTCGAGTTGTCATTTATTGTGACAGCATGAGCAGTATACAATTGGCTAGGAACCCTGTGTTCCATGCCAGGACAAAACATATTGAGGTACACTACCACTTTGTGAGAGAGAAGGTACTAGCAGGTGAGATTGACTTAGTGTATGTCAGCACACAGGATCAAATAGCTGACATCTTCACGAAGGCATTGGGTACAAAGAAGCTTCAAAAGTTTTAAAGCTTACTTGGAGTTGCAAAGTTGTAGTTGAGCTTGAGTGGGAGTGTTGAGATAGCAAGCTCAACACATGTGGACATTAATGATGGACTGCCTGGTTAGATGGGTCCACATGTCTACACTTAGCACGTCGGTGGTCATTATGACTCTCACATGGCCACTGACTCATTACTTATTATATTCAGGTTGTTACACCTATTTACAGCTGGCATAGTTATAGCGCTAGCAGTCAACTAGTGTAGTCGATTATGCATTGTTTGACTTAGTAGGCCACTTTCCTTTATGTTGTATCTTATCTATGCTTTGCGTACATTGTAAAGTGTGTGTGGAAGAAGAAGAAATCAGCAAGAAAAATTTTTGGCCTCCATCTCTCTTCTTGTCTCTTGAGTGAGCTTCTCCTTGTGCATTCTGTGTGTGTTCGGCGCAGCATCTTGAGCAAGTCCCCCCACCACGCAATTCTTGACATAGAGGAAGTGGTAGCAACCCTAGAAGAGGAAAGAAAGGCGATCAGAAGGGCGCTAGAGAGCATGATTGCCTATAACCACGAGCAAAAGGCTAGGAAACTCCAACAAGACGTGGATATGTACGAGGCCCGGCGCATGCTAGCCCTGGCTGGAGCAGCCAAAGAAGGACCAAATGCAAAGAGAGAGCGAGCAGTGGAGGTTGACTTATCATTAAGTGAACTTGTAGTCAGGCGGCTCATGGACCAAACACATCGGCTGAGCAAAGCGCAGCAGTCTTAGCCATAGCATTACTCTCGAGATTAGGGGTCACGTAAAGGGGCAAAGAGGCAATCTAGGATCCTTGTAGTGGCAAAGCAACTAGACAAGTATGAACCTAGCAATGACCCATATAGCTTTGTGGAGCAGTTCAAACAAGTTTGTGAAGCAAACGGCCTCACGGACCCTACACAATGCTCTCAAGCTTTTGGGTTGTGCTTAGGTGATAAGGGGAGGGTATGGTACACTAGTCTAGATGCAAGCAAGCGCACGAACTTTGCCCGTCTTAAAGATCATTTTGTTAAGAGGTTCTCTGAGGCAGGATACTTTGACAACATCATCTCCTGGTTGATGAATATCAGTCAGAGGGAAAAGGAGGACGTAAGAGACTACGTCACTCATGTGCGTAGCCTCTTCAAGAGGATCCTGGCCAATGAGTGACCTAACGAGAAGGTTGTGTCTACAATGTTTATAAATGGAATCCGAAGCGAGGAGCTCTACAAGGCCTTTGCTAGTAACTCCACCCTACACAGAGATGTGTTAAGTAGGGTTTTTGAAGAGGCGATGAGGATGGATGACCAGTTTAGGGAGCGAAGCATGAGGAACTCCAGTCAGGACGGTACAAGCCAAAGAGCTTCGGAGCAAGCAATGACATTGGGAGAGAGAGAGAACTCTAGCATACGAGATAAGGGAAAGGGTGTTGACCAAGGCCAAGACCTGGCTGAGGTGAGAATGGAGCTTGCACGATTGCAAGAACAAATAAGGAAGCCTACACGGACTCACGTGCAGTGTATACACTATGGTGGAAACCACCTCCCAGCCGAGTGTCAAGATCCTAGATCTAGGCCATGTTCAAACTGTGGTGGGTTCGATCATGACACGTTGAACTGCAGATTGCCCAGAAGGTTCCCATATGCGCAGCAATACAACCCTCCATACTTGGGCAACAGGCCATCTAACTTCTTTGGCAGGGGAGTCCAGTTGGCGCTTCTAGCACCAAATGACACAAGACCATCCATCCCTAGGCTAGAGATGAACCCAACAGGCATACCCAAACCACCAGGACCCTACGTAACCCAACCACCAAGTGACGCTCCTGTTCACTATGTGGAAGAACCTAGTGAAGAAGAAAGCTACGTGAATCCATACATCTCCTATCACGAGAAAGGCAATCCAATCCTGATGGACTATCGACCAATACCGGTGATGGCGCTAAGTAGAGGAAGAGGTAGAGGCTTTGGAGGACCAAGCCCGGATCCAATCTCATGTTGGACTTGCGGTCATCGAGGCCATATTTCATCACTTTGCCCAGAAAGGAAATAGGCAAACCAGGACATGGCTGACCTTTGATGCACCGAGTGTGAGATCACACACCTATTTCCTGACTGCCCTAGACGAAAACCATCAGCCAGTTTTGCCAACATGCCCTCCGTGCCCTTGGGACTATTTGGTGTGGAGACCTTTGGCGGGGAGAATACGCCCATCCCACTACATGTCATGACGCGAGCACAAACAAAACAAACAGGCATCTCGTTGCCTAGGCAAGGTAACCTGGATGTAGCCTCGTTGGGAAAGAAAAGCCAAAAGAGAAGGAGAAAGAGAACAAACGCATGGATTACCCTTAAGACTGAGGAAGCTACAACCTTAGTGGCAGGAAAGGGGGTCACTGATGCCGAGACAGAGGCCTCAGCTCCTACGATGGCAGAACTAGGGAGTGCCAAGGTAGGGCAATACCCCCATCCTAGACGGCAACTCGAGGCTATAGCCAAAGTTAAGGAGTGGGTCAAGGACACCCAAGAACACCTTAAAGATGTAAAACCCATACTGGAGGATCAAATGGAAGACCTTTCTAGTGTGGGCACACCCACTTCGCCATCATGACCTCAATTGGGAAACGCACCCACACCACGAGAGATGCCACTGAGACAAGACCGGGGAGAAGCTGTCAACAGGCTAACCAGGATATATGGCCAAAGAATGGTGACCAAGGAGGAAGCCAACTACCCAGCAACCTCCTCACCACCTAAGTAACCACCCCAGTGACTGTGAGCATGGGAGATTTGCTTAGGCAGCACCCTCCATTATGGCAAGAATTAAGGCACTGGGTGGAGGGAAAGGGGGAGCATGCTGCCGCTGACTTGCAAGAGCAGGACGTAGTCACGCAAATTCCAAGCCTAACACTATACTCAGCTCCAAGGTCACTGCACATCAACGCTTTCTGGGAAGGCACGGAGATGCATGCAGTCCTAGCTATCTTAGCCTTGGGGGACACAACACGAAAAGGAATTGTAGACATCGGTGCCGGGGTCAGTGTCTTGAGCCACATAGTTCTATAGGCTTGGGGAAACCCACCTGTCGAAGCGACTAGGTTTAATGTTACATTGGCAAGCAAGCCCTATGGGTCATTGACCAAGTACATCCCTTGCCCTGAGGATGAGAGGGATTGGATGCATGTCTTGGCAACCATTGACCTACCATTCTTAGATGAGGAAGAGCTATATAAGCAAGCTACTAAATCACCAAGCATGCCAGCAAAGGAGCCCACTGTGCCACTTTGCATGATGGCAAGAAGCTCACATGACCCAGGGAGACCAATCTCGTTCCACATCCCCACCAAAAAGCTCGAGCTTGAGGAAATCGTAGAATGCCTGACCAATAAACTAAAAGGCAACAAGGCGGCTAATCTAAAACCCCTAAGTGATCTCTTGGCTCAGCCTGAATGGAAATGGACCAAAATTCACAATCTTAACGTATTATACAATTGGGCTTTAATCACCGATGAAGAGGAGATTGGAGAGGAAAACCTGGGGGATGACGAGCAGTCAGAGGGGCAAGATTCCGATGATGAGGGGTATGAGCACTATTGCTCTGAGGCGGACGAGGGCGAAGAGAAGTTAAACACGATAAAATATGATACTAAAGGGGGAGAGCAATCAAACAGATCGAGGAAAACTCTAGGCCTAGAAGGAAAAGGGCAGGCATGAATGAAAAAGGAGTCAGATAGGACCTGGATGGAGCACATGGGAGCCATGGATTATGAGTAGGTAGGGGTGGCGCAATCGCCGGTAGCCCCAATACTGACGATGGATTCACCTACAGAACTACGACCCCCTGGCGAAACTCCTTCCTCAAGCGAGGGATGTGAGTTTAACTTGGAGTCTGAAGTCAGTACAGAGAGTGATCCTAAAATACCCCAACCCTCTAAGGTCAGACGCACCAAAGGGGACTTGCCAGTCCACTTAAGGCGCAGACGGTTAAAGGAGGAGGCCATGAAGCAAACTAAAGACTCACAAGCAGAGAGGCAAAAGAAGCCATAGGACCTCCCCAAATACTTCACGAAGTTTAAGAAGGGTGATAGAGTGGTGGTTTTGCTAGGAGCAAAGAGACAAGGGCAAGCCAATGAGCCAATTGAGGGACCCGCCAGGGTCAAGGAAGTTGAGCTAGCAGGGGAAGCAAGAAGCCTTGACCTATGTTCATCGCTGATGACCTGACCAAGGAGAAGGAGGATAGATTGGTTTCTCTCCTACAAGATGATGTCGATGTGTTTGCCTGGTCCTTGGAGGAACTACGAGGAGTCGACCCTAGGGTTGTGACCCATAATATTCCAATGGTTCCAGAAGTGGTGCCAACGAAGCAGCGACCTTACCCTATGAATCCCAAACACGCCCATGTAGTGAAGGAAGAAATCGATAAGCTCATGAAGGCGGGATTTATATATGAGATTGAGCACACGGATTGGGTATTGCCCATAGTGATCGTTATGAAAATGAACAGTAAAATTTGGGTGTGCGTGAATTACAAGAAGGTTAATGCTGCTACGAAGAGGGATAACTACCCCTTGCCATATACCGAGCACATGCTAGAGAGGGTGGCAAGCAAAGAAGCTTACAGCTTCCTGGATGGTTTCTCTGGCTATAATCAAGTGCAAGTGCACCCTAACGACAGGCACAAGATTGCCTTTGCCACGGAGTGGGGTGTATTCGCCTACATCGTTATGCCCTTTGGGCTAATGAATACACTTGCAACCTTCCAACGATTAATGTGCACCATCTTCAAGGATATGCTACGACGCAAGTTAGAGGTGTTCGTAGATGACTTGTGCATACACTCTAATTATACCGAACACTTAGAGAGGTTGAGACGAATAATGTCGGTTATAAAAACTCTCATTGAACCCCTTGAAGTGCCAGTTCTGGGGGAAGCACTGATGCATCCTAGGGCACGTAGTGTCAAGGAATGGCATTGCTACCGACTTCTCAAAATTCAGGGTCATTGTCACCCTCCCACCACCCATCAACTACGACGGCGTTCAGTGTTTCTTAGGCCACACGGGATACCATCGATGCTTTGTACTGAACTACGCGTTGATTGCTAGACCATTGTACAAGCTGCTGATTGTATTCGAGTAGACTGAGGAATGCCAACGTGTGTATGAACAGTTAAAGAAGGCTCTCACCACTACACCAATCTTGCGAGCCCCAGACTGGAGTGTAACATTCCATGTACACATAGATGCCTCTAAGTTTGCTATCAGAGTCGTTCTATGCCAGCCTGGTGAACATGATCTTGATTACCCTATGAGCTTTGCCAGTAGGCAGCTTACTGAAATGGAGATGAACTATTCCACTACAGAAAGGGAAGGGCTAGCCATGGTGTTTGCCGTTAAAAAAATTAGGCATTATCTGTTGGCCACACCCTTCGTCTTTTTTGTTAACCATCAAGCTTTGCTGTATCTTGTGAACAAGCCATGCGCTATAGGTCGCATAGCGAGATGGTTACTTCTCCTATTGGAGCTTGATTTCTCGGTGGTTGTACGTAAGGGAAAGAAGCACTACATGGCGGATCACATGTCCCGCATACCCACAGGGGAAGCTGTTGGACAAGGCATAATTGACGACTTATCAGACGCGCATATCTTTGGCTTGTCTAGCGAAGGAGACTTGTTTAGGGCTGATTTGACACCATATTGGGCCAATGATGTTGTCCAAGTGCTAGAAAACAGTCTGCTTGAGAGGCCTATTGAGAAAGCCAAGCTAGGGAGACTTATCTTAAAAATCCAGCCATACCAACTGATCGTTGGCCAACTCTATAGGTTGGGACAAGACGGGTTGTTGCGTAAATGTGTGTGTGAGCGCGAGATGCATGATGTATTGAGAGAGGCGCATGACAGGATAGCTAGTGGGCACTTTAGTGGGGATACGGCTGCTTGTAAGGTGCTGCAATCCCAACTATGATGGCCCACCCTATTCCGTGACGCCGCTAAATTCGTCAAACACTGCAATGAGTGCTAGAGGACTAAGGTGCCCATGCGCAAAGATAAGATGGAGTTGACCCCCGTAATAGCACGATAGCCCTTTGAAAAATGGGGCATTGACTTCATCTGACCTATCAACCCTCCAGATCAATACTCCTAGGCATGCTACATCATTGTGGCAACGGATTACCTGATGAAGTGGGTGTAGGCAAGAGCCACTATAAAGAACAATGCTAGAACCACTGCAAAGTTCCTGTGGGAGCAGGTCTTTTCATGGTTTGGTTTTCCAATAGAACTAGTGAGTGATCAAGGCATGCACTTCATTAATGAAGTGATATTCCACCTACTCTCAACCTTCCTAATCATTCATAGAAGGTCCTCTCCCTACTACCCTCAAGCAAATGGCCAAGCGGATTCCACAAGTAAAATCTTAGTCAACGTGCTTACTAAGATAGTATCCACATCACGAAGAGACTAGGATAATAAATTGATGGTGGCCTTGTGGGCCTATCGAACAGCTTATAAGACGGCTATCGGAAAAACGCCCTTTAGGCTAACATACGGAACGGACACCATTCTACCTTTAGATTTCTTTGTCCCTAGCTTAAGAATAGCAGTTTAGGAGCGTTGGGAGGGAAGAAAAGCTTGGATTGACCACTTAGTGGAGTTAGAGCATCTCACGGAGACTCGACTTTTAGCCACCCACTCTCTGATCTGTGAGAAGGCACAACAAAAGATGAAGTTTGACAAGCATGTCAACCAACGCAACTTTGATCAAGGAGACCTTGTCCTACCCTACTCGGTGAAAGGTCACAAACAGAAAATGAAATTTTGAGGACTATGACCTTTTTGGGTGCGTGCAATTAGTAGAATGGGCAATGTCGAGTTGGAGACGCTCGAAGGGGAAGGAATAGGCTTCTTCAATGGCAGTCGCATGAAAAAGTACTATCCTCCTTCCCATCCATTGCACGAGCCAGCGATACGTGAAGCTCCTGTCAATGTCTGTGTGGCCACAATTACCAAACTAACAGATCAAGATGAAGAAGTAGTAGTACCCGCCTACCTACGAATCACGGTCACTGCAGAACGGACATATTCTTTTGATGCCCTGATCGACGAAGGTGCCGACCGTAATATCTTGACACATGACCATTGGACACGCATTGGTCAGCCTAAATTACAGCCCACAAACGTGAAACTTAGCCCATTTGGGGGCAACACTTACCCTCTCTTAGGAAAATTCCAAGTGGCTGTCTCCGTCAAGTCTGAAAGCGTCCAGTCGTATTTTATGTGTTACCAAACACTAAGGGGCCAGTGATAAATCACTACTAGGCCGCACTTTCAAAAAGCAGACAAACTACAATGTGGACTACAACCTAGATCGCATCCATCTGGCCATAGGCAATGTGCGCATAGTAACTACTTTCAGCAAGTGCCATCTTGCGCCTTCTGCAACTGCAAAGCCACCGATAGAGCCCTCCACGACCAAGCCTAAAGAGAAGGGCATGGATATCTTACTTCGTGCTCCAACTGCCAGAAGAAAACCCACCCAAGCCATTCACATGGCCAAAGAGCCCATGCACATATGGGTTCCAAAACGGCGAGGGCCACCTTCTGATAGACCGCAAAAACATGCTCCTAAATGCAAAAACTATCAATCGCTAAGGGTAGACACCCAAGAAGCTCAACTTTGAGCAACCCCACTCCAGCTGGACAAGCTGGCACATGCAAAGCACAAGTCGCAAAGAACGTCGAACTACCACCAGTGATGATTAAGGACCCCCAACACATTCATTGTCCCAAACTGGATGTCCCAGCACCATCGAGGTCAAAGGAGGTGCACACCCCCATGCCGACTCGAATAGAATGCAGCATGCCTCCTATGTCACGGAAGCCTAGTGCAGCATTTCCAAATGCTCTAGAGTGCAAAGTCCCATTTGTGAACCAATGGAGTCACCACTGTCCAACCCAACTGCACCATCACCGTACAAAAGACGATATTTCTTTTCAGCGGCCAAGGATCTCGCTGAGACCTCGGGGAATGACGTAGTGACATACATCAAGGAGTTGGATGACAGCTTCACTACATTCGCTAGAAGCTATGAGAGGCTTGATCTAGGACTTCTTGACGAACCACTCACTTCTGATGTTCACGCGTTGCCATGCACTTGTGGGAAGACTATGATTTTATGACCATCAAATTTCCCAAAGTTGCGGCCGAGCTAATCGCTAATGGAGCAATCTCAAAGGAGCAAGCTGTTCTCAGACGACTAGTCACCTCGTACCGCAAACCTACTCACTCTACACCTAAACGAGAACTGGAGAAGCTCATGCAACTTGCCAGCTCTGCTTCTCAATTCTTACAACTGTGGTATGCCTTATGACTCCAATGGGAGAAAAAAGGCCGCCGGATCATGACCAATGCTGAGCAAAGGAGGGAAATCAAAACAATTGAATGTGACCCTACTTATGTGGCACCTCTTTCATTTAGAGTTTTGGCCATTACATGCAACTTACACTTAAATGATCAGGTATTGGCCCGCCCGTACATTGACCGGTTCCTCATGGAAGAGGAATTGCACGTTGCTAGTCGCCTCAACTCTGGGGACATCTTTCATGACGTCTTGACCTACATCACTCAAGCTTCCCTACAACCATGAGAACTTGATCGTCATGCCCAGTTTGAGTACAACCCTAACCTTTATACTTAGATGTTGGCCAAGTAACTCGCTCCACACAGCCCATGCGAGCCCTCCTCCTTCCCCCGCAAATCCTAAAAAGGTTTCCCATAACACTTAGGAAAAAGGGGGGGGGGGGGGGGGGAAGAGCAAGTGACAACCAAGTGACGAACCAAGTGATGTAGCAAGAGGTGTAAAGTTTGAAAGTGCTCAACTGAATTCAAATAGGAAAGAAAGCAAGGAGGAAGTAGATGTTGGTTGTGAATTATTTCTAAGTTTCATCCCTCTGAATCTGCACGTGGCAAACTGTCACACACATTTTTTCTTGGGATTTGCTAGGAATGAATCAAGTTGTAACTCTAACATTGACTTGGGTGATGACAGGCACCTACCATGGCAGGACACAGTAGACTCCCATTTACGAAAGCGGAGCTGATGAAGTATGGAAACAGCATTGAGACGCGGGGATTTAGCCAATTCACATTCAAGCATACCATGAATCTGGATGAAGCCATCTTGGAAGAGCCGGCCGTGAGAGAGCTGGTGGACAACTGTAACCTCCAAAAGTACATAGAGAAGGTCGGGCAGGCTGTAATATCTCTGCACAATAAAAGTTAGTTGGTTAGTTCGAAAGTTAGTTAGTCAATTAATAAGTTAGTAAGATTACTAACTAAAGACTAACTAAGGTAAAAACTAACTAACATTAATTATTATTAATTTTTATTTAATTTAAAATATTTTATTTAGGAAAATCAAGAGTCATAAATTCGATATTTTCATGGATTGGCAAAGACCGTAGCTAGCCTTCACGTAAATTGCAACATGAACGAGACTTATGAGTTATATTAATCACTAGGTTGATGTGTATAGTTTAGATGGTCCAAAAACATTAGATTTTGGACAAAGCTAGTATATTTTAGATATTTTAGATATTGTTTTTTTTTTTTAAGATATAGAGATTTTTAGAAACTAGATGTCATTTAAAAGAAAAGACAAGAGATATTTTAGTTAGTTTGGAGATTTTATAAAAAGAAAGAAATAAAGAGAGGATTTGCGAAATCGTGCACGCCGCGATCGCAGTACACAGGCAGTGGACAGCACTTTGAACACAGAAAATAAGAAGGAGTGAACTAAGAGCTTTCTAACCAAGTGTCTTGGTGTTTTACCCCCCTTTCGGAGCCAATGGAACCATCAGATTTATGATTTGAGTATTAGATCACTGATCTTTCCAAGATCCCCCCCCCCCCCCCCCACAAAGAACTCCACTTCTCAACCACAAGCCCTCTTCTCTAATTCACTATAAATATGAGGCATGGGAGAGGCATAAGAGGCATAAGGAGACCCCGAGAGGCTGCAAGAGAGAGGTAGAGAGGAGGATACTCCTCCAAGAGATTGTGAGGAAGAGCTTGAGAGAGAGAGAGAGAGAGAGAAGAGTCACCCCGAGAGGCTGCAAGGAAGAGAATTGGCTCAATTCCCTCTATCTCGATCCTTGACTTAACCATCTTCTCTTACGCTCTCCCATCTTTAATCTACTCCACCTTCTTAATCTCTTGAGTCTACCTGCGGACGATGGCCTCCAAGCGAAGAATGTCGCGTGCGGATGACAATCCCGCAACCAACAACAAGGCTTCGAGCAAGGGCATCACTGTCAATCCAACTATAGTTCCGGTTATGAGCAATGTATTTTCAAGTTGATAGATGCTTGCTTTGATTCTCGTATGAGATACGTTAAGCCCATACTATTGCACGAGTATAGGTCATGGGAAAGGATAAATTTTATCTCACTTACTCGGAAGATGGAGTTTGTGAAGTGCATATATCAAGGGAAGATAATTACACCTAGTTACATATAACTTATTTGCTAGTAGAGCAATTACAAGGAAGATTTAGTCAAGCGTTATGAATAGCATAGTCATCAAAAGAACGACATTAAAAGATTGTGCATAGAAGTGCTAGGTTAAAGTATAGTCAAGGGTTATAAATAGCATAATTACTAAAAGAATATGATATTGAGGATCATGAATAGAAAGTACTAGCTTAAAGTTTAGATACTTTAAAAGTACTTAGCCTAAGAGCCTAGGAGTCTAATTACTTGAGATCATCTCGCACTTATCTTATCAAGTATTTATATGTTATGCCTATAACATGTTTGATATATGAGGATAAATTTCTAGTTGCCTCATGACTTGACTAAGAGCTAGTACAAGAAATTGATCATAAGGGTTAAAACTAAGATGTCTTGAGATCCCTTGGATAAGGATGACTTTTGCCAATCCAAATTCAAGGTTGGGTTATTAATCAAGGTAAGTGACCTATAGAACTTACATCATGAATAGTGCTTGAACCCTTAACATATGCCCTAGCCGAAGGAAGGAAGTGTTAAGAACATGTTTGCATGGTATTGCTCTTAGATCCCAAGGGGGAGAGCAAATATGCAATGGGAAATATTATTTCATCTACTCTTGCATTGTTTTGGAAAGAATGCAATTGGTTTTGTTGATTGATCGAATAGCATCCTAAATGTTTTTTTACATTCAATTGGGTTGTTAGTTGTTGTTTGGATGATTATTCCAAGTGCTTGTGATTTATGGTAAATGCATGGCAAGGGTCTGTGATGACAAGTCGCCATGGGAATAAAGGAATGTTTTTCTTGGAAAATGATATTAGGCCGAATGCCTTGTTTGTGCTTGATTCTTAAAGTATTTAATTAAGGAAGGATATATTGTACGGGTGGATCACCTCCATGGTCGCACCGCGTATTAACCCGAGAGGGCACTGCTCGATTCATGGGCCGAAGGTCGAGTGGTGAAAAGGCCAACCACGGGAATGATGTTTCGCTCCTAGACAACTTGCGGGTCAGTTGGAGCTCTGGACACCCCTCGCTAGGTCTAGAATGGAGTTGAAGACCTCCGTGGCCCCCAACATCTGGGCATGTTGGGAGATCCTATTCTAGATAAAGGATTGAGTTTTTGGTGCCATGTGAATTGGACCAGTTACTTCTGCAGGGCAGAAGGGATACTTCTATTGGACAGAAGCGAAACATAATTTCTCCTGTATGGGTGGGAGACAAAGATTAACTTGAAGATAAGTTAAGGAACTTTTTTTATCTTGTTTGTCAATAGATTGCTTTGCTCTGTTTTCGTGTCTGTGCTATAATTTACGCGAACGAACCTTGTTCCCTAAAAGGCTTAATTAATGAAGCTGATTTTAAGTGTCACACATAAATGTGGTAGGACCTAATTAGAAAACTAAAGCTATTATGGGAAGCGGGTGGGCGGAACCCCCGATGGGTCCGTCCTATGGCAGGGTGGTCCCAGAGAACTGGGAGGATTCTCACAAGTTTTTATCATCATTCGACCTTTAGGTATTGATAGGTTAGAATCCGATTCATGCCGTTTTAGGGGACCGGAATGGGACTATGCCCTATGGGCAGAGAGGTTGAGCAATGCATCCCTCTCGTTTCCCATTCTCTTTGAACCAAGTGCAGCATAAATCTGCTTCGGGTTGGGTATCTCTACGTAAAGTAGGATGTCCAATACCCAACGCTAGAATGCTAACAGGAGACCTTGACAACTAGGAACCCGAATTTCAGGTCGATCCTAGTGGGTTCGGTCATGAACGTTCCATTGCGAGGCGAATTCGGGAAACCCTAGGCGACAAAACTCGAAAAATTCCCTGGGAGTACCGGGCAGCAACGCTTAGATTCGTTTCTCGATAGACCGCTAAAAGAGTGCCTGGAAAGCCGATGGGCGGGCACCTCACAGTTGGTATCAGAGCCAAAATTTTGTAATGATATGTGATTGATTAATGTATGGTTTGTAGACATATCCTAAACAAAATAATCTAAGCAGTATCGCTTGATTTTTAGGCACCTTCTGCACCCATGAGTGTTGATATGCAAGAGAAGAAATTCCTTCTCAAGCAAATTAAGGCACCCGAGTTTGATGGAGAAGGGATAGACATCGCAGTAGAGGCAGAGATTTGGATTGATTCGATGGATGACTATTTCTTTGCTTGGGGAACTGCCTCTACCAATCAAGCAATGATAGCCAAACTTAAGTTAGTTGGCCAGGCTCGGTTATGGTGGAAGCACTGGTGCAAAGATCAAGGTGTTTCTGAAGCCACTGTTACTTGGGTTTAGCTGAAAGATGTTGTACGCGGACGATACCTTCCGCCAACCTACCAGACTTTGAAGATGAATGAATTCTTCAAGCTAAAGCAACTAGAATTAACTTTGGAAGCTTACTACTCAAAGTTTGTAACCCTACTAAAATACGCACCACCTATGGGTATTGCGCAGCAAGTATCCAAGTTTTGCCATGGCCTAAACACTCCTCTGAACCATCGTCTTGAAGCAATGCGTCCAACGGACTTGCAAGACGCATTATCCGAGCAAATCCAATCGTCCAAGAATTTAAATCGAAAAATTGTAGTAAAGATGACTCCCGAGATCTGGGTAAGAGATGCCATACATGTGGAGAAATAGGGCGCATTCGTAGGAGATGTCCTTACCGCCAATGTTTCCATTGCAATGAACTAGGACATGTCCAAGTAGACTGCCCTGACTTAAGTCCAAAAGATACGGAGCCTCCAAGAAAACGAAGCTACACAAGTGCAGTCTTCGGATATGTAGAGGAATCAAATGAAGACGAAGACTTAGAACCTACTACACCACTTCAGGATTATTAGAAATCCTGAAAATTTTGTCGACATGAAATACAACTTGTATTGGAATAAACTTTACTCTTGTAACTACAGTTAACTTGAGTATTATGAGTTGCATCTATTTTGAGCCTAGAACTTGCAAATGATTAGAGATACTCTGGCAAGGAATGATAGTTATAACGTGCAATGAATTTCTCTTAAGTCATTTCTTCTCAACTAATATAGATTGGGTCTTACCAAAATGTCGAAGCTTGGAAGTATTCTTTAGTATTACAAGCAAAGCCAATTGTCCATGGAACTCAGTCCCGAACTAAGGACAAGACAATCTGGAAATGTAGTTTCCAAGATAAAGGGCCACTCCAATCTGCTAAAAGAATCCTAGGACACTTTGGTCTAAAGAAGAAAATCTTACTAAGGACAACCAAAAATCTTGTGACCACAAGTGATAAAGCTCCACACTGTTTCTATTGCAGGGAGTTAGGTCATTTCAAAAGGGAATGTCCAAAGCACCCTAAACACCGATGCTCTGAGTGCCACAACATTGGACATAACTATATCAATTGTCCTAATGGAACTCGAAGAGAACTTGAGCTTACAAGAAATAAGCCATACAAGCTCCAGTGATCTAGAATATACCAAGTGCTTAGGAAAAACCTAGAAGATATCCATGAGATGTAACTACAATAAATTTTCTATTATAACCAAAAGACTCGGATATATCAAATCCCATAGGTTGTTGTTTCAAAAGACCGTATGTCTGTGAGAGATCAGAGTAGCGCAGCGAAAGCATGGTGGGCCCATAACCCACAGGTTCCAAAATGATACCCCTCGTTCTCTCGAGATGAGGACATCTCGATTTCTCTAAGGGGAGGAGGATGTAATATCTCTGCACAATAAAAGTTAGTTGGTTAGTTCGAAAGTTAGTTAGTCAATTAATAAGTTAGTAAGATTACTAACTAAAGACTAACTAAGGTAAAAACTAACTAACATTAATTATTAATAATTTTATTTAATTTAAAATATTTTATTTAGAAAAATCAAGAGTCGTAAATTTGATATTTTTCTCGGATTGGCAAAGACCGTAGCTACCCTTCACATAAATTGCAACGTGAACGAGACTTATGAGTTATATTAATCACTAGGTTGATGTGTATAGTTTAGATGGTCCAAAAACATTAGATTTTGGACAAAGCTAGTATATTTTAGATATTTTAGATATTATCCTTTAAAAAAAAGATATAGAGATTTTTAGAAACTAGATGTCATTTAAAAGAAAAGACAAGAGATATTTTAGTTAGTTTGGAGATTTTATAAAAAGAAAGAAATAAAGAGAGGATTTGCGAAATCGCGCGCTCTACGATTGCAGTACACAGGCAGTGGACAGCACTTTGAACACAGAAAATAAGGAGTGAACTAAGAGCTTTCTAATCAAGTGTCTTGGGGTTTTAACCCCTTTCGGAGCCAATGGAACCATCAGATTTATGATCTGAGTATTAGATCACTGATCTTTCCAAGATCCCCCCCCCCCCCCCCCCCCGCACAAAGAACTCCACTTCTCAACCACAAGCCCTCTTCTCTAATTCACTATAAATATGAGGCATGGGAGAGGCATAAGAGGCATAAGGAGACCCCGAGAGGCTGCAAGAGAGAGGTAGAGAGGAGGATACTCCTCCAAGAGATTGTGAGGAAGAGCTTGAAAGAGAGCTTGAGAGAGAGAGAGAGAAGAGTCACCCCGAGAGGCTGCAATGAAGAGAATTGGCTCAATTCCCTCTATCTCGATCCTTGACTTAACCATCTTCTCTTACGCTCTCCCATCTTGAATCTACTCCACCTTCTTAATCTCTTGAGTCTACCTGCGGACGATGGCCTCCAAGCGAAGAATGTCGCGTGCGGATGACAATACCGCAACCAACAACAAGGCTTCGAGCAAGGGCATCACTGTCAATCCAACTATAGTTCCGGTTATGAGTAATGTATTTTCAAGTTGATAGGTGCTTGCTTTGATTCTCGTATGAGATACATTAAGCCCATACTATTGCACGAGTATAGGTCATGGGAAAGGATAAATTTCATCTCGCTTACTCGGAAGATGGACTTTGTGAAGTGCATATATCAAGGGAAGATAATTGCACCTAGTTACATATGACTTATTTGCTAGTAGAGCAATTACAAGGAAGAATTAGTCAAGCATTATGAATAGCATAGTCATCAAAAGAACGACATTAAAAGATTGTGCATAGAAGTGCTAGGTTAAAGTATAGTCAAGGGTTATAAATAGCATAATTACTAAAAGAATATGATATTGAGGATCACGAATAGAAAGTACTAGCTTAAAGTTTAGATACTTCAAAAGTACTTAGCCTAAGAGCCTAGGAGTCTAACTACTTGAGATCATCTCGCACTTATCTTATCAAGTATTTATACGTTATGCCTATAACATGTTTGATATATGAGGATAAATTTCTAGTTGCCTCATGACTTGACTAAGAGCTAGTACAAGAAATTGATCATAAGGGTTAAAACTAGGATGTCTTGAGATCCCTTGGATAAGGATGACTTTTGCCAATCCAAATTCAGGGTTGGGTTATCAATCAAGGTAAGTGACCTATAGAACTTACATCATGAATAGTGCTTGAACCCTTAACATATGCCCTAGCCGAAGGAAGGAAGTGTTAAGAACATGTTTGCATGGTATTGCTCTTAGATCCCAAGGGGGAGAGCAAATATGCAATGGGAAATATTATTTCATCTACTCTTGCATTGTTTTGGAAAGAATGCAATTGGTTTTGTTGATTGATCGAACAGCATCCTAAATGTTTTTTTACATTCAACTGGGTTGTTAGTTGTTGTTTGGATGATTATTCCAAGTGCTTGTGATTTATGATAAATGCATGGCAAGGGTCTGTGATGACAAGTCGCCATGGGAATAAAGGAATGTTTTTCTTGGAAAATGATATTAGGCTGAATGCCTTGTTTGTGCTTGATTCTTAAAGGATTTAATTAAGGAAGGATATATTGTACGGGTGGATCACCTCCATGGTCGCACCGCGTATTAACCCGAGAGGGCACTGCTCGATTCATGGGCCAAAGGTCGAGTGGTGAAAAGGCCAACCACGGGAATGATGTTTCACTCCTAGACAGCTTTCGAGTCAGTTGGAGCTCTGGACACCCCTTGCTAGGTCTAGAATGGAGTTAAAGACCTCCGTGGCCCCCAACATCTGGGCATGTTGGGAGATCCTATTCTAGATAAAGGATTGAGTTTTTGGCGCCATGTGAATTGGACGAGTTACTTCTGCAGGGCAGAAGGGATACTTCTGTTGGACAGAAGCAAAACATAATTTCTCCTGTATGGGCGGGAGACAAATATTAACTTGAAGATAAGTTAAGGAACTTGTTTGATCTTGTTTTTCAATAGATTTATTTGCTCTGTTTTCGTGTCTATGCTATAATTTACGCGAATGAACCTTGTTTCCTAAAAAGCTTAATTAATGAAGCTGATTTTAAGTGTCACACATAAATGTGGTAGGACCTAATTAGAAAACTAAAGCTATTAGGGAAAGCGGGTGGGCGGAATCCCCGACTGGTCCGTCCTATGGCAAGGTGGTCCCAGAGAACTGGGAGGCTTCTCACAAGTTTTTATCGTCATTCGACCTTTAGGTATTGATAGGTTAGAATCCGATTCATGCCATTTTAGGGGACCGGAATGGGACTATGCCCTATGGGCAGAGAGGTTGAGCAACACATCCCTCTCGTTTCCCATTCTCTTTGAACCAAGTGCGGCATAAATCTGCTTCGGGTTGGGTATCTCTGCGTAAAGTAGGATGTCCAATACCCAACGCTAGAATGCTAACAGGAGACCTTGACAACTAGGAACCTGAATTTCAGGTCGATCCTAGTGGGTTCAGTCGTGAACGTTCCATTGCGAGGCGGATTCGGGAAACCCTAGGCGACAAAACTCGGAACATTCCCTGGGAGTACCGGGCAGCGACGCTTAGATTCGTTTCTCGATAGACCGCTAAAAGAGTGCCTAGAAAGCCGATGGGCGGGCACCTCACATAAGCAGTAGACTACAACATGTGCGCAGATTTCTTGAGGAACTTCGATGAAGGACGGGGCTGTGGCACAGTCACAATGAGGGCGGGTGATCAAGAAAGAAGGGTGCAAGTGCCCCTTAACGTAGTCATTGTCGAGAGAGCTTTGGGACTTGTACCCAAAAAAGAAAGATGCCCAAAAAGAGATGTGTATGCCATGCTGGGAGTCAGAAAAGAGGATGTGTACACGGTCAATGAAATTAGTCTAGCTGACATTCCAGACCCTGTGATGAGGATGCAGGCTAAGATGATCCACTCTCTTTTCTCCAGCCACAGATACAATGCACTCATGAATAGAATTAGCATGCCACTACTAGAAAGCATTGTGGCAAGAGTCCCGGAGGAGGTGGACTGGAACGGCTTTGTCCAGAAGACTATCAAGAGTTCAGCCGCCCTTCTAGCTCCAGCCCGCAGCACCAGCGGTGGGGAATCTTCGGCCTCTACCGCACGATCCACAAGAAAGAAACCTACCATCAAAGCCTCTATAATGAGGTACGGAGGTATCCTCACAACAATCATTGATGAGACTATCAAGGATGCCAGCGTGGAGGAAGAGCAAGTTGAGCACCAAGACTCACCACATCATGAGGAGGAAGGCTCGAGCAAAAAGATGGCAAGCGACAAAGGAGAGCCTGAAATACCACCCACTCAAACAGCCGAGCCTTAGTAGCAAATGAAGAACGGCAATAGCCAAAAAAAGAAGGAGGAGAGACTAAGCAAAGAGGAGCGAGCCGAGGTGAAGAGGGCTCAAAAAGAGTCAAGGAGGTTGGAGGAGCAACGACAGAAGTAGGAGGAGGAAGAACTCAAAAGAGTTAAAGAAATGTCAAAAAAGGCAGAAGAGGAAAGGCAAAGAAGGGCAGAGGAGGAAGCCCACGAGCTGAGGATGAAGGAACTGGCTGAGTTGGCAAAGGCCACTCATAGGTATGTTGAAGAAACTCATGGAAGAGGAGAGATGAACCCCTTGAGTCCTCACCATGAGGCCAAAGCAAGTGGCAGTGCAAGGGCAGCCCCAATAATTGTAGGTAAGGGGAAGTCGTTGTTACACCCCCTACCTTCCTCCTTCGTGCCGGTGCCAACAGACACCACAACTGCCCACAACCCATGACAGGCGTCCCCATCAACTTCTCACACAAAGAATCCTCTTTGTGTATGAACCCCGGTCATCTAAGTTTACGGAATCCACCATAAATCCTCATGGAATCCACCGTGGAATATGCCTCCTGGCATCACGAAGACTGCACCTTGCAGAGATCTAGAGCCATGAGTAGCTAGTGCAAGAAAAGTCAAAACTAATCGCTGAGGCAGAATGAAAATTCAGTATTGCAAATCAAGTGAAAGAAATCGCCAAAGAACAGTTGGCTCGGAAGTCTAGGGAGTGGCACCAACTCTAGGCCTTAACAAACGAATAGCATCAGGTGGTAACCACACTAGCAAGTGAGCTGGAAAAGGAAAGAAGAAAGATTGATGAAAGAGCCAACGCGTGGGAAGAGAACAACTTTGAAAGAATCGGACAATTTAACGGAGTGCTTGGCAGTGGCCGAGTGCGAGAGAGTGATTGCCGAATCCAAGGCTGAAGCAACCGATGTATGCACCAATGCACAAAGGCAAGACTTTCTCAGCACCGTGCTACATGTCACCCAAGCAGAGGGTGATGATTCAGTGGAGAGGGTGAGAAGGAAGCTGGAGTTGACTACCCGAGTGCTAAGATATGGCCTTCAAGAACGGGAGCTCCCCATCGGCACGGGACTCACCAAGGAGCAGCAATTCCACTACCTACGCCGTGTCGGCCTCTCCATCGTTGAGTTCAAAGAACTAGGGTTCGAAGAATAGGAGTAGCCCGCACCACCACCACAAGTGACCCCAACAGTGAGGGCCCGGCAGGAGGATGAAGAAGAACAATGAAAAATGCCCAGTCCGCCTCTACCAGACCTCCCTCCAGACAAGCCCGAAGATCCCCACATGCCTGAGCACATCGTGGTAGCTAGAAGGAGGCAGGAACTAGCAGAGGACGCACAACACAGAGCATGGTCACTACCCAGACAATACCCTGACGAGCCCGTGCCACTACGAGGACCCCAACCCTGATGAGCCCGTGCCACGACAAGGGGACCCCAACCCTATCGATCGGCCTCAGGAATTGATCATTTGGCATGACCGGGAGTTCCAGACGAGACCATTTGAGTTGTCATTTTCCTATCCACACTCACTGGACCGTGCATTGCCCCTAAGCATCCTATTCAAGATCAAGGACCTGGCCAATGACCTGGCGAATAGATGGATAGAAGAGAGGAGCCTTATTATAACCAGGTGGAGGCAAGAGCCTACAAATTACTAACAAGACAAGGTGAACTGGGTTCCCAAATCTGTCCAAGGCTAGGAGGCATAGCCAAAGTGGCGAAGGAGGATTTGGGACGCCAATTTTGACACCTGGACTCCCTTCTGCAACTCATTTCCCGAGGAACGAAATGACCCCACCTACATGCCCTACCCCCACCGGCATGGAGTGGATTATGACCACACTATTCATGGGGATTTTGATTTTCTAAGAATATATAATGTAAATTCCCGCACTCCCGAGGAATGCCTAGTTTTTAGAGTAGAAGATCTCCTTCCATCCATCATCCGCTTCCTTGCGGACTTTTCTTCTTGCCCAAATCCCGCCTTCCTAACCACCTACAATTATCTTAGGCTGATCAAATTCCTATTAATGCAGAAGCCTACCGCTAAGGAAGCCCACCTTCCCCCCCCTTTTTTTTGACATCAATCTAGGAATAGATAGTAGGGATATGACTAAATTAATTATGAGGGCAACCCTACTTCCCTCTTTTTGCTTAGAACCCTTAGAAAATATGAATGGCACCTACTTCACGAGGTGTAACCATCTCTTTTTATCATCCACACCTCTGAAGGCCTGGGCTACTATTAAAGAATACCTCCAAAGCCATGCCTTTCTATCCCAATGCCTGCGGCCACCCCGCGCTTCGGCTAAAGGTGATAGGCACTAGTAAAAATGCCTTTTATGTATACAGTCTTCAAAAAAAAAAAAAAAGATAAAAGAAAAGAAAAGAAAAGAAAAGGAAAGAAAGGAAAGAAAAGAAAGAAAGCAAAAGGCACGAAGCCTCACTTCGCTCACCGCACCTAGGGTTCACCCCTAGCCCCTCTCCCCACTCCACGCTTAGGGCACATCAAGGGCAGGACTTCCAGACCTGTCACCCTAAGCTTTGCACTGCACCTCCAACAACACACGAACTGGGTCCTCAAGTGTGGGACATTACCAAGGGCTTGCCCAAGGTTAGACCCATCTCCCATTTCCATTGCACATGCACTTACACCTCACCGGGAGACAGACACACCCCTTAGGGAGTGCACAACTTTCTCTTGCAAGCTGTTTGTAACTCAGTCGGGGCCCACCATTAGCATAGATCCTGGAACCATGTGTTCTTCAACTGCTTACAGAGCGCCCATTTTGAGAGTCATCGCCGACAACAAATTCCAACTCTGTAACAAAGGCCAAGCATCTTCATGAAGATCAAAGCAAGCCGAAATCTCTCCAAATCATCAGGAATCAACACCACATCATGGCTCTTTCACATCACCACCTTTCTTATTGTGGTCAACTGCTCGCCAATTCCACTTAGCACCAACCCCAACTTCCCCGCTGCTCCCCACCCCAATGCCATGGGACTAGCACTCCGCTAGGAGGGGGTAATGTTTACCGCAGCACAGAGGAACGGAAAATGGAGCAGAAGTGTGGGAAAAATGGAAGAAGGAGACAACCAAGAAGGCATAGGACAAAGGAAGGAAAAGGCATCCTGGATGGAGGTCAGACCCTGAAAATTTGAATGATTTGAATGACGGTATCGCCTCGAGAAAAGAAAAGAGTAAAAGGGCGCCATTAAATATGAAGGCGCTCCTGAATCCTTGTAAAAAGAACACCGGGCTCACTCCTGTGCAAATTGTATGCATTAGTGAGAACGGGATAAATTAGAATGGTGGGAAATAGGAAAAGAGGGCCTAGGCTAATGGCCAGCCATGTAAAAAGTAGGGGATGACCGCCCAAAAAGTAGGGCATGTATATAAAGTTCAAAAGTGAATGAGAAGTTCATTCTTGGGTGTGGCTAAAGCTTCTTCTTCTTCTTCTCTTGTTTCTTACCTTCATGCTTGTGCTTGAGTGAGGGATTGAGGGAGTGTGAGGGAGTGAGAGAATGAGTGTGTGAGAGTGAGGGATCATGGAGAAGAAGCTCCCCATCTTCCCTTCTCTTCTTCTCTTCTCTTGTCTCACGCGGCTATGGAGGATGGAGCTTGATGGAGGGGGCTTGAGGTTGCTTGATCCTGCCACAAGGATCGTGGAGCTACCAGAGTGAAAGAGAGAGGAGGAAACTCGATCGAGCATCAAGGTAAGCTCACTACACCCGCAAGGTAGGCATTGCGCGTCGGCTATATGAGAGGTAGCCATGGCCGCTCTACTTGAACGCTTGATCAATAAGCGGTTCCTAGGTCTCGGGGTAGAGCTCCGTAGCTCCCCTACATTTTCAATCCATTGCCGGGACAGACGGAATCGAGCCTTGAGCACCACATGCATCGAATTGAGCATAGCAGTAGGGTTGGCAGCCTGAACCAGTGCTGAAGATAGTTACGAGATTTAGGAGGTTTTAATCCCTAGAGCAAGTAAATATTTTGATTTGCTGTTGAATGTTAGAGTAGGACCATCCATCTCTATCTATGTCTTTTATTTCTATTGCATTAGGTTAAGTGTAGGATAGAAAAAAGAAGGAAACAGAAGGATTTTGCTACTGCTGGAGACAGGGAAGTAGGAAAATAGATTCAGACATCTGGCTAGAAGAGTCTTCAAGATTATTCTTAGAGTCTACAGCAGGCTGGGACTATGTAATAAGGGGCCTAGGGAGCCAGGAAATGCCACATTTGACATTCTGACTTCTGAGAAGAGAGTGAGCTTGAGAGCCAGGAGAGAGCGAGAGAGAGAGAGCTGCGGGAAATCGTGAAGTGGTGATCGATTCAAGTGCCACATCGCTTCGAGGTATGCTAGGCGGTTCCCTTTGTTGCTTTCATCTATTTGGAAGGCACGACGCGATTCGGTAGAGTAGACGTTGACCTAGAGGCATGGCATGCAACTCACGGGCCATCGTCCTCGCCATCGGACCAGTGCATCCGAGTCCCAGACAAGACTGTCCGATTTCAGTAGTCGAACTATTCGACTCCGAAAGTTGGACCACTTGTCCGATCCAATCTCCAGAATCGAACCAGTCGAAACTGGACCACTTGTCCGATCTGATCTCCAGACCACTTGTCTAATCTGATTCCTAGAATCGGATCTAGTGTCAAATTCAGGCCACATGTCCTAGTCCCGGACTTGGACCACTCGACCCATTGCAATAGTCGGACCACCCCCATCCAACTAGGGAAGTCAGACCTGAGTAAAATTGGACCAGCCCACCGTCCAATTCCCAGAATCGGACCAGCTCGTCTGTCGATTCCTAGAATCGGACCAGTTTACCAAAGTTTGAATAGAAGGTTTTTAAACCTAGCCCACAGTCTTGGTCACCTTGGTCACATCTATGATCTCCTAGGGAACCCAGTTTGACCTTAGAAGCTAGAGGCTAAACAGGATAGCTGAAGATTTACCCCGAACAGCTGGACACTGGGCAGACTAAACTTGGAATTGGATGTGACGTTCGGCATCTAGCCAACCAACTAACCAACCCGAAGCAGAATAGAGAATGTAGCATGGTCTTTCGGTAAAACCACATCAGGCTATGCATAAGAGGGGTAGAGTGGAATCTGCATTGAGCATTTCGTGCATCCTCACCTCACTTTTTTATTTCATCACCTAAGGTGCACTACAAGGAAAGGAAAAACCTATTTTCGCACCAAGCACTAGAAAGCATGAAGCACAAGTGTGGATAAGATTGATGACTGCTTCCAATAACAAGGAACTCATCAGGAAACATAATAACATCAAGGAAACCACTACTAGGAGAAGATCCCAAAACATAGCTGGCTACTAGAAAGCCTCATCCGTAGGACCCCAAGGGGACACGGAGATCTGGAAGGCAATAGCATAGAGGACCGGACGTTGTTGGAGTCACTCAAATTGATTGATGACCTTGTGGAGCTGGAAGTGGGAGCAATGTCAGGATCGTGGGGCGGATAGGGAGAGGATCGACTGGACTTGGGATAATTCCCAGTCATGGTGCAGGAGTTAGTCAATGAGTATGACTTGTTGGCTAGGACGGAAGTTCAGGGTAGGCCATTAGAGTGTTGAGATGACAAGCTCAACACATGCGGACATTAATGATGGACCGCCTAGTTAGATGGGTCCACACGTCTACACTTAGCATGTCGGTGGTCATTATGACTCTCACATGGCCACTGACTCATTGCTTATTATATTCAGGTTGTTACACCTATTTACAGCTGGCATAGTTATAGCGCCAGTCAACTAGTGGAGTTGGTTATGCATTGTTTGACTTAGTAGGCCACTTTCCTTTATGTTGTATCTTATCTATACTTTGTGTACATTGTAAAGTGTGTGGAAGAAGAAGAAAAAATCAGCAAGAAAATGCTTTGGCCTCCATCTCTCTTCTTGTCTGCTTCACAAAGTATTGGTTGTCTGCAGTAATTGACAATAATATGTTGGGACATATTAGAAATGCAGAGAATTCATATGCAGCTTGGACCATACTTGAAAGTATGTTTTCCATAAATACAAAGGCACGAAAGATTCAACTCAATACATTGAAGAAAGGGAAGATGTCTATCAATGAGTATGCACTGAAGGTAAGGAGCATTGCAGATGCCTTGGTAGCAATTGATGCAATGCCCGATGATAATGATTTGGTGTCTTCTACCTTGGGTGGACTTAACAATGAAAGGGCTTGGAAGTCTTTTGTAACTTCTGTATATGTCAAAAAGCCATTTCCAGATTTTGATGAGTTGGTCTCCCTTATGATCACTGAAGAGATCAACATGCAGAGTGAGACATCTAAAAAAAGTGGTGAACAGGTCCAAGCTTTCTACTCCAGTTCAGGAAGGGGACGTGGTAGCTCCTCTTCAAGAGGCCATGGTACAAGACATGGTAGTGACAACCAGCAAAACAGATTGAATCAGCAATTTGGCAATATGCAGGTTTCAAGAGGTCATGGTAACTTTAGAGGCAAGGGGAGCTTTAGAGAAAGAGGTGGATTACTACTATAGGTGGATTGCGGTGTCAAGTCCTCAAGTTGATTGGAAGTGGTCGTGTCTTTTATTGCCCTTAGAGCATTCACTTATCGAGTATCAGTTGAGCTAGCCATGGTGGATAGCATAGACATATCCTTAGGTTGAGAGCTAAGGGTGGTGTCGTGTCCTACCTCTTGGACCTTTGGAAGCTCTGATGTAGGTAGAGATTAGGATTGAGTAGCCGCACTTAAGGACTCTTGTGGTTCCTGTGTCCGTTTAGGGGAAGAGGGTGTAGGAGACTTGGGACTCCTAAGTAGATTTGACACTGACTGGGAGATTTGCTCATGGCTGCTAGATGATTTTGCTATTTGCTTTGTTGACCATTTAATCTTGCTATGAGCAATGTTGTGCCTATGATGCCTGCTATCCTCTTAGGGAATCAAAGGCTCCTTGGGCACTAGTGGCTTTTGCGTATCCTCAACGATTACATCTGATATTTGCTTGTCAAGCATGCTAGGCTGAGGATCTACCCTCCGATTGGTCCCATTTGATTTCTTGATTTCGACCATGAGGGGCTCGGTCGCTCCACTGTTGTTGACTCGAGACTTGGTTTTTCATTTAGATCTCCTCCTACGCTTCTTCGCTCTTGATACGATCTAGTCTTCAGTCGACAAGGGAGGTTGAGCAAGGGGTTTTGGCACCCAAATCCATCGGTTACCTGCGTAATACCCTTGAGCACATAGCAATCCTTTGGATATCCATCGTGGCATTGTGCTGACCCTCCCTCGATGCATTCATCTATAAGGCTTGGGCTTCTTTTGGGGTATTCTACGATATTTGTAAGTCCAAATCCCGTCCTTGGCATTGTCTCTTGACCTTCTTGTTTTAGGTATGGCCTCACTCACTGGTTCTCATTGTTCGACTAGTGCTTGTATCAATTCTTCCAACAAGCCCTTGCTCTTGTTAGTAGGCTTGACTGTTATATCAGCACCTTCCTTGCCTTTCCCTCGAGGTTTGTTGAGATCACCCTTACTAAAGGTTGTGACTATCCTTATACCCGGTAGTGTCAGGTGTATTCTCTGTGCTACATAGTCGACCTCACACATGGTCACCCTTTTGAAGAGTCTTCCAAGGAGGGTTTCCTTCCCGTAATTAGCACTATTTGGAGGAACATGAAATAGGATAGGCAAGCTTTCAGTTTCAATTGTCGCAAGGATTTTACACTTTCCTATGAGTGCTTGTGGATGTCCCCCGTAAGGGCTAAGAGTTGCATTAGCCGGTGTGAGCTCTGGTTGGCCTAGTATCGTCCATGATTCATAGGTCAAGATATTAAAATCTGCTCCTTCATCAATCAAAGCATCTATAGTATGCTCTCTTTTCACGGTGAGTTTGACCCTAAGATAAGCAAGTGGTGCTATGTTTTCGTCTTTCGGGTCTTGGCTTGTAAATTCAATCCTTCTGACAAATGCCCTTGAGTCCCCAACTGCACGACCAGATGTGGATTCTCCACTAATGTCTGGGATCGTCAGTGCAGTGCTATTCAAGAAGCATCTATCATCAGGACTGTCATATCTAGTCCTCCTCACAGTTGCAGCTTGATGTTGTTGATTTTTGCTTTGACTAGATACAGTCCGTATGCAATACATATGTGTTTTTGCAGTGTGGCCTTTTTGCCTTTGTTGGCTAGATTGGCTGATTGATGTTCTAGGGTCTCTGTTTCTCTCTGTTTGGATAGGGGCTTTTGGTTGCTCTTTTGCAAGTGAGAATCCATGCTCGTATAGAGCCATTACTACACTAGGGTCCAATTTGGAGGACCTATCATGACGCGGGTTTTCTCTCCAACCTACTTGGGGGAGGTGCGAAGGGGGTAGAGCCCCCTTTGTGGGGGTCCGGGGGGGATAGTCCCCCCCGGCTCGCAGGGCCGTTACGGTAAACACCATGTGTAATTTTGAGGACCGTTTATAGCCAAATTTTGAACTACTTGCTCTAATTTTCAGCCTAGTGATGGATCTGTGATGTGCCTTTAGCTCTATGTAGCCTTTAGGGTCGATTTTGGGGTTTAGATGTGTCAAAATTTGTGTTCTAGATACCTGTCCGATTTTGATAGCCGATTCTCAGATGTTCGATTTTCAGGAGTCTGATTATCAGAATCGGACGTCCAATTTTGGGTTGATCCGATCGGTCTAGTGGTCCGATTTTGGTCATGTCCGATTTCTGGAATCGGACGTTTGATTTTGACAGGCGTCCGATTCTAAGCCGTCCGATTCCTTGTGTCTGATTTCTAGGGTCCGAGTGTGTGATTTTGAAGTCTGATTTTCAGTGTGTCCGATTTTCAGGGTCCAAGTGTCCGATTTTGAGACTGGGTTTGATTCTCGTAGTGGTCTAATTCTGGGAATCGGATCGGACAGGGTGGTCCGATTCTAGCAGTCAAACGGTCCGACCCCGAAATGGAATGGTCCGATTCTGGCAGACTGGTTTGATGGCACAGACGATGGCCCACGGGTTGCATACGATGCCTCAAGGCTAACGCCTACTCCACGGAATCATCTTGTGCCTTCCAAATAGGTGAAAAACAATAGAAGGAACTGCCAAGCATACCTGGAATCAATGTGGCATTCGAATCAATCAGCACTTCACAATCTCCCCGCAGCTCTCTCTCTTGCTCTCTCCCTGGCTCTCAAGCTCACTCTCTTCTCAGGAGACAGAATGTCAAATGTGGTGTCCCTTGGTTCCCTGGGCCTCTTATTGCCCCATCCCAGCCTGTTGTGACCTCAAAAGTTAGTCCCTCATACTCTTCCAGCCAGAAATCTGAATCTGTGCCCCTATTTCCATGTTTCAACCTATTATATAGCAACAGAAAACCCTACTCTTTGCTCCAATATTTTGCTCCTATCCTTCCTAAATGCAAGAAAAAATTATAAGAAAAATACATACACTACTCCATCATGATTTCCCAAGCTTTCGCTCAACCACCAAGACCCTTAGACCGCTTATTATTTCAAGTGTTCCAAGCCGAGCACTAATGGCTACCTCTCACATAGCCAACACGCCATCCATATCTATGGGTGTAGTGAGCTTACCTCCATGCCGATCGAGTTTCCTCCTCTCCCGCACACTCCGGTAGCTCCACGATCCAAGTGCAAGCTTCAAGCAAGCTCCATCCTCAAGCTCCACGCTCCAAGCTCCATAGCCATGAGCAAGACAAGAGAAGAGAAGAGAAGAGAAGAAGAGGGGAGAAGACTGAGAGCTTCTCCTCCCCGGTCCCTCACCCTCACACACTCACTCCCTCACACTCTCACACTCCCTCTCTCAAAGCACAAGCTCAAGCAAGCAAGAAGAAGAGATCCACTTTTGGCCACACACAAGAATGAGCTTCTCATTCACTTTTCAACTTTATATACAAAACCCTAAATCCCTTTTGGGCGGTCATCCCCTTATCCCCTTTTTTACATGGCCGGTTGTGGCCTAGGCCCTTTTCCCCATTGTCCTTCTATCTTCCTAGCTTCCTTTCCACCGCCCGTCTACATTTACAATCCTAGGAAGATAAGACAGTTTCCCTAGTCCTCTATGACCCTCGAGTTACGCATCCAAGGTCGGCCTAGCAAGATGTCGTAGTCCACTCCCTTCATGACTATAAAGTCAATAGAGAATTGGATTCCTACGATCTTTAGTGGCCAATTATTTAATACTCCTAATGGTTTCACTTTCATTCCATTAGCCAGAGTGTATCGTTGAACCTAGCAATCTCGACCGGTGGGTTACCCCAAGTTCGGAGTACTGCATGGCTTAGCAGACTCACTCCTGCCCGCGTGTTTATGATTCCCTTTCTAGTGACATCCCCCAGGGCTAAGACTAGTAGGACTGCATGCATTTTCATGCCTTCCCAAAAGGTATTAATGTGCAAGGATTTAGGTATGGAGTACAATGTTAGACTCGGTATTTGATTTTATGCATCGTGCTCAAGTAAGTCTATGGTAATTGGCTCATTTGGTTCTTCAACCCACTGTTTCATCTCTAGCCATAGCATTGGATGCTGGCTAAGTAGGTCGCCTAAGCTTAGAGTTGCAGGGGTGGTCACCAGTATATTGAGGAGGTTGCTAGTCAATTTCCCCTCTCCTAATTCTATAGTTCTTGGCCAATGGCCTAATTGGTTTGTTGGCCTAGAGCATTTAGAGCTTGTCTAGGTAGCCCATCTTGTGGTGCCATCGCCTCCCTTGATCTTGGTCTTGGGAGAGAGATTGGCATGCTTATGATGGAGAGATCATCGATCTCATCTTCTAGTATGGGCTTAGTGTCCTTTAGGTGTTTCTAGGCCTCCTTCACCCACTCTTTCACCTTCTTGATGGCTTCAAGTTGGTGCTTTGGGTTGGGGTACTCCCTGACCTTAGTATTTCCCTTTTCAACCGTCCGTGGGGCCGATGTTTCTTCCTCTACATCAATGACTTTCCTTCCAACCAGACATGTTGTGGCACTTTCAATTTTGAGGGTGACCTTAGCGTCTGGTCTTTTCTTCCTTTGTCTCTAGCTCTTCTTTCCAACTGAGGTTGCATCAAGGTTGCTAGACCCTGGCAATGATATGCCGGCTTGCTTCATCTACATGCGGGTCATGACATGCAATGGGATAGGTGTGACCTCCCCATCGAGTGTCTCGATACCAAACAACCCCAACAGAACCAATGACTCATTTGCTGAACTAAAAGATGGCCTCCACCTAGGGAAATTGACAAAGAGATGAGTCCCTCTCGAGGCAGCGTGAAGAAATGTGTCATGGGTAGCCGCAAGTCCAACACATGATTGGCTCTTGGATCTGTGCTCCTAGGCCTCTTCCTCTCCCTCTTCCTAATTCCATCACTACTATTGGTTTGTATTCCATAAGGATTGCATTGCCTTCCTCATCATATGACACGTATGGGTTTACATAAGGCTCGTCACATTGCTAGGCTTGTCCACATAGTGGACTAGAGTGTCACTCGGTAGGTGGATCACGTAGGGTTCCAGTGGTCTAGGGATACCTGTAGGATTTATTTCCATCCTAGGTATGGATGGTTCGGAATCGTTAGATGCCGAGAGAGCAATGGAGCTCCCCTTCCAAAGAATCTTGGTGGCCTGTTCGCAAGGTAGGGTTGACCGTAAGGCTGCGAGGATGGGAGCCTTCGAGGTAATCGACAATGCATGGTGTCGTGGCCAAACCTACCACAATTAGCACAAGGTCATGACCTAGGGTCCTGACACTCAGCTAGCAAGTGGTTTCCACCACAATCCACACATTGGGCATGTGGGCATGTTGGTCGTCTCATCATCTCCTATAGTTTGGCTATGTCCATCCTCATCTCTGCTAGCTCTTGTCCCAAATCAATTGTCCGAAATCAGTATCCTTCCCTTTTTCCTGCACACTTGGTCTGCTCTCTCACTCAGCGTTGAGGCCCTCTCAGAACTCCTGGTGCATCTGAGCCTTTGGATCCTCTTTCCTTGAGATGGTCGTCCACTCTAATAGCTTCTTCAAAGAACCTTGCCAATGCGTCTCATTGTAAGCTCAAGTTGCCGGTCAAGGCTTTTTAGAGCTCTTCACTTCGTATTCCATTAATGAATACCATGGATACTGCTCTTTTGGTTGGCCTCTGGTCCATGGGGATTCTCTTGAAGAGACTCCTCACATGGGTTACATAATCTCAAATATCCTCTTTCTCTCTCTACTTGACATTCATGAGTTGCACTAGCAGGTTATCACAATGGCCAGGTTTGAAAAATCTATTAATGAAGATATTTTTCAAGGCATTGAAATTGGCACGCTCTACAGCATCCAAACTTGTGTAGCAAGTCCGGCCCTTGTCACCTAAGCATAGTCAGAAAGCTTGGGAGCGTTGAGTAGGATCGGTAAGACCATTGGCCTTGTAGACCTGCTCGAATTGTTCCACAAAGTTGTATGGGTCATTGTTTTCTTGGTATTTTTCCAGCTGCTTTGCCACCACATGAATTTTTTATTGGCTCGTAAAGCCTTGGTTAACCCTTAACCCCGCTAGTAGCAATGTTGTTAATGTTGCAGCACTTTGCTCTGCTGTCATGTTATCTAGCAATCGCTTCTGTCAGAAGCTCACGTAGTGTGAGGTCCCCTTCTAGAGCTCTCTCGCTCTCTGATCGATTCTTGCCTACTAAGGCTAGCACTCTCTGAATCTCTCACATTTCAAGCTCTAGTACAAGCTCCTAGTTTGCTTGTCCTGGTTGTATGCGGCTAGGCCTTGTAAAGCCCTGTGAGCCAGCTACCTCTCTTTCTCGAGGTCTGGTATGACGTTCTCTATAAGTCCACCACAATGTTCTAGCCGGGTTTGAGCATCGTATTTATTCTACTGGACAGCTTCAAGAAGGTCTCCTAGGGAAAGCTCCTCGTAGCTTCTTTCGCTTGAGCTGCCCTCTTCCATGTCTAGGGTTTCCTGTTGCACCAAGTTGTCAATCAGGTGAATGAGATCGTGTAGATCCACTTCCCTGATGGGGTCGTGTCCTTCTTGTCTCTGGCTCTTCAATCCTGTTATTCACCCGGTCCTACTTTTGAGGGATTCAAACACCCTTCTATGCTCTAGCGCTCTTGACTATGGGTTGGCTTGATAGGGTCTTGTGTTTGGTTTCTAGCTATTCTTGCTAGCTTTTAGGTTTTTTTACTACACTATTCTATTCAGCTTGATCACGTCAAATTGGGGCCTTACAATCAGCCCACAATACTAGACACAATTCCAGACTGTTTGGCCATGATTTCTAGGTCTATAACTCCCTGTGAGGCATTCAATGTGATCTTTCGATGCGGATCATGCTTCTCGTTAGCCGGGGTTTGTCAAATTTTTAGATTTTCTTTCTCAGGCTATGTCTGATTCTAGGAATTGGTCAGTTCCAATTATCACAATCAGACAGGGTGTGTCCGATCGGATGGCTTGAGTTGGTCCGATTAGGATATGTCCGATTCTAGGAATCAGACAAGGGTGCTTGGTCTAATTTGAATGTGTGTCCAATTGGACAGGATACTGGGTCTGATTCTGTGGTCCGATCGCTGCGATCAAACAGCCATGTCCGATCGGACGCAGTGGTGTGTCTGATTCCTTCTTGTCCAATTCTCAGAATCGGATGGAGATGGTGTGTCTGATTTGGAGTTGGTTTGATTTTCAAAATCAAATGGGTATGTCCGATTGAACTGGATGGGCTTGTCCAAGTCCTATTCTGGGAATCGGACCAGTCACTGGGTCCAATTCTGGGAATCGAACATTGTGGAAAACGTCTGATTCTACCAACCAAAAAACGTGTGCCAATCGTGTTTTACCAAAAATCTTCACTTTAATGTTGCCACTACCTCCAAGAACCTCTAGGAATCAAGAAGGGGTGTAGGCCAAGGGCATTCTATACCTGAATCTCATCGAAAGCTCTGATACGCTCCGATCAATCCGACGTAGACTTGTGACCTGCAAGTTCTCTCTCTCTCTCTCTCTCTCTCTCTCTCTCTCTCTCTCTCTCTCTCTCTCTCTCTCTCTCTCTCTCTCTCTCTCTCTCTCTCTCTCTCTCTCTCTCTCTCTCTCTCTCTCTCTCTCTCTCTCTCTCTCTCTCTCTCTCTCTCTCTCTCTCTCTCTCTCTCTCTCTCTCTCTCTCAAAGCCAGGACTGCAAATGAGGTTTTCCCTGGTCACCTAGAACCTTAAACCCTTGTTGCTGGCCAGTACCTTAGCCTTCCCGATCACTCCACTTGCGACTCCAAGACATCTGAGCACTCTTTTTTTCCCATTTTTCCTTGTTATTGCCCTGTTCAGGTTTGTTTTACAACAATGAACCTTAAGCTTCCCACTCTCATTTCTCCATTCTATTCTACTCTAAATGCGACAAAAATCAAAGGCAAAGTACTAAATTGATTTCTCCTACTCAACTAATCATCAAAAACTAAAAATACTTACTTGTAGCACAGATTAAAAACCCAAAACCTCCTATTTATCTCAACCTGCGGTTCAAGGATAAAACCCTTACTTCGATGCTTGATTTAAAGCACACAAATGCTCAAGCTTGAATCCGTTGGTCCTTGCAATGGAACCAAAATGTAGAGACGAGCTCAAGCTCAACTTCCAAGACCTATGGATCACTTATTATTCGAGCATTTCAAGTGAGCACTAATGGCTACCTCTCACATAGCTGATGTATTATCCCTCTCTGCAAGTGTAGTGAGCTTACCTTAGTGCCCGATTGAGTTGCTTCTTCTCTCAAGCACTCTGATAGATCCACAATTTGTGATGCATGCTCAAGCATCCGCAAACCTCTTCCTCCAAGCTCCATCCTCCATAGCCACGCACGAGACGAGAGAAGAGAAGAGAAGAAGAAGAGAGGAGATGGAGGAGGGCTTCACCTCTAAGGTCCCTCACTCACTCGCACTCCCTCCCTCAAGCACTCACAAGCAAGCAAGAGAAGAGAAGAAGAAGAGTCCACTTTGCCACACACCAAAGAATGAGCTCTCATTCACTTTTTGAACTTTATATATGAGAGCTGGATTTTAGGACCCGATTTGGGCCCGTTCTTGAAGCGTTGAAGCTCGTTTTGGAGCCGGAAAATGCCCAGGGGTGTAAAGAGCCAATTTTCATGAAAAATCAAATGGTTGTGGATGGCTGAGCTAGAGTTTTCCTAGATGCATTTCGACATTAGGAATCCAACACAAGTCTTGGTTCGTCAATCGGAGGTCGTTTGACCCTCCATTTAATCCCCACAAGGTTCGGCGTTATGAAGCAGCTACCAGATCGAGAAGCCGTAAAGTGCGTGGGAGAGGCCAACTTGATGGAGTTCGACACCATGAAGCCACCTGTCCAATCGGATTGCAAATGGGAATTCGTTTGGGCCTTCAAAATTGAAAAATCCACTTACGGAACAGTGTGAACACAAAAAGATGAACCTATTATTTTAATGTTTTAAACCTTAGGCTTAATAAAAGCCTTGAAACTACTGCAAAAACTATCGAACAGAGGGAAACGTCAATGCGCCTCCTCATTTTTGCCTATTTGCCTCTCCGATTCAAACCCGTTTGGAGAGAGAGGGGGAGATTCTCAATCAGGACAGAGAGAGGAACAAGATGGCTGCAAGCTTGCCCATTTTAATGGAGGATTTTAAAATCTCATTTTTTAGTCTTTCTCTTTCCTCCCTCTCTCTCCTGCAAGGGGCAGTTCCTGTGTGTGAAGAAGAATGAAGCCCGATTGGTGAATGCCCGTCTTGCATGGTATCGGATTACTTCCAAATCGAAGGTGGGCTGAAGATTGCAGTGTGGAGGTAGGCTGAGCATCAAACGGGCCCTGATTTGCAAACCGGCAACAAGTTTCAAAACCCGAAATAATAAAAAAAATACACGGTAATGACATTTTTACAAAGGAAATGGGCTAAAAATAAGAGAAAATAATAAAAATGTTCATATGGGCTAAAAATTGATGGACATATTGTTCGCTGTTGGTTTTAGTCTTTCATAATAAAAAAATCAAAAAATATACACTTAAGGTGTGGAAAATAAATGAAAAAACCCCGAAAAGCATGGTTTTTAGAGTAAAAATGGGGTTTTTGGGCTTAAAATGGGAAAAGCATGAAACAAAACACCAATAAAATCTACATGTTTACTGTTTAAAGACTCAAGAGCCATAGCTTTGAAATAATGATAATTTTCCTCCATTTTTATTAATAAAAAATAAGAGAAAATAAGGAAAAATAAGAAAAAATGTTCTTTAAAAGGGGAAAAAATAGGGAACAGATGAGAAAAATTATGGAAAATTATGGATGTGTCTGTGGGTGTATAATGAGGATAAAGCATGAGGTTTTGCCTCAGGTTATCCCCATTATGTGTTTTTGTGAGTATTTACTGCTTATTTTGTGCAAAATACATATGAAATCACCCCTTTACCTATGCAACGAGGCAAAACCTTAAACGGTAGGGGAGGAGGGAAGTTTGAGTGCTAAAATATAATATAAAATTTGATGTATTTTTTGCATTATTCATATAGGATGACGTTAAGTTAAATAAAAGGAAGTACATCACGAGTGTAAGGCTCGGTGTCTTCTCTCATTACAGCAATTACGCGTTAGTGTATGGAAACATGAAAAGAATGGATTTGCACAATGCACGAGGTTGTTTTTCAATTGTTTGAGCACTTAATCATATACACATTTGCATTAAGCATCATTAAATGATATCAATTATAAGCTCCTGGATGCATAGCACTTGGTTTCTTTAGGACTTGACCCACGTAGAGAGAGTGAGCAACCCAGCTGTAGGTCTAGACTGTGGGTTAAAGGGGATGGATAAGTGAGGATAAGTGCATTCCTGAAACATTAAACATATTGGCACTAAGATGGAAGTTTGTTTCGCACGTGTCTATGTGTGAAAGCAGTGCATCGAGGGGCCAATCCCTAAGATGTAGGAGAGCTGCAGTAGGGCGGTGGCAATCAGCCGAGTGGGTGCCCTTGTGTCTGTAACATGTGGCATTTATTGCTGATATATGTATAATCTCCCTTTGAGGAGATGGGAAAGGGAACATCTATTGGATTACAAACTATAAACGCATAGTGATTAGTGTTTAGGATAGTGTATCCCTCAACAGACGCTCCTGGCCCGCGAGGCCGTGTGGTGTGGTGGGGTTGAGGGCAAGAGGTCTGGCTAGTGCCTTAGCCAGTGCCGGACCATTTTAGGAGGATCCGATGGCGCATTTACAAGAATACGGCCTAACTTACCTTGCAAGTGGGTTCAATGATATTCATCGGATGCTCGTATTCTCAAGTACCCTAGAGGGAGAGGCTAGAAAATGGTACTGGAGCCTCCCAAGGGGGTCTATTAAATCCTTTGAGGAGTTGAGTGATCGATTTTTAGATGAATATGAAAAGAAGGTGCCTGTGACCCAAGTTTTAGAGCAGCTGATGCAGATTAGGCAAGAGTCCTATCCTTCTGTTAAAGAATACGCTAGAGCCTTTGATGATATTCTAAGGCTTTGGCCAAGAAGAGCTACCGCATTGCCTGGTGATGTGCTATGTGAGCTCTTTTTGAGTGGCTTAGAGATTAACATGCAAATCCAAGTGGGAATACAGAATCCTAAGTCATTAAGGGAAGCAAAGATGCATGTCATTGATTATGAGGGACATATTCAAAGATGTTGGGAAAATTTTTGGAGTTTTTCCCTCTCAATACAAGTGCATCCTAGCTTCCAACCATTTCTACAAGGAGACAGCTCGCTTGTTGATACCAAGGCAGCCTATGAGAGGAACCTTGGTAGCCAAAATCTCCAAGCAAAAAATGGCAATAGTAGGGATAATATACCCCCTGGGGATAAAAAGATTCCAAGCCCAGTAAGTCCCATCAAGGCTTGCAACACTTCCATGAGAGGTAGTTGTGATGGTGGAATTGATAGAACCATTAGGTCTACAAGCTTAGATGAGTGTTCTATGAGTGGTTCTGGTTGTGCTCCTAGTAAGGCTCTTGAGGGACCTTTCCAATTTATAGATGAATCATGCTTTCGAGTAGATGCTATTCCTTTTAGTAAAAGCATGGTTCCTATGGCTAAGCAGTTGTTGCAGAGTGGACAAAGGCAAGTAAAGACATCTCGTATAGAGAAGATGCGGCATGACAAAGGTCCACCTACACTAAATAGAAGCCATAAGGCTGTGAGGCCATCTAGTAATGGTGATAAATCCACAATGAGTCCATTGGACCAATGTGGGCAGATGAGGCAGTCTAAGAAGCCATAAGGCTGTGAGGCCATCTAGTAATGGTGATAAATCCACAATGAGTCCATTGGACAAATGTGGGAAAATGAGGCAGTCTAAGAATATGAAAAGGAATATGAGATGGGTTTGGAGGCCCAAAACCCCTAAAAATATTGTTGGTGTGTCAGATGAAGGGTCAAGAACTGCGTGTGGACATGTTTTGATGGATTCCCAAGAGGATGCAACTAAAGGCCATAATGCAACATCTGACAATAGGGACTACCACCCTAAGATGCATCTATGTGATGGGTCTAGGGTTAAAGCTTTGTCTAGTTTGGATCATATCATTGACATATGTAATGGTCCAATTAGAGAAGAGTTGGATGATCATAAATCCATGATTCTCCTTGTAGGAGGAGTTACTGGAAAGTTGGGACAAGTGATCCGTTTGAATGACGACCAAGGGGATGAGATATATCAATCTAATGATGTCATTCATTCAGTTCATAGTACCCAAGAAGAGATGGTCATTATTACTGAGATATCAGTAGAAAGGCTTGGGCTAGTGGATCTACAAAGAGCATAGATCAAGCTTTTAGCTAACTCGCATGAGTAGCATAAGGCTAGTCCTCCTATTTTATGCTATCCTTGGTATCCTGGTTAGTTTCATAGGATGTGTTGTATATGCCAAGGAGATCATATATTGCATGGATTAGAATGAACTATCCATTTTAGGCCAGGAGGGCCAGCTAGTTTACAATGAAATGTGCTATTTCTTTAGGCCAAGAGAGCCATTCGTCTATTTGGTGCGGGTATAGTTAATGGTTTTTTGTTGTAGTGATTGCATCATACAGGTTACCGAAGTCGCTAGAGGGAGCCTTTGCTGCAAAGGAGCTTCTTGTGGCCATTCCAGGTGATTCTGTCCCCTTTTTGAGTCTTTTCCCTTACACGATTAATGATATATGTGTATGTAAGGGTTACTTTATTTTGTTTGGTGGGGACCAAAAATCGAGGCATGAAGTCCCAAGATTAGGCTCTATATGTCTGGGGGAGGTTTGAGGTAGTCATTGCCACCTGCAAGGCATTGTCAGGCATTGTAAGACCTGTTTTAGATGGGAATTCTAGTGACCCTATTCTCCTGACCTACTAGGCGACTGTTTTAGGAATTCCTGTTAGTTGTGAGGCTATTAGAGAAGCCTACTAAAATAATGATGGAAAGAGACAAACCCCTAAATATCTGAAAGACAATATAAAAATATACAGAGGTGTGTAAAAAGGGGTTCTAAATCCCTATAAAAATAGAAATTGAAAGAAAGAAAAATCTTTGAGTTGTTGTTTATTACCTTGCGAAGGCCTGGTATGTGCCTAGGGACGAGACAAGACCCAGGGCCAATGCCTTGTCTTCCTAGGGGTGGCTTCTAGCTGGAAAACAAAGAATAAAAGAAGGTTGGAGCGAAAACAAAAGTGAGCATTAGAAAAGGATTAAGTGTCGCCTTGCGCAGGCTTGGTAGGTTCTTGGGTACCGAGACAAGACCTAAGGCCAATGCCTTTCTCTCCTTGGGTCACTACACTCAGCTCTCTCCTTTTTACATGCCTGAGTATGGAAAATAAGAGGCTAAAGACCCAATGTGCTAAAAGATAATATTTGTTGGTCCGGCTATAGGAGTCCTCACCTAGTAGGAGCTCCTAATTTAGTTGTCCTTAGTTAGGTAGGTAGTTCAGACCACCACTGAGGATGACCTCTTTGATGGTTCTTTTTAGCTTGACCATGTTGGCGTAGTGATTAGTGTTTAGGATAGTGTATCCCTCCATAGACGCTCCTGGCCTGCGAGGCCGTGTGGTGTGGTGGGGTTGCCTATTGAGTGCATGAGGTCCAGCTAGTGCCTTAGACAGGGCCTGCCCATTTTAGGTCCCATCAATATACAAAACCCTAAATCACTTTTGGGCAGTCATCCCCTTATCTCCCTTTTCTTACATGGCCTAGGCCCTTTTTCCCATTGTCCTCCTCTTTTCCTAGCTTAGTCCTACGGCCTATTCATGGTTACAATTTGTACAGGAGGAAGCTAGTGCTCTTTTACAAAGGTTTTGGCTGTGCCTTTATATTTAAATGTGTGCCTTCTTGCTTTTGGCTTCTTGTGGCTTCCACGGTCACATGTTGTGCTCCTTGTGGTTGTTCCCATGCTTTTAGATTTCTTTCGGGCCCACTCTCTTGTAGGGTGCCTTTTCCTTTTTTCCGACTTGCGTTTTTCCTCTTGATGCCTCCTTTTTCGTTTCCTTCGCTTTGCAGTAAACAAAAGCTTCAAGCTTTCTTCTTTCAACATTAATCACCTTGTTTGGCACTAATAGTGATTCTAAACACTAATTTAAGTCATGTGGAGTCTATTGCAGATCTAGAAGATCCAACTCAAGTTCAAAGACACTTGATGAACATCATTAAGCTCATAAAAAGGCTGAGTTGTAAACATGTACTATGACATGAGTGCTTGTAAGGGCTACATTTCATAATCATGATCTTGTTTCGAATCAGTATGTGGAAGATGTTTTACACTAAATCTCAATCTTAATGAGATTAGTTTCTACCTTAAGCATATTTATTGAGTGCTTAACTACTATCTTTTTTCTTGATCAATGTCAGGCAATGTGTATGCTATAAACATATAGGCCATTGTCCTCATCCCACATCTCATCTTGTAAGACATTACATTTGATCCTACTACTTATTAATCATTTTATTTTCTTCCTCACTTATTGTCCATTGTGTAAAGGAATGGACACTGCCATTGCCTAGTGCAATCAGTAAGATCTTCCTATTATGGCCATGGCTGATTTAGAACTCAAATCTCTAAGTTTGATGGAAAAGACTTTCATCCATGGTAGGTACTAGTGAACTATAAAATGATGAGACATGGCTAGTGGCCTTTCATTAAAGGAGCCAAGGTTATTGACCCATCAAACCCACTTGATGTAGAAGATGATGAAAGAGCTCAAGCCATAATCAAGCTTCATCTGGATGAATCCTTGATATATCACATTGAGAAATCTTCACTACCAAGGAGAAATGGGATGAGCTTGAAAAGCTTTATGGCACTAAAGGAAAGAACTCTAAATTTTTCCTTAAGATTGAATTTTATTTTCCTAGAGTATAAGCAAGGAGAGAACCTAGACAAGTTCATCTCACACATGGAGAGACTCATGGTGACAGCTATCTTTAGTTCAAGCTCCAATTCATGATGAAGATGCTATTGCAATTCTCTTGAAAGCTATAAAGAAGATATTCCCAACCCTTGTAACTACTCTTATAGATATCCTGAATCCAACCTTGGAAATCACCATCCAATCTTATTTAGATGAGGAGAAAAGAAATCAAAAAGAAGGCAGCACTAGTCAGGAATCCACTTCAACAACCTATGAGCAACTATTGGTTCATACTGTCTCCACTAAATGCTCCTTTTGAAATAAAAAGGGACATCTTGTAAGAAACTTGTAGAAAAAGTATCTTGACAAGATGAAGTGCAACAAATGTAAGAAGACATAGCATATTCTTAGTAAATGCTCTGCCACTATTGAAGTACCCAAAGAATTGGAGGCCAACTTTATCTCCGAAACATCTTATGGTTGACTCTTCTAAATCTATAAATTCTCTATCTACAAGCACTATTGTAGCCTAATTTATAAAGGCGTCCCATTTGATTGAGGGGGGAAAATTAACATGTTTTGTAGTCCAATGCCACTCTACCATTAAGGCAGGGTGTTAAGAGATAGACATGCGAACTCTATGTATGTAAGGGTGGATAAGGGTAGTTGGGTGTGAATGAACTAGAGGGTAGGGGAAACCCTAACCCTAGCCATTGAAAGGCTATTAAATTTCCTAGAGGTCACTCTCAACTATAAGAGAGAGTGTACCACTTGTACTAGTGAACAACTCATTAAACAAGATCTTGTTCTTGTACATTCTCATGCTCTCAGTTTGATATTGCAACAATCTAGTCCTCCTTCTATGTTGGGTTTCTCCTTAATGGCTTGCGCATATTGACTCTCAAGCTACACTCAATTCTCTCTCTTGATTTCACATTTCTCCTACAACTCCTCATTCCCCTTTCATTTTTCATCTCTCCTTCAATACAGCCAATTTTTTCTTTTGACTAAAGATTTATTTAGTCTTTTGTTACCGATGTATTGCATGAGTTTCTTTCTCTCTTTCCAACATAGTTAAGGCTACTTTTTTTTCTTTATCTAACTAATATCTTTGCTCTTTTAGCTCATCTAGTAGCTTTTCAAAACCTTAGTGTGACTAAAGGCATGGAGATTGATGATTCAACCCTATGTATTTTTTATGCCTTTTACCTAAACTCAACATCTACACTTGTTGTTCTCTTGGTACCTATGGGTTGTGGCCTCTTCAAATATTGCCTAAGAAAATATGGTGACTTGAGTTACTAGTTCATAGGCCATGTTCTCTAGCCTACCCCTAGCTATGTTTTCCTATGTATGTACTAAGATGGAAGGCATGGTTGCTATATTTGGTGGCAGAGTGGCTTCTAATCGAGCCTTGCCTTTGCCTACTATTGGTAGCCTTGCTAAAGGTCCTTCTGCACTAGTACCTACTTTTGGTAAGCTTCTCATGTGAGGCCCATAAATGCTAGTTCTTCTTCCCTTGAAGGTTGTTTGACTAATCATCTAATGGTGGCCAAGGTTAATTCTCTTCTCTTCTTGCTTCTTCTTAGGACACCTTACTGCTTCCACCACTTCTTGAGACACTCTTCTTCTTCATGTTGCTTCTATTTGTGTTCCTCTTATTTCTTCCTTAGCTCTTTCTAATTCCTTCTCCTCTTCAAATGCAACCTTTCCTCATTTGGTGGATAGTTTAATGACAAGCTTTCCTCTTCCTTATCTAAGGTGGTTGATTTTGGCTCTTTTGATAGTGCTTCTTATTATTGCTATTGGGTTTCTAGGCTTACCTATTGTGGATTGAGGAATCTTTTTCCTCTCAATTCTAATGGTCCTAGTACCTAAGATTGAAGGATTACTATTGTGTGCTCTACCTGTTTCACTTCCTCTTCCCTTGTGGGGATCTAGGTTGATGCCGTCTTGATGGGTCCTTGTCAAGTCTTGAGCTTCTCTCAATTTGCTGCAAGTCTTTTTCATTTTCCTCTACTTCTAGCTAAAATGTCCTAATTTCATGCTCCCCTATATCTCTTAAGGGCTCTAGCTCTAATGTACTTGCATATTTGGAGGACACTTCATGTATTGACACACTTGGAGGTTTTTGGGATGTGGATCTCATCTCGTCTATGGATCATTGATACCTTCTTGTATAATTGTCATTAATACACCCCCGAATCCTATTGGTGTGGCCTTGGTTACAAATTTCTTCATTTTTTCTTATCTGGTATTTCCAAGTCTTGTGCACTAGAAGCATCTTAGCTGCATCATGGATGATCTTTCTAACATAGACATTGAGATTCTTATTATCCATTGTCCATGCTAGTACAATTTCCAACATTTCTACTTGGATTCTACTCATCATGGAGTTGTACCTATTGTTGGGAAACAGCAGTATACTAGTTTTTCCTAGATTCTTACAATCGGATCTAGGATATCCACCAAGCTCACACCATCATTTGTGAATAGCTTCTACTTGTCCATATAGAATTCCCTCTTTTACCTCTTTTCTTTTTTGTTTGTTAGGCTCAAGGCTTCATATACCACATTTAGTATAAGCAAGATCTCCACCTATCATGGACCATTGTCATCATTGACTATAACTATACCATTCTGTCTGGTATCAAGATCATAGGTTGTGAGAAACTCAATGCATTGTTCATAATTCACCTCTCCTTTGAACTTTCCCATATAGATGCTTAATCCACATTGGTCCACTAGTTATTTTCCCTTTGGGCTCTTGGTCATCCCTTCCCTAGGTTGTGAATCCGTTGGTATTATAAATCACAATACCTTTGATCTCTATTCTCAAGTTATAATGGGGTTGTAATCAATTTGCTCTTCCTATAGGCATCAATAATTTGCTTGTCTTCTCTTGCGTGATTTTTTCTCCTTGGCCTACCATGTCCAAAATCCTAACAACACATTATGGTGAGAATTTAAGAAAAATGCATTAATTGATCATTAACTTTACTATCGATCTCTACTCCAAGAAGTCCCTCCCTCTCCTAACTAATTGCAATTTTCCTAGGATTTCTTAGGGAGAGTGATGGGGGAAAGTTGTGCAGTGCATGTTTGGACTTTTTTGTTGGTATGCTTGAGCAATCTGTGTGTGTGTGTGTGTGTGTGTGTGTGTGTGTGTGTGTGTGTGTGTGTGTGTGTGTGTGTGTGTGTGTGTGTGTGTGTGTGTGCGTGCGTGCGTGCGTGCGTGCGTGCGTGTGCGTGTGCGTGTGCGTGTGCGTGTGCGTGTGCGCGTGTGCGGGTGCGTGTGCGCGTGCGTGCGTGCATGTGTGCGTGCGTGCGTGCGTGCGTGTGCGTGCGTGCGCGCGCGCGCCCACCCGCCCAGCTACTAGTTTAACAACTAGTCATAAGAATGAGGATTATATTCAAATGTAGTGGAATGATCCATGTCTTGTGGACGTATGCCAACATGGGTAATGTAGGCCAAGTCATTAATTAGGAGGTTAACTAAACATGTTCTACTACCAATATGGAGCTCTTCCTCACTAGCAATTTGATCCATGTATAGATGTAGCATGATTTATCTTCTAATGGTCTATTATGGGTTAAGGAAAGGACCCAAATGAAGTTGGAGTGACATAAGTAAGATCGTACTTGTGGTTTTTATGGCACAAAATTGTTCAACATTCTTCATGATTTGGCAATCCACTCATTCCCCTTGTGCATGTAGGATAAATCATTGCTGTAAAAATAGGGATAGATTTTACTAGATAGTCTAGATTAGCAAGATCCTTAGGTGTTGTCTCTAGACAACTACATTTGAAGGAGGTAATCACACGTCCTTTTAAGGATTTCTCTCATGAGATTTGGGTCAGTGATTAAGGAGGCCTTGGTGAACAAGTTTGAATTTCTCCCCGTGAGTAGGATAGGGACTTCATCCTCTTCCATGTTCTCATCTAAGGGACTTGGGTCAATTCATTCATGGCTATGAGAGCAAATAGATTAAAGGTGTTATCTAGCCATTGACTACATGTGACTTTGCCATTATCAATATCCTTGGCTCTACAAGTAGCTAGTTCTATGTGGGATTTTCTTTGTAAGAGGATCACTTGCTTGGTGGTGGATCTAGCTTTGTTGGGCTGGTTTGGTTGATAGGAATAGTTGGTTGGGTTATGTTAATGGGTTAGCAGTGGCGAAGGCATTACTAGAGTCAGATGAGTCTTGCCTAAGGTAAGTAGTAGGTATCAATTCTTCATCGTTGTAGTCAAGCTTAGTGACTTTGACAGTGCATATGACAATTTTGATGTCACCATTGGAGATTTGTGCAGTGGACGTGCTGGTGGGCAATATCTTTTGATTTGGCTACCATTGAAAAAGTATGTATCTTCACCATGAGTGTTTCAATTTTCACATATTGTTGGTTCTAATGATGGATTACATGCAAAAAGGACCGTGAAACCAAAAGTTATTTTTTAGTTTATGGCCCTCAATAGAATAAAGAAACACTAGACCTTTTTGGAAATCTCTTTGTTTGACATGCTTGTCAAACTAGGCCTCCCATCAAGCTTTCTTATAGATGAGACCATTTGTTCCCGTAATCTTGTTTTTCGGATAATCATCCAAGTTCCACCAACAGTGGTTGGTCCAAGCTTCTCAACCTTTCCATCTCTCATGTACTACTACTCTTAAACTCAAGGCAAAGAAATCAACTAGCATGATGATATCGGTGCCATATATTAATTGCAGTCTTGTAGGATGTACCATATACCCACGATGCTACCATAAGTTTATTGTCCCAACCACTCTGCGAAGCTAACACTATCTTAATCACCACGTTGGATATGATCTTGTTTATTGCTTCAGCTTGGCTCCTAGCTTATAGGTAGCAGAGGGAAGTTTTTTTGTGAATAACCATAAAATTAGACAAGTCCATGATTACCTTGTTAACAAAATATGTGTCTTGGTCATAGATAGTCTCAATGGGATAGTTGAATTGCTTCTCATGAAGAGTAACATGTATCTTATGGCCCATTTACACTACATAGAAGATGTTACTCTACCTACATGAAGACATGGAGCTGTCTATATCCAAATGCCATCAATATATCCATTTGAAAATGTTGAAGACATGAAAGTTCAAAAGTTTGAAGTCATTTCCATTGCCTCAAAGATAATGATATCTTTGCTTGAGGGGGACATGAAGACTAATGCAAGCAAAAAAGACCAAAAAAAAGAGGACCATGAAGAAAAGGACCAAAAGAACAATGCAAGCAAAGCAGTGAAGAAGAAGAAGAAGAAGAAAAACATCAACCATGAAGACACTGAAGCTATAAGCAAAGTGAAGAATTAGTGCATGATCAAAAAGAGTAAGCTATACTACACTGACAAGAAGACGTACAATAAATTGAAGATCTATGCAAAAAGAAATGCTAGCCCAAAATGTATTTTTAGCCTTATATTGCCTAGCCCAAAATGTATTTATGATAAGCTTGTAAACTCCTCATGTAGCCATGTACTACAACCTCTTTACACTTTGCAAGGCCCCTGTTATAGCCTCTGGATGGCCATCATGTTTGTGGTACCCACACTTAGCCTTTTCTGTGATAGCCTTTGGTGATTTACCATGTTTATGGTGTGCCCACACTTTGCAGGTGTTGTTCTCACTAAAGCCTCTATACACTTTGTACTTTTTGGTTGTGATTGAGGAGGGGTGTTGTGATATTTGCAATCACACCTATTGTAGCCTCTTTGTATGAGGTAGTTCTGGGCTTGGGACAGGCAGGCATATTGAATCCCATATGCACAAAAAGGGAAAACTACTACCATCCAACAACTATAAAGCATTGTACTTGACTACCACTTTTTTATATGGAATGAATGCAATGCCATGATGCTTTGTACTTTCAGTTAAGTGTCTTGTCTTTGTCACAGTCCTACACAAGATTGTGTTTATGAGTCCAAGCTACCAACTTGGAACCTAATTCACTTGTGTAATAGTTTGTCTCTACTTGTCTATGTCATCATGAGTTTGGTTTTCATGTTCCACCTGCCATAGCATATGCCATGCTCTAGATCCGCATGTCTTTCACATATTTATTATGTAGCACTTTTGGAGAGTGGTTTTAGAGAGATGAGTAGTCCAAATTCTCTGGGCTATGTGGAGATAGGGGATGATACAGCTCGCCCCATTACTCATGTTGGAACTATTCCTTCGAGTATGCAAGATAGCAAAACCAAGTACTTGATTGATGTGTTGCATGTACCAAATATTACAAAAAACTTAGTTTCTATTGGTCATATGGTAGAACATGGATTGCATGTTTGTGGTTCACATCTGATGGTTATTATGTAGAAGATCTAAAAACTGATTACAAGTTGATTGCAAAAGGCAAACATGTTGATATATTGTTTATTCTTAATGTAAGTGTATCTTAAATGAATGCTATCATGTTTGCATAAAGTTCAAGTAATTTGGCTGATATTGAAATTTGGCATTAGAGAATTGGTCATGTAAATATATAGCAACAGAAAGATATGTAGTCAAAATAGATTGTGGATGGCTTGCCCAAGTTTAGAATTGATGGGATACATAAAGTATATAAAGCATGTCAATTTGGAAAGCAAGTAAGGAATGTGCTTCCGCATGAAAATCATGTATGTAAGAAGCCACTTGAATTGATACATTCTGATGTGTGGGGTCCTACAAAGATTGCAACTTTGAGTGATTTTACAGGTACTATGTTTCCTTCATTGATGATCATACTCACAAAGTATGGGTCTACTTTATGCATGAAAAAAGTGAGGTGTTCACTCACTTTAAAGCCTTTAAGGCTTTGGTTGAGAAGGAGATAGCATTGCATATTAAATGCCTAAGATCGAACGGAGGGGGAGCATATCTCTCTAATGAGTTTTCTTATTTTTTATAAAAAAATGGTATATAGAGATAGTATATATCTAGATATACTCTATAGCAAAATGGAGTTCTTAAGAAAAAAAATAGGCATATTGCAAATGTGGCTCATGCATTGATGTCAAAAAGAAACTTGCCTCATTACTATTAGGTTGAAGTAGTTGCTACTACTATATACATTATGAACAAGATACCCACTACTATTGATGTACATGGTATGACACTTGAAGAGAAGTTTACATGTAGAAAGCTAAATTTGTCCCATCTGAAAGTATTTGGATGTATTGCTTATGGAACACTCCTAATGATTTGTGCAATAAATTGGATCCCAAAGCAAAAAAACGTGTATTTGATGGATATTCTCTTGAGTAAAAGGGATATAGATGTTATAACTCTATTGCACGTGAGCTAAGAGTTATCAAGGATGTTCTATTTTATGAAATGAGTAGCTGGTACAGTAATGTGCAAAATGTAGCTAGGGTTGATGAGCATGAGAGTGTGGCTATGGAGAAAACAAGTCAACAATCATAAACATTGAGTGGACCATAATAGTCTCCTAGTCATGGTTTTGTTGATAGACCTTGGAGTGGCAGATTGGGGTTACAAGTTACTCCACCAAGTACATCACAAATGTCAAGAAAAGATAAAGAGAAAGTTGGGGACTCACTATTGTGATAGATTAATCATCAAGTTTCCCTCATGTTGATGCTAATTCAATTGGCTCTAAGCAAAGGTTGGATAAGGAGTTTAGGGTCCCAACTATTAAAACACTTGGTTACAGAATGCATAAGAGGATGCTAAAGCACCTAGTAGTGATCTAGGTAGACACAAGTCAAGTAGAGCGAGAAAGCCAATAGGGAGCCCACTTGTTTTGATGGATGCAATGAGTAATGGGTATTGGGATCATGCTATGGATAAATAAATGGATGCACTTATGGATAATGACACATGGGAGTTGGTACCCTTACTTGAAGGAAAGAGCTATTGGTTGCACATTTACAAGGTCAATGAGTATAAGTCAAAGATGAATCTATTGAGTGCTATAAGGCGCAACTGGTTACCAAAAGATATGCACACACTCATGGTATTGATTATAAGGAGACCTTTGGTCCAATGGCTAAAATAGCCACTATAAGAGTTGGCATAGCAATGGCTACATCAAAAGGTTGGATCATGTATCAAATGGATGTTAAGAATTCCTTCTTGCAGGGAGAGTCGCAAGAGGAAGTTTATGTGGAGCAACCACCTAGTTATGTAAATGAGAATTATCTGGATTATGCATGCATGCTTCATAAGGCCTTGTATGGGGACTAAAGCAAACACCTAGGCCATGGCATAACAGGATTGCAGAATATCTTATCAACATTGGATTTTGTAGAGCACAAGCTGATCACTCACTCTATGTATATGAGAGTAATATAAGTATTGTGGTCATTACTATATATTTGGATGATTTTATCATTATGAGTGATACTAGGACAGAGATTGACAATGTGAAGAGTCTTCTCAAAGTTGAATTTGAGATGAAGAATTTAGGAGATTTACGTTATTTTCTTGATATAAAGATAATCGAGACTTTAAAGGGTATATGGTTATCACAAAGATGGTATGCATTGGATATGTTGAAGTAGTATGGTATGGCTAATTGCAAGTCTATTTCTATACCTTTGGATATTAATGCTAAGCTTAGTGCATGTGAGGGTGACTTGATTGAGAATGTCACTATGTATTAAAAGATTGTGGGTAGCCTTATTTATTTAATGATCACTAGGCCAAGCCTAAACTACACAATTGGTTTGGGGAGTCAATTTGTGCAACTTCCTCGGAAGCCACATTTGGATGCAATGCCATGTACATTGTGCTATGTCAAGTCTACATTAGACTATGTCTTATCCCATAGTGTAAGTATACCATTGGACTTGCACAGTTAAACAGATACAGATTAGGCTAATAGTATTTAAAACAAGAGATCTACTAGTGGTTTTACGTTTTCTTTTGGAAGTGCTAATGTTACTGTGAGCAGTAAAAAACCGTAGGCAATTGCCTTGTCTAGTACGGAGGTAGAATACAAAGGTGCTGCAATTGCAACATGTGAGGTAGCTTGGCTACCCAAGCTACTTGGTGATTTGGGGATGTAGATGGATAAGAAGGTTTTCATCTACTATGATAACCTTGGTAGCATTCAATTATCTAAGACCTAAACACATAGAAGTCCATTACTATTTCATTCAAAATCAAATTCTAGCAAGTGATATTGACTTGGTTTATGTCAACGCAGAGGATCAAGTTGCTGACATTTTACCAAGGCCTTAGGAGTTGAGAAGTTTCAATGCTTTAGGACTATGCTTGGAGTTCATGAGCTCATGCTAAGCTCGAGGGGGAGTGTTGAGATGTTGAGCTCTATATGAGCTAACATGCACTATGTGCCTTGGTGATGTGGCATGATATTATTCACTGGCATGTTAGGTGACCAATACAAGGATACACCAGTGATTCTTCAACTAGACTATGCCCACGCAGTCCATCCTTGGTCATGGCACATTTATTGTGCCACCTCTTCTTTCCTTAGTGAGTGCACACTTAGTCCGTATGTGCATACATTGTGGTACTTTCATATTAGTCCTTTGTAAAAATTACACGGAGCAGTGAACAGAATCTGAGAAAGAGATAGAGATAGAGAGTACACAACAGATAAGAGGAGAATTAGAAAAATTCTTTAGCTCCAAACAACTGATACAAAGATGGCTCTGTCCACCCGTGCGCTTCCATAGTGAAGGTTAGATGCCGATCTAGACAAAAGATAGGTGAAGAGCTTAAGGCTAGTTGGAACAAGTCTGACTGTGTGAAAGATAGATAATCGATGGTTGTGAAGGGGTTTAGCTTTTATAGCCCTCGAAGGCGGTTAGGTTGGCTTGACCAACCTACCATATGAGCCTCCACTAGTCGGTCAGGGAATATTTCCTTTACCATCGCGCCAGGGGCGCTACCCCCCCCAGACCCCCGCCACGGGGGCCGCTGGCCCCTCCAAGGGCTGATCCTGCAGCCCTTGGACCCCAAAATAGGGGCCCCTTTTAACTCCCTTACCTCGCAACTCGATGCAATGTGCCTCGAGTTGCTACCAACTTAACTACTCAGTCCAACCCACAGATTAGACCCACAATGGTCACCTTTTTGCCATCCGATTGAAAGGGAGCAATGGATCGAAGGTTGGACTTGAGAGCTATGGCGGGAGAGCAAGAGAAAGAAAGAGAGAGACTAGAAATGGGAACTCCAACAGTAACAATGTGTGATCGGGCCTTCCTTTATTCAAACTATCACTAAAAGAATAAAGAATAAAGTGATGGTGACAGGCACCCGCCACCTGTAGTGTGTAGTGGCGGTGACTGTCAGTGTAGTAACACACAGGGGGCTAGACAGAGGCGCCTTTACCCCCAACAACCTTCCACTTAAAGGTGAATCTATCCCACTAAGGAGTGAAAAGAAAAAGAAAAAAGACAGTACAACATGTACACATGTACAACAAGATGAGGAAAGACGTCATCTCATCCCACACCCATCAACCTCCTGAGGAAGGCAAAGCGCTCTGTAGAGAGGCTTTTTGTGAGCAGATCTGCAGGATTCTGGTCAATCAAGATCTTGACAAGCTCAACAGACTTGTCCTCAACGACCCACGTATGAAGTGATACCTCACCTCAATGTGTTTCGTCTTCACATGGAAGTTCAGATTCTTGGCTAACTGAATAGCACTCATAGAATCTGAATGCAGTGTAGGGATAGCATCAATACCAAGGTTAGCAACTAAACGACCCAACCAAATAGCCTCCTTGCAAGCCTCAGGCTGCAACATACTCGGCCTCTGTAGTAGAAAGGGCCATGCATTTTTGCACCCTGGACATCCAAGAAACAGCACCTCCAGCATAGGTGAATATATAGCCGGAAGTGGACTTCCTACTATCTACATGTCCTGCATAATCAGAGTCAATGTAACCCACGACTCCTGTATCCTGGCTACCATAGCATATACACATATCTGCAGTGCCCTTCAGGTACCTCATGATATCCTTCACGGCATCCCAATGCATCTTGCTATGTGTAGCCATATAGCGTGCCACAACACCAACTGCAAAGGCAATATCTGGATGAGTGGCTATCATGGCATACATAAGACTACCCACTGCATATGCATAGGGAATCTTGGCCATCTCGGCCCTCTACTCATCTGTCTGCAAACAATCAGCCTATGATACATTCACATAAGAAGGCAATGGACAGCCAATAGGCTTTACGTCCTACATGTGGAAGCACTCAATGACTTTATGAATATACTCCCTCTGTGACAAATAGAGGATTCCATGATGCCTGTCGCATTTAATGCGCATACCAAGTATGTGAGCGGCATGTCCCAGATCTTTCATCTCAAAGCTCTTCTTGAGCTGAGCCTTAAGAGCATCTAGCTCATCATGAGCTTTCCCTTCAGCATATCATCCACATAGAGTACCAAAATCAATAAAGAACCATCACAGGCTTTCTTCGTGTAAAGACATGGATCCATAGCACTCCGGCTGTAGCCCTATGATTGCATAAAGGCATTAAACTTATGATACCACTCCCTAGGTGCCTGTTTCAAGCCATAAAGACTTTTCTTCAATTTGCACACTAGGTGCTCCCTGCCAGGTTTTGCAAAGCCCTTAGGCTGCTCCATATAAATCTCATCATGCAAGTCTCCATGTAAGAAAGTCATCTTGACATCCATCTGGTATAAATCCAAGTCAAGCTGAGCAACCAAAGCCAAGACTAAGCACAGGGTGGTCATCTTAACCACAGGAGAAAAGACCACATCAAACTCCATGCTTAAAACCCTTTACTACCAATCTAGCCTTGTATGCCGGTTTGGGGTGTCCAGAGGTACCTTTTAGCTTGTACACCCACTTGCATGGCAAAGCCTTCTTGCCCGTAGGCAAGGAAACCAAATCCCAAGTGTCATTCTTATCCAGGGAGTCTATGTCAGATTGCATAGCCCTCTCCCAGGAGTGACTGTCACCCCCGCATAGCCTCATCATAAGTGAAAGGCTCTCCTACATCTGTAACCAAGACATAATGCATCGAGGGCTGAAATCTATCTAATGGACATCTATCTCTAGTAGACCGTCTCACGGCAAGCTCTGCTGCCTGCCCAGCTGCCTGTCCAACACCCTGACCATGAGCATATGTTGCAGCTGTAGGCTGTCCAATTGGCTGTGCGGGAGCTCTCGGCTCCTCCTCAAATATGACCCTACGGATCTCAACAACTCTCTCAGGCTGCCTATGCATTTTGTCTTCATGGAAGACTACATCATGACTACGCATGACTTTTCGTGCTTGCGGATCCCAGAGACGGTAACCCATCTCGCCTACATCCCCATAGCCAAGGAAAATGCATTTGACACTCTTGGGATCCATCTTACTTCTCTTGTCCCTAGGCACATGGCAAAATGCCTCACATCCAAAGACACGGAGATGTGCATAAGAGGGAGGTTTTCCAGTCCATACCTCCTGTGCAAACTGGAAATCCAAACCACTAGAGGGTGATTTGTTTATGACATGCATAGTTGTACTAACTGCCTCAGCCCAAAATCTCTATGGTAGGCTTGCATAGCTAAGCATACTGCGTACACGTTCCTGGATGGTTCTATTCATCCGCTCAGCCAAACCATTCTGGGGGGGTGTAGGGGGCGGTCAACTGACACTTAATACCCCTCTCATCACATAACTGCTCAAAAGCACGTGAGACATACTCACCCCCATTATCTGTCCTTAGGCATTTTAGCCTATACCCAGACTGGTTCTCAACCAATGAAGCCATCTCTGAAACACAACCAAGACATTAGATTTTATCTTAATGGGATAAGCCCAAACTTTCCGTGAAAAATCATCTATGAACGTAACAAAATACTTTGCACCACCCATAGACTGACAAGGCATGGGCCCAAGACATCTGAATGTACCAATGCCAAGGGCTCACTCATGCATGGCCTACCAGACTTCTTATGCATAGACCTAGTTTGCCTGCCATAAAGACAATGCTCACATGAATCAAAACATGCATAATCAAGGGGTGGTAAGTACTACAAACTAGAAAGCATTTTCATTCCCTTCAAAGACATATGGCCCAAACAGGCATGCCAAAAAGATACATGTGGGATAGAACCCACAGACAAAACATGATCAAGGGAAGAAGCTGATATAATCAAGGGGTAGAGACTACCACTCTTGGCACCTCTCGCAATCACAAGTCTGCCACGAGTGATCTTCCATGCAGAGTCTCCAAAAGATACATGATAACTTGCATCATCAAGTTGTTCGGCTGACATGAGACTGCGTGCCAAAGCAGGTACATGACGTACATCCTGCATAACAAAACTGCTGCCAAAAGAAAACTATAGTCTAACATCACCAATGCCCACAATATCAAGAGAGCTGTCATCACCCAAGCGCACAGTACCCGAAACAGTACGATATGAATGAAACCACTCTCGGCAAGGTGTCACATGAAAGAATGCACCTATGTCCAAGAGCCAACACTGTGCATACATAGAGTGTATCTCTGTCATCTGCGAAGTACTAGAAGAAGCTGCAAGGATATAATCATCATCATCAACATCCTCAGGTTGCATAACATTGATCTCTTCAATTTTAACACTGGACTTTGCAGGCACTATGCTGCAATCAGAAGACTTATCCTACACTTTGTCTTTCCCCTTATCTTTGCACCTTTCATTGCGCAATTCATGGCATTGTGGCCTAATATGGCCCTTTTTCCCACAATGGTGACAAGTAACATCTGCATTCCTGCCACGGGATTTGCTACGTGACTTCCCACGAGACTTGGACTGAGATTTTTGAGAATCCCGTCCACGGCTACTACCACTGCCATGCTTTCCATATCCATCATTCCTGCCTCTAACTGTCATAATATGTGACACACGAGAGGCATCCAAATTCTTACAGTTAACCTCTTCTTGCAGAAGAGCACTCTCAATATCATATAATTTCAAGGTAGCAGTAGAGACACGTAATGCAGTGCGGAATACATCCCATGACTCATTAAGAGTACCAAGCAAAAAAAGAGGAGTGACATCCTCTGCAAAAGTGATGTCCTGCGAAGTCAAGTTCTTGAGTATAGCATGGAACTAGCTCAAGTGAGCAGACATAGTCACATTCTCCTTAATGCGCAGATCTATAAGCTACTTCAGCCAATACATTTGACTCGCTGGGCTTTTCTTATCATAGAGATTCTTGATTTTATCCCACAACTGCCATGCACTCTGTTCTTCCTCAAATACATTGTAGTGAACATGTTCTGTGAGAGATAATACAATGGTGGACTTGCATAACTCATCAAGCTCAAGTCATTCCTCATCTGGCATGTTGCAGGTGGATGCCCGCTTAACCTTAAAGGTTTGATCTGTAATTTCTGCACCAACACCTGCCAAATCTGGCTCTTCCAATAAGAGTAATTCGTACCATCAAGCTTAGTGATGTTAAAAATAGCATGATCAGTGGACGAACTCGCCATAATGTAGGCTAGAAGACTGTAGATAGTTCAAAACTGCTTGTTGTTTACTGCAGAAAATTACCAAAAAATCACCAAAATCGAGGGAAAATCGCAAGGAAAGTGGAACCAAAGCTGTTGCCCACCAAGTACTAGTGAAAGTACATCATTTCAGAGTTTTTCAGCATGAGAAATCCATGTCAGTCCATACATATATGCTTGCTGTAATAAATTTCAGATTTCAATAAAAGAGAGGTAGCAGTGTCAAAATCGGATCCCAAGGCAATCAGATATTGCCAAGACCAAAGCCGACATCATGCGGGCATAGCATAAGCATATGACGGTTGATAAGAATGAATCCAATACCCAAGTATGTCATACAAACATCTTCTAGTGAGTAGGCACACCCCCCAGTCAACGGGGCAAAGTGTTCCTCCCACTACCAAAACTTGACACAAGTAGGTGTCAGTTCACAAAGATACGGATCCAAAACTAAGACTTAGCTCATAAGCATACAGTGAACCAAGACATATGATGTATCATCCCAAAAGGTAAGAAGTCCCAAAGTCTCAAGTATTTGTAATTGCTCAATGGCATGTAACGGCTCAATGCATAAAAGTATACGTGCTCAATGTCTGATAAGCATTCAAGAATTCTCCCACTGGCACAAAAGTCGTATGTATGAGCTGAAGAGCTCAAGCCAAGGCAAGACACAGTGCCAATGACATAAGTCCAAGACAATACATCAATAGTACATCCCGAACATGTAGGCGGTAGAGCATCCGTATGTAGCATCCATAAGCATAGTATTACACAAGTAGATCACACTACCCACCATCCTCCTATACCTCCCAATGTCTGCGAGTGTTGATGTATCCTCAATGGATAACTTTGCATTCACCTCCATAGGTGTAGCTATCTCCTTGCACTTAGTCATGCCAAATGCCTTCAAGATCTCCCATGCAGAGATAAAGATATTTCATGGCTCTTACCAGACTTCAATTCCCAAACAATAGTGCAGCAAGCCCAAGTCTGTCATTTCAAACTCAGAACTCAAAGCCTTTCAAGTTTGGTTGATCATATCTTCATAGTCACATGTAATAAGAAGGTCGTCCACATATAGGACAATCACTACAAACTTTTCACCATCCCTGCAAACATACAAGTTAGCATTTGAGGCACATCTTTTGAAGTTTAAGCTTAAAAAGAACTTATCTATCTGCTAGTACCATGCTCTAGGGGCTTGTTTCAGCCCATACAATGCCTTCTTCAGCTTACACACTTTGTTCTCAGAATGGGGGGCATCAAACCCTGGTGGCTGAGCCATGTACACCTCCTCCTTGAGGTCACCATTTAAGAACGCTGACTTAACATCCATTTGGTAAACTGGCCACTGCTTGTGGGTGGCCACTGCAAATACTATGCAAATAGTGGTCATTTTGGCAGTTGGGGCAAATGACTCTTGAAAATCAAACCCTTCAACCTGTGAAAATCCTTGTGCAACTAGTCTAGCTTTGTACTTTTCTAAGGTACCATCAACCTTGTACTTTACCTTCCAAATCCACTTGGTGCCAATAACCTTCTGCTTTGCTGGCCAATCCACTAGCTCCCAAGTGTCATTCTTCATTATGCTATCATACTCGTCTTGCATAGCTGACTTCCATGCTGGATCTGCAAGTGCTTCTTCTAAGTCAATTGGCTCCTTTACTTCTCTCATAATCTCAGCCATCAAGGCTATATTGACTATGTGAATAGAAGCCCTCCTTTGCTCCTCTATTCTCTGAGACCTCCTTGGTCCATCTGCCTTCTCCTCAACAAATGTGGGCATAGGATTATTGTGGTCATAGAGCTACTTCACCCAATGCGGTAATGTCTTTTTCAGTGGGGTGATGTCAGGTTGGTGAACTTTTTCCTCATCATTTGAAGATGATATCTCCTCCTCCTTAAGGATAGGAACAGCTCTCGGGATAGGTTCATAATGGACTACCTCTTCGCTTGATGATAAAGTGGAAGAACTTGCCTTCTCCTCCTCCACTGTATGTAGCTGCTCCTTGAACACCACATCACGGCTCGCGATGATCTTCTTTGCCTCTTGGTCATATAATTTGTAAGCCTTTTGCTCATCACTATAACCCAAGAAGATACATTTTCTGCTTTTTTCTTGTAACTTGTTTCTCTTCTCATCTGGAATATGTGCATAACATTCACATCCAAAAATTCTAAAGTGTGAGACAGATGGTCTCTTACCAGTGTAAGCCTCATGAGGAGTTTTTCCCTTGAGTGCCTTTGTGTAGCTTTGATTTAAAATGTAGACTACAGTATTAATAGCTTCAGCCCAAAAATGGTTAGACAATCCCTTGACCTTAAGCATGCATCTTGCCATCTCCACAATGGTGCGATTCCTGCGTTCCACAACACCATTCTGATGAGGTGTGTGAGGTGTCGTCAATTAACGCTTGATCCCTTTGCTCTTGCAAAAGTCTTCAAACTCCTTTGAGTTGAACTCACCACCACCATCTGTTCTAAATTTCTTCACACTTTTCCTTGTTTCATTCTCAACAAGTGTTAGCCATTCTTTAAACTTTTAAAAAACTTGAGCCTTATCACGAAGGAAGTACACCCACATCTTCCTACTGTAGTTGTTGACAATCAACATAAAAATGAGACAGTGGTTGGATTAGGTCTTTCCCCTTGTCTTCAACCCCATGGTGTCCTCCACTTGCTAAACTTCTTACTTTCTCTATAAATTTACCTAGTCCTGCTCCAGGTTGGGGTGGGTTTGGTGGAGCGTCCATGTCTACTCTTCTTTCCCCTCCTGTTTGCTCCAAAGAGTTTTGTAATGATAGTCCTCATTCTCATGTCTTTCCTTGGTTTGGCATTCCTCTTCTGCCTTTTGGGATTCCTCCGTGGCCATTTCTAGTGCATCCTTTTCTTCCAAGGGCATTTTTTCCTCTTTCCCTTGGTTCTTGGTGGTGTCTATCTTTTTCCCCCCTTTTGCAAAACTCTTATCCTTGCTTTTTTATTGGTCATCTTTCAAATCCTTTTCTCCATTTCTAGCTTTCTCCTCTTTATCCTTTCTAATGCTTTCGAGCTCTGCTTCCTCTACATGTTCTATCATTTTCATTCTCTCTTATTTTATCTTTTTGTTCCTCCGTATCAGCATTTTTCTTTTGCCTTGGGAGGTTTGCGTACTCTCCCCTTCTTGGGTTTCATTTTGCTTCTCATGTGTATTGGATCCTCCTTTGCTTGTGGTCTTTTCTTTTGAGGTTACTTCCTATATTGAGTTGGTTGACATATCCTTCTATGTGCTTGTTATCCATTTCCTGACTACATTTGGGTCATTTAGAGCTTTCTCCACAATGGCAGTTAGTATACCGCCAAAAGCCACCATTGCAACTTTTCCTCTAGTTGATTTTTGGCTTCTGCGAGTGACTTCCTTAAACTCCACAGCCTTCGGTAGTAGCTTGGCCATTATATGTATTATGTTTCTTATGTACGCATTGAGGTCCACATCTTTCAAGTGGTATGTGACCAAGTCTTTTAACATGGTCAAGTGGATCCTATTCATTGTAGCATTGTGGTGAGCATCAGAGAACAATGTGTATATAAACTTGGCATGTAGTTGTAAATCTGAATTGGGGATTACCTCTAGCTTGGTGCAATCATTACCATTGCCTACTTTGTAAATTTGAACTGAGACGACACAATTTCTTTTCTTTTCTTTGGTTTGAAAGGGTGCTATGGTAGGCCTAGAGCTCGATGCATCAATTCTGCTAAGAGAGGAATCTCTACCTTTTGTAGTCCCTCTGTTGTTTTTGCTGCAATAGTCCCTACTCCTTTTTCTACATCACAATTTGTCAGGAACTTAGTACACCTCTGATGGTTAACTCTACCCCTAAACTTCTCCACATACTTAGCCAAGGAGCACACTTCCACTAGTTTTTTGCCTTTCTACTCTTCGTCAACAACTTGTCTGAGATTTTGGATTTGTCTGTATCTCAAATCTCCATTTCTCAAGATGTCTACATTCTGGGATGTCGGTGAGATTGATGCTATCATTGGTGTGGACCAGAATCTTGTCCATTCCCAACATATCATACACATATCTTCTGGGCTATCTCTCAACCTTGTTGGGCAAGTCCAATGCTCTCTCCACCAACTCAGTGCTTAGCTTGACTAGCGGGTTTCACTTGACGCACAATTACGGTAATGTGGTTCTTGTTGAAGATTTGTCGAAGGAATTCCATCCACTTTTGATAATACACGGCTTGCTTGACTTGATCTAAGTACTTCTGTAGATTGCATTGCTTCACTAATTGTTTTATGGCATGTTCTTCCATGGCCACATCCTCCAAGTTCAAGACATGCCTGAACCTGAACTGGTTGAAGGCCCTTGTCTCCACTGACAAGCTATCCTTAGCTTGGTCCTTAGCTTGTTCGTCTAATGAGAATGGAAGTTTGTTGCTCTTCTCCTGACTTGCCATTGTGGGTCCCTGTCACAACACCATAGCTCACCATTAGTTTTCTTAAGATAATGAGTAAAGAGTGAGTGTGCGATTATAGAAAAATGAAAAGCTTAAGTATAGAAGGAGAATTTTTCTTCACAGTTCACACAATCCAATGAAGATCCATGAGAATTTTCTTAAAGTATGTTTTCCACCTTACCCGCTCCCCCTCCCCTTTGGAAATGTGAAGAGTCCTTCCTAGGGTTAGAGGTTGAAGGGTTAAGGCCATTCAATGCATGCTCACAGTGTTTCACTTTTGCATGAGCCAAGCATAGAAGTTCGGGTTATACTCCATGTTAGCCTAGTGGTCCATGTTGACATGTCGAATGCTTAAATGAGTGATATAGGTGAGGACATCCATTAGGAAATCACTAGAGTCTATTCTGCCTTGCAATGTGTAACTTCTCCTATGTCAAAATGCTATCTAAAATAGGGGTGAGTCATGATTTGCGATCTAAATTTTGATTCCTTCCATGAGCAAGGAATCATGCGTACCTTTGTTGCTAAAGACTCGTCTAAAAAGACCTAGGTCTAATTGGTCATATCTTTTAGCAAGTGTGGTAAACGTGGCATCCAAATGCCGAAGGAAAACACCCAAGTCATCCCTTGTATTTTCAGCTAAGTTTGCGGCCAAGGTAAGAATCAATCATCGTCCATAAGACGGTTTAAGACACTTGAGGCTGGGGTTTGAATGGATACTAGAGGTTGTGATTCTAATGTTGTGCTGCTAGATGTTTGTGAGGCTTTAGGAGCACTAGGAGTGCTAGGTTGGGTCTATTTGGAGTCAACAAGCTACGGTTTTGGTCGATAGACCCGTTTAGGCTCTTCATGCTTAATGGTGCTGGGCTCTATGGTCTTTGTAGCTTGAGTCTTTTGTGGCTTTAGTGCCTGATCTATCATGGGCTTTGTGTGATCAAGTTTGAGGGTGGCTTTTAAATAGTTTCATTGGCCCTCTTGGTTTTAGGCATGTGTATCCAAGCATTGGCCTTGTAATAGCCTTGTGCTTGCAATAAGGTTCTGGGGACTATTCATCAGTGCTTATAATTTCTTCTTTGCCTCCTAGGTTTTGCGTGTAATTTCCTAGGCTTGCAAGGTCGTGTTTGTATGCTTCTAGGCAGCAGTCCTTGAGGTTTAGGCACCCAATTGAACTGTGGTTCAAGGGCCTTAGCTTTGATCTCAACAGTTTGCTAGCAGTGTGGCTTGGTGGGATTGTGACAAGTTTCAACCCCTCTCATTAGGCTTGGTGGTAGGTTTTTCTACCGGTGGCCTTGCGGGCTTTAATGGAACCGCGCTGCCCTTGTTGAAAGTTGTGACTATTCATATATTGCCAATAGCAAGGTGAATACACTGAGACTCGTAGTCGACATTACAATGTGTTTGCTTTTTAAATGAGCATCCTAACAGCAATTCCTTACAAGCATCTTTTATATTCTGCAACACATAAAAAAGTACGAGTATGCTTTCAGACTCGATAGACACTATGACTTTGCACTTTCTTGAAAGGGCATTCGATCAGCCCCCAAATGGGCTAAGTTTGGAATTGGTAGGTTGTAGTTGTGGGCAACCAATTTGAGTCAAATGATTGTTAGTTAAGATAGTAAAATTTGGAAGATTGTTGGTTGCTTGCTTCTCCCTAATTTTGTGCTCCTTGGCCAATGGCCTTGACTAGTTTACTGGCCGTGGTGTCCAAGCTCTGTTTAGGCAGCACAATTTGAGGTGCAGATGCGTTTCTCAGTCATGTAGGAGAGATTGGCATGGTTATGCTAGAGAGATAATCAATCTCGTCCTCCAAGATGGGCTCAACATCCTTTAGGTGTTCTTGGGCTTTTCTCACCCAATCCTTGACCTTTTCTATGGCTTTGAGTTGGCACTTTAGATTGGGGTACTCCCCGAGCTTAGCACTCCCTTTCTCAGTAGTATTTGAAGCTCATGTTTCTGCCTTTGTGTCCATGACTTTCTTCCAATAGGTAGTGTCATTGCACTCTTGGTTTTAAGTGTGATCTTTGCATCGGTTTTCTTCTTCCTTCACCTATGACTCTTCTTCCCTATTGAGGCTGCGTCGTCCAAGTTACTAGGCCCTGGTAGTGATATGCCTACTTGCTTTGTATATGCTCGGGTCATAACATGCAACAGATTGGGTGTAGCCTCTCCGTCGAGTGTCTCGACTCCAAAAAACCCCAATGGTACTAAAGGTATGATTGCCAAACTAGAGGGTGATGTCCATCTAGGACAATTGGCAAAGAGGTGAGTGATTCCACACTCTACACATCTGAGGTCAATCTTATCTCGATTGGCTTGCTCCCTCTCCGGGCAGTGCGAAGAGATGTGTCCTGGATGATTGCAAGTCCAACATGAAATTGGCTCTTGGGTTTGCCCTCCTAAGCCTCTGCCTCTTCCTCTTCCTCTTCCTAATGCCATCAACAACATTGGTTGATAGTCCATGAAAACTAGATTTCCCTCTTTATCGTACGAGACATAAGGGTTCACATAAGGCTCCTAATTGTTTGGCTCCTCCACATAGTGGACTAGAGCTTCACTTAGTGGATGGGTTACTAAGGTCCAAGTGGCCTAGGTATGCCTATGGGATTGATTTCAATCCTAGGGATGACCCCATCTGTCATGTGTCCGGGATGCTGGCCCTTCTTCTATGGTTGACTTTGGAGAGTCTATGTGCTCTTAGCTGTCGCCTATGCACCAGGTTGATACTATGCGCTACTTTGATGCTTATGCATTACAGCCTTGGACTCATGATTTGTGCTTGCTTCATGAGAAGAATTCTTGAATTGCTCTGCTATATAGATCAGCTGCGGGATCACTAGTCTCCTAGATGTCATGGACTCGGGGATGCTTGATGACAAAACAAACAGTCATGCAAACAACCAAGCTAACAAAAATCAAACATATCTATAGTTTGATGACTAGGGGTTTTTAGTTTTCAAAAAAATGCTTGACAATGCAAAACCTAAGACTATGCGTTTTAAGAAGAAATATGCAACTTTTGGGTGTTAAAGTGCCAAATATGCATGGCTCTTTGTTTCTTGTACATGGGACAAAATCATTCAAAATGGTATCTTCTTTGCAGATTGTATCTCTTATATTGTGCATAAAGGGTGAGAACATGACATCTCACTCACTCTTATAATCGTGATTCACACCCTTATATTTGCCAAGGTTGATGCCTTATTAGCACAACTCTTCTTCCTATCCCTCACCATTCTCTCTCCCATGATTACTTATTGTTGCTAGAGACAATAGGCCTACATGCATGCATCATTGAGTCTATTGAATGGTGGCTATTCATGCCATCCTTAATGATTATGATCCAACCTAAACATTGTGAGGAGTAAGGAATACCAAAACATTATGTGAGTATAGGTTGATAGGGCATTTACATCCTATAGCACTTGAGCTTGCTTATCCACAACCTCTAGGTATCTATGTGATAGTAAATATAATATCTTTATAGTGATGTACTTCACACATGTAATGATTTTTGTACACTTTATGTTCACATGTAATGATTTTTGTACACTTTATGATTGAAATCAATCCCACAGGCATACCTAGGCCACTTGGACCTTAGTGACCCATCCACCGAGTGAAGCTCTAGTCCACTATGTGGAGGAGCCAAACGATGAGGAGCCTTATATGAACCCTCATGTCTCGTACAATAAAGAGGGAAATCTAGTTTTCATGGACTATCAACCAATGTCAATGATGGCATTAGGAAGAGGAAGAGGAAGAGGCAGAGGCTTAGGAGGGCAAACCCAAGAGCCAATTTCATGTTGGACTTGCAGTCATCCAGGACACATCTCTTCGCACTGCCCAGAGAGGGAGCAAGCCAATCGAGATAAGACTAACCTCAGATGTGTAGAGTGTGGAATCACTCACCTCTTTGCCAATTGTCCTAGACGGACATCACCTTCTAGTTTGGCAATCGTACCTTTAGTACCATTGGGGTTGTTTGGAGTCGAGACACTCCACGGAGAGGCTACACCCAATCTGTTGCATGTTGCCCATCAACATGCTTCACAAGGTTCCTTCATTCAATTAGTGCAGGTAGGTGAGCAACCATACCTCGCTTGTGCATCTCCTTCAACACTGCAAATCCGATGTGTCCAAACCTTTCATGCCAAATCTTACTTGTGCCCACTCCAACGGTGGCTATAAGAGCACTTAGCTCATATAGGTTGTTCCTTCTTTCTCCTTTGCCAACAACTTTGCCATCATTGTCAAGAATTTCTGCACCTATCTTCTTGAACCTCACTTCATGACTAAGATCAGTTATGGCAGCAACCGATAATAGATTTCTCTTAATTTTGGGAACATACAACACATTTGAAAGCTTTTTGACATCACCATTGATTTGCAGCAACAAATGAAATAGTACTTGTGCCCGCAGCAGGGCATTTTGCATCATTTCCAACCGTCACAATGATGGATTCTTGTAGAGGCTACATAGAACTGTATAGACCTTTCTTGTTGGTCATGTGACGGGAGGCCCCATTATCCAACACCCATGAGTCAGTGGTAGATTCTTCTTACACCAAGGAGCACACCTCCTCTAAGGTCGCCATGAATAACTCCAACTCTGCTTCAGCCGTATTGGCTGTCTCTTTCCCTTTACTTTTAAGGGTACCATTCTTTTCATTTGCCTTCTTGACACGACAATCTACGATTGCATGTCCTTTCTTCTTGCAGTAGAAGCACTCTCCTTGAAACTTCTTCTTACTGCCCTTCTTCTTTTTGTCACCATCATTTTTTGTGGAGGAACCACCTTTGCCTTTTGCATTGGCAGAGAATGCAGCATCTCCATTGTTGCTTCCTTCTCGAGCTTTCAACCTCAACTCCTCCTCCAGCAATAATGCACAAAAATCCTCAAAACTCAAAGCTTGAGGTCTCACCTAAGTATTAAGGGTAGTTACTAGTCCATCAAAATTTTGTGGACAAATCCGAAGACACCTCCGAGCTAGCTCCTCGCTAGTCTTTTGTATCCCAACACTAGCCATCTGGTCATGCATATTCTTCATCCGAGTGATGAATGCTTTAGTTGTCTCTCCTTTAGCAAACTTCTCTACTGCTAGTTGATTCTCCAAGTCATATTGACTCCTCAGTACATTCCAAGCCTCTGATGCTTTGGTTGTATGTTGAATCAAAGTCAGAACACTGTCAAAACAACTTGTAACTAAGGCACACAATGCATCTGCATTCCTTCGTTTCCAAGCTCATAGAAGATCTGCATTCGGAGGAATCATCACACTAGGATTTGATGGGTCGGGGGTAAGCTATGGTTCTACGTCAGTCCCCAGCACAGTCTCCAAAAGCTCATAAGAATCAAGGATAGTTGTAATTTTGAACTTCCACAAGGTATAGTTTGTACCATCTAACTTGCCTTCACTGAAGGTTGGTGGACGAATCCTCAGTGTTTGAATAGCTAGTATAGCAGCACCACCTCCAGCACCGCTTCTTGATGCACCAGAACCACTTCCGAAACAACATTGTTCCTCTTTGCTATTGAAGCCTTTGCCTCTTGCGCACTCTTCAATCCCTAAAGCCCCCTGGGCTCTGATACCATGTAAAAATTACACGACACAGCAAACAAAATCTAAGAAAGAGATCGAGATAGAGAGTACACAACATGTAAGAGGAGAATTAGAAAATTTCTTTAGCTCCAAACAACTGGTATAGAGATGGCTCTGTCCACCCATACGCTTCCACAGTGAATCTTAGATGGCGATCTAGACATAAGATAGGTGAAGAGCTTAAGGCTAGCTGAAACAACTCTGACTAGGTGAAAGATAGATAATTGATGGTTGTGAAGGGGTTTAGCTTTTATAGCCCATGAAGGTGGTTAGGTCGGCGTGACCGACCTACCATATGAGCCTCCACTAGTTGGCTATGGAATATTCCCTTTACCGTCGGGCCGGGGGCGCTACCCCCAGACCCTCACCAAGGGGGCCAGCCCAGGGGCTGCTTTCGCGGCCCTTGGACCCCAAAATAGGGGCCCCTTTTAACTCCCTTACCCCGCAACTCAATGCAATGTGCCTCGAGTTGCTATCAGCTTAACTACTCAGTCCAACCCAAAGATTAGACCCACAAGGGTCACCTTTTTGCCATCCGGTCACATAGACCTCATCTGATATGCAAGTCAGGAGTCAACCAATATCCAGGCTCACATTTGGCTTCTCCTCATAATGGGGGCCTTACAACTTTGAGCACCATGAATCATTGGTCGCACCTTATGAGGGTGGGGCATTAAGCATATCTAACATCTTTATTGTAAAATTTCCATGCAATAAAAGTTAGTTGGTTAGTTTGAAAGTTTGTCAGTCAATTAATAAGTTAGTAAGATTACTAACTAAAGACTAACTAAGGTAAAAACTAACTAACGTTAATAGCTAATAATTTTTATTTAATTAAAAATATATGTTAAAAAATCGAGAGTCGTAAATCTAATATTTTTCTCAGATTGACAAGGACCGTAGCCACCCTTCATAGAAGTTACAACGTGAACGAGACTTATGAGCTATATTAATCACTAGTATTAATGTGTGTAGTTTGGATGGCTCGAAAATATTACATTTTGGGCAAAACTAGCATATTCTATATATTTTAGATATTATCCTAAAAAGATATGGAGATTTCTAGAATTGGATGTCATTTAAAAGAAAAGACAAGTGATGTTTTAGTTAGTTTTGGAGATTTTATAAAAAGAAAAAAATAAAGAGAGGGATTTGCAAAATCGTACGCACCGTGATCGCAGTCCACAAGCAGTAGACAGCACTTCAAACAGAGAAAAGAAGGAGTGAACTGAGAGCTTTCTAAACAAGTGTCTTGGAGTTTTATCCCTCTTTCAAATCCAATGGAACCATCAGATTTATGATCTGAGCATCAGATCACTAATTTTTCCAAGATCCCCTTCCACAAAGAGCTCCTCTTCTCAGCTACAAGCCTCTTCTCTAATTCACTATAAATATGAGGCATGGGGAGGCACAAGGAAGCATAAGGAGACCCCGAGAGAGAGGTAGAGAGAAGGATACCCCTCCAAGAGATTGTGAGAGAGAGCTTGAGAGAGGGAAAGAGAGAGAGAGAGAGAGAGAGAGAGAGAGAGAAGAGTTGCCCCGAGAGGCTGCAAGGGAGAGAGTTAGCTCAATTCCCTCTATTTCGATCCTCGACTTACCCATCTTCTCTTACGCTCTCCCATGTCTAATCTATTCCACCTTCTTAATCTCTTGAGTCTACTTGCAGGTGATCACTCTCAAGTGAATAATGTCACGTGCGGATGGCAATCCCATAGCCAACAACGAAGGCATCACTGTCAATCCAACTGCGGTACCGGTCGTAAGTAATGTATTTTCAAATTGATAGATGCTTGTTTTGATTCTCGTATGAGATATGTTAGGTGCATACTATGATGCACGAATATAGGTTATTTCATCTCACGTATTCAAAAGATCGAGCTTGCAAAGTGCATATATCAAGGGAAGTTAATTACACCTAGTTTCATATGGCCTATTCGTTGATAGAGAAATTACAAGGAAGAATTGGTTAGGGATCATGAATGGCATAATCATGACATTAAGAATTGTGCATATAAGTATTAAGTAAATTTTGCATAGAGTCGCTCTCTGATCCCAAGGGGGAGAGCAAATATGCGATGGGATTATTATCGCGTCTATTATTGTATTGTTTGGAAAAAATACAATTAGTTTTGTTGGTTGATTGAACAACATCCTAAATGCTTTTACATTCCACTGGTTGTTAGTTGTTGTTTGGATGATTGTTCCAAGCACTTGTGATTTATGCTAAATACATGGCAAGGGTCTATGATGACAAGTTGCCATGGGGATAAAGGAATGTTTTCCTAGGAAATGATATTAGGGTTGAATGCCTTGTTGTGTTGGATTCCTAAAGGATTTAATTAAGGAATATATATTGCACGGGTGGATCACCTCCATGATCGCATCGTGGATTAACCCAAAGAGGGCACTCCTCGCGATTCATGGGCCGAAAGTCAAGTGGTGAAAAGGCCAACCACGGGAATGATGTTTCGCTCCTAGACAGCTTGCAAGTCAAGTGAAGCTCTAGACACCCCTTGCTAGGTCTAGAATGGAGTTGAAGATCTTCGTGACCCCCAACGTCTGGGCATGTTGGGAGATCCTATTCTAGATAAAGGATTGAATTTGTGGTGCCATGTGATTTGGATAATTTACTTCTGCAAGGTAGAAGGGATACTTTTGTTGGATAGAAGGGATGCATAATTTCTCCTGTATGGGCGGGAGACAAAGATTAACTTGAAGATAAGTTAAGGAACTTGTTTGTCAAAGGATTTCTATTTTCGTATCTGTGCTATAAGTTATGTGAACAAACCCTGTTCCCTAAAAGGCTTAATTAATAAACCTGGCTTTAAGTGTCACACATAAATGTGGTAGGACCTAATTATAAAACTAAAGCTATTGAGGGAAGCGGGTGGACAGAGCCCCCGATGGGTCCAATGATAGGGTGGTCTCAGAGAACTGGGAGGCTTCTCACAAGGATTTATCACCATTCAACTTTAGGCATTATTAAGTTAGAACCCGATTCATGTCGTTTTAGGGGACCGGAATGGGACTATGCCCTACAGGCAGAGAGGTCAAGCAGCGCATCCCTCTCATTTTCCATTCTCCTTGAACTAAGTGCGATATGGGTCAGCTTTGGCTTGGGTATCTCTGCATAAAGTAGGATGTTTAGGACCCAATGCTAGAATGTTGTTAGGAGACCTTAGCCACTAGGAGCCCAAATTTTTGGTCGATCCTAGTGGATCTGGCCATGAACATTCCATTGCAAGGCGGATTCAGGAAACCCTAGGCAACAAACCTCGGAACATTCCATGGGAGTGTCAGGCAGCAACGCTTAGAATCGTTGCTTAATAGACTGCTAAAATCGTGCCTAGATAGCCAATGGGTGGGCACCTTACATTTATCATGTTGTAGACTTAGTTCTTTTGTGTGAAGAAGAAGAATATTTCAGCCCTATCTCTTTGCATTTTTAATTCTCCATTGCTTTTGTGTGTGTGTGCTCTTATGTGCTTCACCTCTCTCCCCTCTTATGTGTTTTCATATTCCTTACAGGGCAACAAGTAATTGTCTCTTTTCATTGTTGCATTAGCTTTTTAATAGTTCACACATACTCTAACTTGTTCATTCTTCTTTAGCACAATGACGATAGATGAAACCCAATCCATGTGCTCAATTTCATAAATGAATCCTAAATTTAGGAGTTTGTATATTTCCTCTTTAACCTTGTGCGCATGCTTAGGATTCATTGCATAAGGCCATTGTTTCACAAGCATCACATCTAGTACCATGGGAATGTTATGAGTGGCAATGCTAGGGTCTATGCATTTGAGCTCTTCAATTGACCAAGAAATATATCCTTCATTTCTTTTAAGAGATTTACAAGGTTTTGTTCTTCATACCCAAAGTAAGGTCATCAACTATAAAGGTTTCTCTGGGCTTCTTGCATTCCTCAACTGTTAACCCCAATCCGAGATGGAAAAAAGAAAATTCAATAATATGGAATAATGCAAAAAAAGATAGCCCGAAAAACGAATAAGAGAGGAAAGGCGAAGCGGAAAAGGTCAAGTTGAAGGCAAAGGCGCATTTTAAAATGCAAAGGTGCCACTAATAGTTTGTAAAAGAGTGCTAGGCTCCCTCCTATGCAAATTGTAGAATCTAGACAAGCATAGGTGAAGGGATAAGGCAAATAGAAGGGAATAGGAAAAGAGGACCTTGGCAAGATGCCCGGTCATGTAAAAAAGGGATGGGTGCCCAAGGGATTTAGGGCCTGTATATAAACTCAAAAAGTGAATGAGAAGCTCATTCTTTAGTGTGTGGCTAAAGTGGTTTCTTCTTCTCTTCTCTCCTTTTCTTGCTTGTGTGTGCTTGTGTTTAAGAGAAGGAGTGTGATAGTGTGAGGGAGTGAGTGTGTGAGGGTGAGGGACCGAGGTGGAGAAGCTCTCCACCTTCTCCCCTCTTCTTCTCTTCTCTTGTCTCACGCGCGGCTATGGAGGATGGAGCTTGAAGGAGGAGGCTTGAGGTCGCTTGAAGCTTGCATCTAGAATCATGGAGCTACCAAAATGCTTGAGGGAGGAGGCTACTCATTCAAGCATCAAGGTAAGATCACTACACCCGTAGGATCGGAAGCACGTCAACTAGGTGAGAGATAGTAATTAGAGCTCGCTTGAAATAATAAGCAGTCTGTGGGTCTTGGCGATCGAGCGTGAGCTCCCACAATATTTTGGTTCCGTTTTCAGGACCAACGGATTCAAGCTTGAGCACTTGCACACTTCAAATTGAGCATCGAAGTAGGGTTTCATCCCTGAACTGGTGCTTGATATAGGTAGGAGATTTTGGAGTTTAATCTTCAATAATGCAAGTAAGCAATTTGGGTTTTGATGGTTAAGCAAGCAGGATAAATCATTTCACTACTTGAGTTCTAATTTTTTTTGCATATAGAGTAGGATAGAATTGAGAGATCGAAGTGAATTGCTTTAGGGTGGTTGTAAACAGGGCAAAAACAAGGAAAAAATAGGGTTGAAATCCATTGACAAGGCATGAGCACTAACGGGGAAACACTCGAGCATTGGAATGAAGGTTTAAGACCCAAGGAAGGGGGGTTAAAGGCTCATTTTTAGCTTCAGCAGTGAGAGAGAGACACTGAGAGAGAGAGAGAGAGAGAGAGAGAGAGCTTGAGAGGGAAGAGAGATATCTAGGGCTTGCGACGGATTGATTGGCTTGTGCATGAGTTTTTTGACCATTCCAAGTATATATGAACCTTGACCCTTGTCCATTCTTACATTCTGGAAGTGTATGTGACCTTACATGCCATAAACTGTCACCACAAATTGAATTTTTGCCTTTGCAATTGTTGTGCCGTCGGAATTGGACCAAGTCGACAGAGTATGATTCCCACAATCGAACTCGAACGTCTGATTCAAGATAATTGGATGGTCCAATTCTCGACCATTGGACACTCGAACACTATTCAAACCATCCAATCTAACACAAGATTGAGAATCGAATTTGGACCCCTTTTGAACCGTCCGATCGAATGCATAGTTGGTCCAATTCAAACTATCAACCACCATCAGACACTCGGACCATCTTGGATCAAACATTCAGATGCAAGGGAGAATCAGACTCACAAAAATCGGACAAATGCAAATTGGACCACCCATGCTCGAACGTCCGATTCTGAGAATCGGACACTAAGAATCTGACCAAAAGTTGACAGTGAAAATTGACAAATCCAGTGCATCTCAGGCAAAGCATAGCACCTTCCGTAACAAGGAAACCTTTCGATAGCCCTCTAGACATGTTAGATGGCTTGTGGAGCCTCCTAACTGCTTGCAATGTGACCTACAAACCTAAAAGCAATGCTAGCCATCCGCCCTGCTATGCTTAGAGTCACAAATTGACTCGTAGACCCCGATTATAATAGCAATTGGAGGTTTCAGTCTAGGGCAATCAAGATATAAATGCATGATACTAGTAATAATTAAGGTAAGCTTAAAAATTGATAAAATTTTTAAATAAATCATGAAGAAAGTACAAAAAATTATTATAATTAGGATAAAATCAAAATAAATGGAGATAAATAATAGTAAATAAATTAATTTAAAAAATAAAAATGCAATTCCTCTATTCAAGTCGCATCTTCTTCTAGAAATTCCTTCCATTGGATTAGATATTCCCATAAAGTGTGATCTCTTAAGGCTTTTCTTTTGTTTCTAAGATTCTCTCAAGTTGAACCTCAAGTATTCCTTGAGTTGGCATTACAATTTATTCATCATCAAGGGCATGGTTAAGGTTGGGAATATAAGATTTTAATATGCTTATATGAGACAGGTCATAGATGTTTAGATGAGGAGTTAGGACTAACTTATAGCATGTATCCTAGGGTATTTTATGATTTTGTATCACCCGTAATATCTCAAACTGAGTGTTTTGAATTTCCCAAGAGATAATAGACTCTTCTTTGGTCACAAACCCTTAGGAAGACTCTTCTTTGGTCGAACCCTTAGGAAGACCATATCTCCTTTCTTAAAGATTTGGTTTGTCCTCTTGGAGTCCACATAGGCCTTCTATTGATCTTGGGCTACCTTTATGTCTTGAGACAAATTACCTTGACCTGCTCTTGTGTGTCATCTAGCAACCTTTTGGAGGCTTCAACCTTCATAGTAAGGTTAGAAAAATTGAAAGGCGACAAGCACTCTTGCCCATATAATGCTTGAAATGGTATCATCTTGTTGCTTTGCTAGTATGAAGCATTATAAGTGTATTCTATATCAGGAAAGGTATTCAATTTAGCTTTTTGTCTTCTTACTACAATAGGCTCTTAAAAAATCAATTTGCAAATGATGGGCAATGGTGTAACATAGTTAGGTTTGGATGGCTTGAAAGAGACTAGTCCAAAATTTGGAGGTGAAAAGGTTGTCACGATCACTGACAATTCTTTTCAAGATTCAGCATATCTCTTTGATAAATATCTTGGAAACATCCAAAGCCTTATAAGTTGTTTTGACAGAGACAGCATAAGCTACTTTGGTTAGCATATCCAAAATCACTAGGGTGGACTTATACTCTCCTTGCACAATGGATAGGCCCACTATAAGGTCCATGCAGATATACTCCCATTTCACTTGGAAAACACTAAGAGGGTGTAACTTTCCAAGTAGTTTGATCTGTTTTACCTTGATCCTATGGTAGCTCAAGAATTAGGTCACACATCTAAGAGTATCAACTTTTATTCCTAGCCAAACATAGCTTCTTCTTAATACATTAAGTCGCATATCTAAGAGTATCAGCTTTTATTCCTGGCCAAAGGTAGCTTCTTCTTAATACATTTAGGGTCTTTGCATAGCTGGGATGTGTGGCCACTTATCTATCATGTGCTTCCCATAAGACCTTATTTTTCAACTTTGAACTTTTTTGTTAATATAGCCTATGTTGATAGTACAAAAGTTAATCTTAAATGAGATAATTCTTGAACTTAGCTTCATCCTTTGGGGTTGGATAACCTTCTTGATCTCAAGGTATTCCTAATCATTATGAGATTTTGTAGCCACAAAATAAAGAATGGGATTGCTAGACATGGAAAAAAGCTTGTAAGGCTTCCTTACCCCCTGATGAAGGATCTTCAAATATTATAGCATTTAGGAATGCTTTGTGAGACTAAGATTATTGACCATAACATTTGCCTTGTCAAAGCCATACTTACTCTCAAATTCAAATTATTACAAGACTTTGATCCATCTTCTTTGTCTCATCTTGAGATCTAGCTAAGTGAAAATCCACTTGAGGCTCTTATGATCCATGATGAGAGTGAATCTTTGACCAAGTAGATAATGGTGCTAGAGTTTGAGAGTGTGAATAACCGCTAAGTAGCTCCAAATCATGTGTAGCATAATTCTTCTCCTATTGTTTAAATTTCTAGGAAGAGTATTAACCTTATTAAAAGTACATATCCCAATGCTATTATGCTAGCGTCTATGGTTGGACAACTTCAAATTCTTGGGAGAAGTCAAAATGCTTTAGTACTAGAGTTATGGTGAGACATGTCTTTAGCTTATCACAAAGCTCTCTTGCTCCTAGGAGTTCCATGTTGAGATATCGAGCTCCACTCGTGATACGCCAGGGTGACCGTTGTGTATTTATGTCACCAACTTGTCAGTTGCAGACGCGGTTGGTACACCGCCCATGAATAATAGCTACATGATAGCTATCCTTATCTACTCTAGTTCGTGGCTCAGTTAGTATGCCACCTTAGTTAGTTGAGTTTGGTTTGAGACCCATATATAGGGTTCTTCTATTTCTTTGTAAGTGAGTTCTTTTGGCTTACACAACTAAGAAGAGGAAAACTGTTTTCAGCCTCCACCCTTGTGTGTATTCCCCCATTGTGCAAGCAAGAAAGCTTCAAGTGAGACTCCTTCCTTCTCTCCCACAATCTTGACATGGTATCAGAGCCTTGTTCGTGGTAAGGAGCTCAAGAAAGCAAGCCAAGCTCGCGGTGTTCTGGTAAGAGGAGCAGTGTTGCTTTCATTTTCTGTTTTGGGAGGAGATCTCTGCAAGTAGCACAGCCGGAAAGTGTAGGAGTGCATTGTCTCAGGTTGAGACGCCCTTTGCAGTGAAGCAAGAGGGCAGTATATGCTGCGGGAGTGGGCTTTAGCCCTTGGCGACCTTGTTTTTTTTATTTGAGGCCATTTCGGGGCCTGTTTTGGAGGCGGAAGTTTTCTGCACGCACTCAGGAAAAGGCCCAGTTTTATGCTGTGCAGCCACTATTCTACAGGTTGGTGAAAAGCTACTGTAGAAATTGCATCGTATGCTTGTGCGCAGAGACATTGGGATTTACAGAATCATCCTTGTTGCCTGTTGATGCAAAATCGTCACTAGGAAGTGACTGTGTGGTCAAATACCACATTAGGGCCAAAAACGCTTCAAAAAATGCACTTTTGTTAATCACGGGATTAAGGAAAGGGCCAAAGAGAGTTTGCCACGTGTGCAAGAATATGGTATTCTTGTCTCCTCTTTTTTAGAGATAGTGGAGTCCATTTCGTGATTCTCTCTTCTTTTTTAGCCAAAACCCCTAAAGTCTGACATGTTTTGGAGTCCCAAAGACGTTATTTACTTACAAATCTGACAAAATACGTGACAAAGATGTGATGAAATTAATAATGAGTTTTTTGAAAGTCGGGAGATCTTTCAATATTGTTTTTGGCGCCCAATACATACTCATTTGTATTCTTGGCGCTACTTTTTAGTTCATTCACCCCTCTTTGAGCTTCTTTCTCTGCGCTTTCATTCTTTTCATGGCTTCCTCCAGGCGCCCTTCTCGTTTAATACACTCTTGCACAGTCTATAGCCAAGGAGCAGATGGAAATTTTGAGCCCAAAACCTTTGCTGTAAACGATTGGGTTACCATGCTGCCATCTTGCAAGGGCTCTCATAAGGTGAAAAGAAGAAAACGAGATGATATAAAACATCACTGGAAGGGGCATATCATTGCCTTCAAAATTATGCCCAAAGGCTGGTTTGTCAAGGTGCAACATGTTTACATGGCCAAGGATATGCACTTGCCTCCAAACGAATGTGTTCCCCAATAAACACATTGTAAGTTATTAGTTGAATAACATATATAATTCTTTTCCATTTATGCAAGTTCTAACAAACGGTTCGTCATTGTAGATATCTTTCCGTCAACAAGTATTGAATGGCAACCTGTGGAAAGCCTAAGTGGGACTTTCCATGCCATTCATAAGGTATTGGCAGACATTATTTATGCCGATCAAACTGTGTCTTTTTTTAGTGAATGCAAGGTTTTTATATATTATGCACAGTATGTGGTTCCCTCTAAAGCGGATAGGTATGGGAATATCGAAGATTTGCCATTGCCAAGTCTTTCATCTCTAAACTGGGAGATTCCTGACAAGGTAACGGTGCAGAGTTTCAAATTCAAAATATCTCAGGATATTAAAAAGTCCATGACAGCTGGAAGGATCTCAAGAAGAATACGTTTATCATGGTTTGTACCCCTCCATATCTTCGTGGCTTGCTTCAAAACAGCAAATTTACAAAGAACGAAGGTATCCTGGCTAAGTAGAAACTTTTCGGAAGAGGAGCGTGCCACCACTGCGAGAAAAAATGTAACAAGTTGGTAAAAAGGGGTCCCTAAAAAAACCAACAATATGAAAGAGACTTACATTCACTCCATCTATCTTGAGTATCTTTGAATCTATTGTCCTGCAGACATTTGAAAAGCACTCTTTTTCCATAAGTATATGTATGACTTTGTGACTTTGCAATGGTACTTCTTGCTAGAGAGAGTTATATGGTTTTCTAGGATCAACAATATCCTCATATGTGGTGTCCAAGAAGGTAGTCAGGAGCCTGCCAGCACTGCAAATGGAAACATGTAACTAAAATAGATAATCAAATAAAATAAATAATTAACCAAAAAGCAAGCAGTATTCCATTCAACCCACATTCTTCCTTGGCCATGGATACCACTTAGAGAGTTCATGAGGATAATTTCTCTGGTAAGTGTATCCGATGTAATAAAAAAATTTATGGTAGTTGTGATGGAATCAAAAGCTTTGAAAGACATTGTTATATTTGAACCAAATCTAAAAAAAATACATTGTTATATTTTAACCAAATCTCAAAAAAAATTCCATTGATAACAGTGGATCAACAATACACATAATTTCAGAGATTTATTGGCTAAGAGATGCAATCAATGTCCTAAAGCTAATAGCAAAAATAAAGGAGTGTTATTTGCAATCAATAGCACAATTATTCTATATACTAAAAATTTTTAGAGTCAAAATGCCTTACCTTATGCAATAATAAACTACAGAATCTAACAATTAAATATCATTTTTACAACTAGCATGGACTTATCCTCATAAGATATGCTAAGATAGTCCTCTTCCTCAGAAGTGCAAGAAACATTAATAACCATTTGCCCATACACCTCACCCATTCTCTTATAATTAATAGGTCCAATTACATCGATTTTTCTCTTGCAAACATCATCCTCGGTACCTTATTCTGCTAATCATATTAAAATCTTTATTCATTAGGGTGATCTTATGAGCATGAGCAGCAACAATGTAAGGATAATTCATAAATTCATAAAGTCAACCATGTGAGGATAAGTTGATATGACGTGAGAGCAGCAAAGCCAAATTTTCGCAGGGTCATATTCGCACCATATCGTGGAGCAGTTCATACGGCGCGAACGTGGCAAAAAGCATAATGTTTGGTACTATACTTTTCGCTGCATATCATGGATGACTTGATATGGTGCAAGAGTGGCACAACAAAATCTCCGTAGGGGTCCTCCTCCCTTAGTATCGTGAAGGAGTAAACATGCGCGTGCAAAGTACACCCCCTTGTAATGACTTATTTTTTGTGAGATCTTAAACCTATCAAAAAAATTCAAAAAAAATTCCATGAGTTTACTAGGCTTTGAAAAAATTTTAGGAATTTTTAAAGATTTTTTTGAGCTCATTTGCTATTTTTAAAAATATTTTTAAGCAAAAAAGACCTAAAAAAGACCCAAAAATCACAAAAAAAACCACCCAAAAATAGCATTGACGATACGGCGCGAATATGGGTATCCGAGCAAATGAGCTCAAAAAAATCTTTAAAAATTCCTAAAATTTTTTCAAAGCCTAATAAACTCATGGAAATTTTTTTGAATTTTTTTGAGCTCTTTTGCTATTTTAAAAATATTTCTAAGCAAAAAAGGCCTAAAAGAGACCCAAAAAATCACAAAAAAAACCACCCACAAATAGCATTGACGATACGGCGTGAATATGGGTATCCGAGACGCTGATGATACGGCGCGAAGATGGGTATCCGAGACGCTCGATACGGCGCGAATATGGGTATCCGAGCGTCTCGGATACCCATATTCGCGCCGTATCGTCAATGCTAAAAGAGACCCAAAAAACGGCCGTTTTTTGCTTTAAAATATTTTTAAAATAGCAAACGAGCTCAAAAAAAGCTTAAAAAATTTCTAAAATTTTTTCAGAGCCTAATAAAGTTATGTAAATTTTTTTTGTGAAATGGAGACTGATTATTTTGATGGTCTTTTTTTTGTGAAATTGAGATATATTACATTTGAAAAAAGATATACAAGGATAAAGCATCAATAATGTAGTGATGCTTTCAGTTATAAAATCAGACTGCTTTAGAATCAGAGTTCTGAGAGAAAGAAATAGATTCAAGTCCTTTCTATTTCTTCTTACAAATCAAGGGAATAGATCTTAAGAGATTTGCTAAGATATGATATAATGAGTAGTATCATCCCATGACATCAAGCCACCATTTAGGTATTGAAATCTGATAGTGCTAATAAGAATCACAATTAAAGATATTGAAACTTGAAACCCCATAGTGCTAATCATAGTTGAGGGTATGATGAGAAAAATACTCCCAAGAGCTAATATTAAGTAAGAAGTTGTATCCTTCATATTCTTCGAAGCATCATGCACACATAAAATCATCTTAGTCCTAAAGTTGATATGATACACAATATCACTAATACTTCTATCTATTACTTGTTTAATTTTTTTATATTTTAAGAGACAAAATTGAATAATAAATATTTTTAATCTATTACTAGGTAAATATTTTTATCTCCCAGAAATCAAAGTACTTCCTTTCTTCTAATTATAATATATTATCCTTGTCTTATCAATTAGTCCTTGCTAAAAAGTTGATATTACAACACTGTATAATGAAGATATTCTATTTTCAAGTGTCAAGTTCAAAGTGAAAATTTTCACTTTCTATTCTATTAGCTTAAGGATTATCCTTAGTATATCTATCCCTACCAATTTGCATCAACACCATGGGACTCTTTTACCCATTTTCTTATGAATCAAATTGAAGAGATTGAAGAAAAAGCTTGGATTTAGTTGAAACAAAATCTTACAGAATGGATATCTTAGGGGTTGAAGTAAAGATGCGGCTTGGATGTCCCAACCTAGTTGGGTCTGCTGAAAACTAATAAGATGATCTCGTCTCAGGTCCATGGAGGACCATATCTCTATAGCTCAATCGGCAAGTAAGTGATATTGATCCTCTGTGTAGAGACTCTTTTGATTGTTGATCACCTTCTCAAGATTTTGTGAAAGGAGACGAAGGGAAACCAATGCACACTCCTGGTAAGAACCGGACGTGATTTTGGTGAGAAATTTTACGACAGAGTAAAATCTACTTTAAGAACTAAGAAACAAAGTGAAGAGGAGAGAACGATGATTCAAATGAATGCAGGCGAAAAAAGAAGCGTGATTTTGGTGGGAAACGTGACAGTAAAATATTCAAAATGAAAGAATAATGGCCGAAAAGTGACCTCTGACATGAGTTAACGTCCTTAGGCATTTAATGGCTAACCTCTTAAATGAATAATAAATTCTCTCATTAATCACGTCTGAATGGCCAAATTTGAAGGGTTCATTATTTTAAAACCTCAACTAATTAGTAACTTAATCATTTTCTTACAAGTGCCATTTTTGAAACCTTTTTGGCCCTAATGACTTTCGCCAGTTTTGCAAATTTTCCCTTGTGAGGGTGAAGCTGTGTTTTTTGCAGTGACAGAATTTTTTGCAGTGTTCTGTAATGGCATCTGATTCTCTTTCACAGATTGTCACTGAAAAACTTAACAAGAACAACTTCCACGCATGGAAGTTTAGAATGACGAATTTCCTTATGGGAAAAGGATATTGGGAATTTATTGCAGGAAATGAAGAAGAACCAGTTCTTCCTGATGTTCCCAATCAACAGCAAATGCAGGCATTTAAAGCATGGCATGAGAGAGCCAGGAAAGTTATGTACTGGCTGTCTATCAGCATTTCAGACTCTATGATTGTGCATATTCAAGATGCAAGTACGCCAAAGGAGGCATGGGATACTTTGTCAAAAATGTATAGCACAAATACGCAAGCCAGGAAAATGCAGCTCAAGCAAGAGTTGCATAATGTGCAGAGAGAAAATATGAGCATCAATGACTACCACATGAAGGTGAAGAAGATTGCAGATGCACTTGCTTCCATTGGGTCGCCAGTGGAAGATGATGATTTAGTTTCTGTGACCTTGAATGGTCTAGGAAAGGATTATGCATAGTTTCGGACATCCATTTCAGTTCGTGAAAGATTTCCTGACTTTGAGGAGTTGATTGCTCTTCTAATTTCTGAGGAGCTGAGAAATGGTGGTGCATCTTCTTCAGGAGGAACTTCAAAAGAAGCTGTCTTCTACTCAAATACTGGAAGAGGTAGAGGCAGAGGTAGAGGAGGCCGATTTGGAGGCCGTGGTAGAAATCAGAATATGCAGCAAACTCAAGAAAACCAGTCCTATGGAGGAGGACGTGGTAACTCTAGAGGCAGGGGGAGCCAAAGAGGTCGTGGTGGATGGCAAAGAGGCCAAAATGCAAACAGTAATGTTGAATGCTACTACTGTGGTAAAATGGGTCATATGGCTAAAGACTGCTATAAAATGCAGAATGACATCATGAATGAAAAACTGCAACAAGGGAATTATGCATCTTCTAATAGACAGGGTGATGACAGAAATGAGCATTTGTTTATGGTGCAGCACATGAACAATTATGTGACAAGTGCAGAAGAAAGCAATGATGTATGGTATGTTGACTCAGGTGCATCAAACCACATGACAAGTCATGCAGAATGGATGGAGGATGCAAGGAAAATGGAAAAACCAGGATTTGTGAAGACTCGTGATGATACTGCACATCCTATTGTGCAGATTGAAAAAATTCCTTTGTCTATGCAGGATGGGAAAACGAAATACCTGTCCGATGTATTTCATGTCCCGAATATCACCAAGAATCTGGTTTCTATTGGTCAAATGGTTGAGCAGGGCTTGCAGGTCAGATTTAATCCTCATGGATGCTTTGTTGAGGATATGAAAATTAAAGGTCGCTTGATAGCAAAAGGAAAGAAGAAGGGCAGAATGTTTACATTGGATGCAGACATGCCTGAATTGAGTGCAGCAATGTTTGCACATGGGACTGCTGTAGTTGCAGATATTGATGTCTGGCATAAATGCATTGGTCATGTTAAGGTACAGCGACTTAAATCAATGCAGGCCCAAAATATTGTTGCAGGATTGCCCAAATTCAAGGTTGCAGAAATGCATAAGATATGTGAAGCCTGTCAATTTGGAAAACACGCAAGGAAACCATTTCCTAGACATGTTCAAGAGAGTGAGAAGCCATTGGAATTAATCCACTCTAATGTGTGGACTACTAAAGCTGCATCTCTTGGAGGCTATCATTATTTTGTCACTTTTATTGATGACTATAGTAGAAAAGTTTGGGTGTATTTTATGAAAAAGAAAAGTGAAGTTTTTGGGTATTTCAAAACTCTTAAAGCTATGGTTGAAAAAGAAACAGGCCTGCAGATAAAATGCCTAAGGTCAGATGGAGGGGGAGAGTACCTCTCAAATGAGTTTGCAAAGTTCTTGCAGGAGCATGGCATAAAGCAGCAATATTCATGCAGTCATACCCCACAACAAAATGGAATTGCAGAAAGGAAAAACAGGCATATTGGAGAGGTATCTCGTGCCATGCTCAATGAAAAAGACTTGCTAGCTTTTTATTGGGCTGAAGCAGTTGCTACAGCAGTCTACATAATGAACAGGACTCCCACTGCAGCAATACATGGAATGACTCCAGAGGAGAGGTATACTGGTAGGAAACCAGATATTTCTCATTTGAAAATTTTTGGTTGCATTGCCTATGTACATGTGCCATATGAGTTGAGATCCAAGTTGGATCCAAAAGTTGAGAAGTGCATCTTTATTGGTTACTCTCTGCAGCAAAAATGGTATAGATGCTATAACCCTTCTACTCGTAAGTTTACAGTGAGCAAAGATGTTGTCTTTGATGAGATGAGTAGCTGGTATAAACCAGTAAATGTGATTGATGATGTAGATGCACAAAATGGTAATGCTGCACAGAATTCACAGCAGCAGTCACAAAATATTAGTGGACCTGGAGCGTCCTCTAGCAGTGGTTCACATTCTTCGCCATGGACAAGCAGATTGAGATCAGGAGAATCTTTTCAAAGCAATGCAGATAGTGGTATGCAGGTATCACGAAAAGGAAAAGAGAAGGTTGATCAGCCCATGTTTGATGTGAATGCAGGTCACTCTTATGTGGATGGTGAATCCAGTGGCTCAGAACAGAGCATTGATGATGAGTTGGGTATTCCTTCTATTGTTACACCTGGAGTAAGGAAGACCAAGGATGTTTTGAGAGCACCTGGGAGTGAACCTACTTTGCCCAGGTCTACGAGAGCTAGGTATCTTGTGGATAGGCTGAAATATGATGGATTTACAGCCATTCACTATGCATATATGGTCAAAGTGATACAGGAACCAGAACCCACTTCTTTTGAGCAAGCCATGGGAAAAGAAAAATGGGACAAAGCCATGGATGAAGAAATGGATGCCTTGGAAGCAAATGCTACATGGGAATAAGTACCTTTGCCTAAAGGTAAAAATGCAATTGGCTATAAGTGGGTTTATAAGGTGAAGCACAATGCAGATGGTTCTGTGAACAGATACAAGGCAAGATTATTAGTCAAGGGGTATGCACAAACATATGGCATTGACTATGAAGAAACATTCAGTCCGGTTGCAAGGATGGCAACCGTAAGAGCAGTCAATGCTATGGCTGCATCAAAGGGATGGTCTTTACATCAGATGGATGTAAAGAATGCCTTCTTGCATGGTGATTTGCAAGAAGAGGTCTATATGGAGCAGCCACTAGGTTATGTGCATGTTGTTCATCCTGAGTTTGTTTGCAGGTTGAAGAAAGCCTTGTATGGCTTGAAGCAAGCACCTAGAGCATGGTCTGACAAGATAGGATAGTATCTTGTCACTATTGGCTTTCAGATTTCCAAGGCAGATTTCTCACTTTATGTGAGAAAAACAGAGAAAGGTATTATGCTGCTTGTCATTTATGTTGATGACTTGATTATGACAGGTGACAGTGATGAAGATATCCTTCATGTGAAAATGCTATTGAAGCAAAAGTTTGAGATGAAGGATTTGGGAGAGCTGCATTATTTCTTGGGCATTGAGGTGATTAGATCACCAAGTGGGATACAGCTCTTGCAGAGGCAATATGGATTGGACATGCTGTCCAAATATGGGATGACAGGCTGTAAGCCTATTTCAGTTCCTTTGGAGCAGAATGTGAAGCTGAGCGCAGATGCAGGTGAGATTCTAGAAGACCCTACTATGTACAGACACATAGTAGGAAGCTTGATTTATATTACTATTACCAGGCCAGATTTGAGCTATGTTATTGGATTGGTAAGTCAGTTTATGCAGGCTCCAAGGAAACCACATTTGGATGCGGCTAGACGCATACTCAGGTATGTGAAGTCCACATTGCAGTATGGACTATTTTATGATACTGGGGTTCAGATACAGTTGCATGGATACACTGATGCTGATTGGGCTGGTAGTATTTCTGATAGACGATCTACCATTGGATATGTGCTCTCTTTTGGGAGTGCTGCAGTCACTTGGAGCAGCAAGAAACAGCCTACAGTTGCCTTGTCGAGCACAGAGGCTGAGTACAGGGGTGCAGCAATGGCTGCATGTGAGGTAGCTTGGTTGCATAAGCTACTTTATGATATGCATCAGCCTACAGATGGGCCAGTTGTCATTTATTGTGACAACATGAGTAGTATACACTTGGCAAATAACCCAGTCTATCATGCTAGAACAAAGCACATTGAGGTGCATTATCACTATGTGCGGGAGAGGGTTTTACTAGGTCTTATTGATCTAGTTTATGTCAGCACAGAGGATCAGGTAGCTGACATATTCATGAAGGCATTGGGCGCAGAGAAGCTGCGCAAGTTCAGAGACCTGCTTGGTGTGCAGGAATTGGGATTGAGCTCGAGGGGGAGTGTTGAGATATCAAGCTCCACTCGTGATACGCCAGGGTGACCGTTGTGTATTTATGTCACCAACTTGTCAGTTGCAGACGCGGTTGGTACACCGCCCATGAATAATAGCTACATGATAGCTATCCTTATCTACTCTAGTTAGTGGCTCAGTTAGTATGCCACCTTAGTTAGTTGAGTTTGGTTTGAGACCCATATATAGGGTTCTTCTATTTCTTTGTAAGTGAGTTCTTTTGGCTTACACAACTAAGAAGAGGAAAACTGTTTTCAGCCTCCACCCTTGTGTGTATTCCCCCATTGTGCAAGCAAGAAAGCTTCAAGTGAGACTCCTTCCTTCTCTCCCACAATCTTGACATTCCACACTATCTTGGTGTGATTTTTAAAAAGCTTAATCAATGTTGTGGCGATGAGGGCATAATCCTTGATAAAGATGTAGTACCATCCTATGAGTCTCAAAAATCCCTTAATTTCCTTGACATTCTGAGGTGTTGGCTAGTCTTGAACATCATTCACTTTGGTTGGGTTGATAGAGATACCTTTGGCTAAAATAATGAAGCCTAGGTACTTGATCTTCTTTTTGAAGAAGTCTTATTTACTCCTTTTTGTATAGAGCTTGTTTATCCTTAGGGTTTCAAGGACAATATGAAGGTGGTCTAGATGTTCTTCTTCTTCTTTAAAGTAAGCTAGAATATCATCAAATAACACAAAGAAAATTTTATCAAAATAAATTCTAAATATGTGTTGAATTGACATGTTGAAAGTAGTTAAGAGTATTAGTTAGACCAAAAGACATCACTGTGAATTCAAAATGGTCATACCTAGTATTGAAGGTAGTTTTTGGGATATATTTATTTTTAATTCAAAATTGGTAGCATCTCAACTTTTGAGAATATTTTAGCTCATCAACTCATGGGATGGGATACTTAATCTTGATTATTACCCAATTCAACCCACGATAGTCAATGCAAAGTCTTCAAGTCCCATATTTCTTCTTCTAGTAGAGTAGAGGGGCACCCCAAGGTGAGTTTCTGGGTAGATAAATCCCTGCTCCAATAGTTACTTTGGTTGTTTTTTTAATTCAATAGCTTTGGGAATGGACATGTTATAGGATTCTTTTGCAAAAGATTTGGCTCCCTATTCCATGGCTAGAGGGTAACTCAATCAGGTCTTCTAGAAAAACAGTTGCATATTCACTAAACCATGAAGGTTCTTCTAGATCCATGGGTAGGTCATGTTATTCAATGTATATGGATAGTCATTTTCTTACTCCCTTAATTAAATGGCTAACCTTAGCTAATTGTACTTTAGGCTTTCTTGCCTTTCCATGTGCTTGGACTATAGATTCTTTGAGATCATTAAAAGTAATCTTTCCTTTTCAAAAATGAATGCTTACCTAATTAAGAACTAGCCAATCCATACCTAGGAGGTAATCATAGGTTCCTAGGAACATAACCCAAAATTGGCATGTGTGCATTGGTTTCCCAAAGGAAGTTCTACATTTTTTACTACCTATATTTAGATCACTTCTTCCCCTTTGCTAGTTTGATTATCATCTTTCTAGCAGGTCCAAGTTCCAGTTATAATTGCTATGAACCTAAAAGAAATGAAGGAATGGGTGGCACCACAATTAAAGAGGATTTGAAAATATTTACCTTGATTATTTTTGGAAACTTGTATGATGGAATAATGTCATTTATTCTTATGATTGTTTATTGTTGCATGGATGGTGCCTTTCTCTACTTCTTCTTGTATGGTAGGGTCTTTAGGAAGTGAGAATGACCACATGCAGCCCGTCTTGCTCCTTGTTCCTAACCATGGTTGTTTGAAGTTGCCCCTTCCTAGTGGATTATGAGGAGGATTGGGATTAGTATTCTTTGCTATGGTGGGGCACTAGGCTCAGAAATCGCCTAGCTAGTTACATCAGAAACACCAAGGTTGGGTTCTTTAGTTAGCATTAAGAGTGTTAGGGTTGTTGTTGTTGGGTGGGTGGATCTAGGCATTGTCGGTGGCAAGATTAAGACATCCCCAATTTTGATGGACTATATGGAAATGGACTCAAGCTCTCTTGGTGTAGAAAAACCCTATATTTGTAAGGTGCATAGTTATTCAAAAGTTGCATTTGGGGAGAGAAACTACCAAGGGCTAAGCTTGCAATAGGGCATCCTCAGGGCAAAGGGTTTCATAGCAATTATCTCTGCATTTTGCAATCTTCAGGTCTTAGCAAAATTGACTACTTGCTATGTCATTTTCATCTTCATGAAAATATTTGAAGAGGATAAAGCGGGAATGGTAACCTTCTACCATCAGCCCTTGTTGCTTCAAGTTGAAGAACTCATCCATCTTTTGGACTTGGTAAGACAGGGACATGTATCTTCCTTGGCCTACTGCCTAGATATATTCCTTGGTTTGGGAGGTCTCAATAATGACCTTGTTGCGGCACCATTGTTTCCACCAAATACGAGCTTCTTGGATAAGACGAAGTTGTGCTATCATAGCCTAATTGGCTATGCTCATCCCAATATCAAAAAAATAATCCTCCATTTGCTTGATTCAAGTCTCAACATTGGTCTTGATTCTACTTCTAAGATCTTCCTTATGGAAATTGGGAAGCTTTACTTGCTTAATCAGAAATTTCTTTTCCTACTATGCGATCAAATTGAAGCTGGAGGTGCGGAACCTAAAAAAGGTTTATAGAATTTACACGTGATTATCCACTCCACAAAAAGCTCAAGTTTTATTGCATGAAATATTTACATTTTTGGAAAATCAAAATTTGCAGCAAGAAGAATGTGCACAAGAGGGAGATGAGAGCTCAAAGTACAAGAACAAAATCTTGCTTACTAAGTTGCTCAAAGTACAACTTGGGTACACTCTATCTCACACTTTATAGTGACCCATAGGCTCTTTATATAGCCTCTACCGAGCTAGGGTTAGGGTTTTCCCTACCCCTTAAGGCCATTCACATCCATCTGCCCTCATAGACCCTTGCTTAGGGTGAATTCCCATGCCTATATTGTAACACCCCCCCCTCAATGCCAAGGTGGTATTGCATAACAAGACATGTTAAAGTTCCCCCCCTCAATCAAATAGGATGTCTTTCTAAATCAAGCTACAAGGATATTCATAGGTAGAGGATGTTGGAAGACTCAAAAGAGTCGGTCATCTATGGATTGGGAGGCAAAGTTGGCCTCCAATTCCTTAGATATTGGTGGAACACTGGGACACTTACTGGTGATATGCCCGGTCTTTTTGCATTTGTTGCACTTCATTTTGTCAAGGTATTTCTTCCAGCAATTGTTTACAATATGCCCTTTTTTGTGACACAAGAAGCACTTAGTAGAAGCGATATGGACCAGCACTTGCTCACGGGAAGTGACTGCTGAAGTTCCCTCAGTATGGTTTCTCTTCTCTTCATTCAGGCAAGACTAGATGGTACTTGCCAAAGTTGGGTCGGTGGGATATTAGTTAGGGTAGTCACGAGGGTTGGAAAAACCTTCTTTACAGACTTTAGCAGGATGGCAATGGCATCTTCATCATGGATGGGTGCTTGAACGGAGGCAAGCTGTGCCATAAGCCCCTTCACATGTGAAATAAACTTGCCTAGATCTTCTCCCTGCTTGTATTCCAATCTAAAAAACTCAAGCTTGAGAAATGTATTGGAGTTCTTCCCTGTAGCACCGTAGAGCCTTTCAAGTTCATCCCACTTTTCCTTGGCAATGGAGAGTTGGTCAATATGATGAATTAAAGATTAATCTAAATGAAGCATGATGATGGCCTGAGCCCGTTCATCATCTTCTACATCAAGGGGATTGGGTGGGTCAATTACTTTGGTCCCTTTTATGAAGGGCCAGTAGCCTCTTTCCATCATTTTGTATTTTACCAAGGCTTGCCAAGGATGGAAATCTTTTCCATTAAATTTGCAAATTTGAGGCCTTACATCTGCCTATGCCATGGCCATTATAGGAAGGTCTTATCAATTGCCTTAAGCAATGGCAGTGTCTAGTCCTTTATAGGTGGCCAAATTTTAAAGTTGTAGAGTTGAAAACGGTTGGAAATCATACATATGCAATATCTCAAGATAGGAGTTAAGAGGTCTTGTTCTTCAAACAACCCTTGATTTAGGCTTTACTGTTTTTCTAGGTTTCAACGAGGTGAGCTTTGACTAGACTTCAGACTCTTTCCAATAATGTGGCATATTAGAGGAGTTATTGGTGGAGCACGGCTTATCGATCAACTCTATGCTCTTGGATGAATCAAAGGAGAGTACAATAACACTCATATCTCTGATGTACCAGCGGACTAATATTGGGATATGGTCTATGTGTTTATAGTTGTACACATAGCCTTACAACCAAGCAAGAAGGGATAAATGTTATAAAGCACTTGATGGATTTAATTTTCTGATAAAAGACCAGATTGAGTCAATATCCAGCTAGCAACATGATTGTAAAATGCAACATTAGTGCTTACAAGTGCTCATCTCAAAGTTTATGCCACTCGAGATGTAATATGTGGATTGTTTTATGAACTAAAGAGATCCACCGAGGGTAAGAAATTTGAAATAGAGCTTTCAAACCTTCAACTAACTTTGGAGAAGTTCAATCAGTGATTAGAATCACTGTTAGTGCTCAAAAATTAAAAATTTTGAAGAATGGAAAAGCTTGAAGCTTCTTGGCTATGGCTACCAGGGAACATGCAGTTAGGATTTGACTGATTGCAACCATCACAGGAGGAATTTCACCAAACCCTCTTAGAGGGAGATAGCCCACTAGGGGGGCTTTGAAAGCCTTATGGTGGCCTTGATGATTGTGTCACCTGCAGATCACGCCATGCACTGGAACTTCACATTGCCCAAAACTGTGTCTTTTTTGGAACTAAGAAATGTTGATGTCCACATTGACTAATTCATGTGTTTAACATGCCATGATGAAGCGTCCTGAGTTGGGAAGAAGATCTCCAGAAGGAATCACGAGCTGAAATACCCTCCTTTGGCTTCCCCTGGTCCTCCAAGGTCAGGGGGTCAAGCTAGCTATGGAGGTTGAAGGTCCAAGATGAGAGACTTAAGCTTTTTTTGTGCACTTAGTGAAGCTGAGGATAGAGGAAGATGAAAGGATCAAAGGAGGCTCTTATACCATGTGGAAAATCAAAGTTTGCAGCAAGAAGAATGTGCACAAGAGGGAGATGAGAGCTCAAAGTACAAGAACAAAATCTTGCTTACTAAGTTGCTCAAAGTACAACTTGGGTACACTCTATCTCACACTTGATAGTGACCCATAGGCTGTTTATATAGCCTCTGCCAAGCTAGGGCTAGGGTTTCCCCTACCCCTTAAGGCCGTTCACATCCATCTGCCCTCATAGACCCTTGCTTAGGGTGAATTCGCATGCCTATATTGTAACAACATTGCTCATAGCTTGAGAAGAGCCTTTTAAAACATCTATTAGTCATGGCAATTGGTGATGGAGATTTCTTTATACAATGGAGGCTTCTCATGGACTTTGAGAATACTTATGATCCTCACATAGCCACTAACTTATCACTTATTATATTTGGTTAGTTGCATCTATCTACAACTAGCATAGTTGTAGCACCAGCCAATTAGTATAGTCAATTATACATTGTTTGATTTAGTAGGATACTTTCCTTTATATTATATCTAATCTATAATTTATGTACATTATATTGTATTAGAAAGAAAGAAGAAAAACCAAGAAAACATTTTGGCTTCCATCTCTCTTCTTAGGTTCTTGAGTGAGCTTCGTGTTGCATGTGTGGTATTAAAGCATCATCACTAAGAGAGGATGATTTTGAAGATTTAAGTGAAGGAGAAGAAGTATTCAAGAAAGCAAGCAACTAGTAAGAAGCTCACCCATTCTCTCACTTTGTCCCTTGAATAGTGCCTATGGAGGCACCAAAATCAAGGCAAAGCTAATAATCTCATATCATTGTGAGATTTGGTGTGTAAAAAATTGTGTATATTCTATAGATAAGCCATTTCTGCCTTGATGTTATGTTTTTGGCCATCTAAGGTTGTTTTGGGTCCCATTTTAGCTCCACAAGGTTGCAAATAATAGCTTCATGGTAGATTCTCATGTTATAGATTTTGAATCAATAAGTTCTAAGGTGTTTGTGAGGAAGAAAACAAAAAAATTATGTACAAAGAGACTGCAGATTGTATGTATTATTGAGCAATCAGTGAAAAAGACTACTTGGTTTATTGTTGTGCACTTCTTGTGAAAGGTTGTATAAGACTTGGCAGTGAAATAGATTGTGGATAGCCTACCAAAGTTTAGAGTTGATGGGATGCATAAAGTTTATGTAGTATGTCAAAATGGAAAACAAGCAAGAAATACATTTCCATATGAAAAGCATGTATACAAGAAGCCACTTGAGTTGATACGTGTTGATATGTAGGGTCCTACAATGACTACAACCATGAGGAGTTGCAAGTACATCTCCTTCATTAATGATCATACTCAAAAAGTATGGGTTTATTTTATGCATGAGAAAAATGAGGTGTTCACTCACTTTATTGAAAATATACTCTTTGACCTTATCAAGCATGCTCTAGGTGCTTATTTTAGTCCATAGAATGTCGCCTTTAACCTGCACACATATGTGGGACACTCCAAATCCTCATAACCTCCTATCTACTCCATATACACTTCTTCCATCATGCAAAAAGTCATAATTTACATTCATCTACTACTATACAGTCCAACGGTTGCCAAAGAAGTCACACATCTAACAAGTAGATACCCTCTATGTCTACAAGTCAATAAATACTTGAAGCCTTACAAATTTAGAACCCTACAACATTTGCACCCATAAATAACAAGAACAATTGAAACTATATTATACTTAAAAACTGCCTTCAACCAACTTAGAGGGCTAAAACTTAAATGGAAAAAATCACTCTAGGCAAACCCTAAAGGGCTTATTTGTAGTGTTTACACTACCCTTTGTGCTCATTAAGTTTCACTTCAATCAAAGGTTGTAGCCACCTGCTGCTAGCATCAAGAGTTTCCTGCATCTGTATTCCAATGTAAATTGAACAAGATGAAATAGCCTCATACCCATTGCTTGGTTGCTTACTTTTGTGCTTTCTGCCTTCACCTTAGCCTTGGATTTGAACTCCACACAACCATGGGATGGATTTGATACCATGCAAACATATAAGAGAAAAGATGGGTGAAGTAACCAAGAGTACACACACACACACAGACCAATAAAAAACTTTATAAAAGAAATCCACTATCCCGTCCCTCTAAGGCATCATGGCTTCACACCACAAGTTTTTCATGCTGCAAATCCCCCATGTTCCTTTCTCTCAAATAGAAATACACAACAAAATAAAATGTAGGGAACAAAAAGGAAGGAGAGAAAGTACACATCATTGGAAGTTGTATTGGCTCCCAACACCACACAAAGAAGTGTTGCCATCTAAAAGTCTCCTGAAATCTACTAAGTCAACAAAGAGAACAGTCAATGGCACATCTACTGCCAAAAGATACAAAATAAACACATCCCTCTTGGCCTAATGAGATAAAAATGAAATGGTGCACATACCTAGCAACAAGGGTGCTATGATCAAGTCCTTTGGCCATCAAACTACTCGACTAGAATAAGACTCAAGACCAAGGGTAATTGGTCACTCTCACACTAGGATCAAAATCAAAAAAACTAAAGGATAACAAATCTAATGAGTTTCAGCGTCTTCACACTATTAGGGGAAGCTCTAACGATAGTTCTTTTGGCACTAGTAGCACATATAGCTCTAAACTATTTACTCTCAATTTGCATTTCTTTCGGTAGTAACATGGGTCATACCCTAATCAAATAATTGATCTTAATCATATGAAGCATCCTCATCTAGCAAAGATCCATAACTATCTATGTTTGTCATAATTTCCTCCATAGAGCTTCAATATGATGGCTTGTTGGGATACCAGCCATGATCACATCTACATTAACTATTTCAACATGACTCGAGGCAACCAAAAGATTGATATCTCTTTTAATTTCTAAATGGGGGCTTGAATGGGGTTTATATTCCCCTTCATTGAACACAAGATCCACTTGAACATGGCCTAGCAATTTTCCCACTTTGGCTTCAAATCCTTTTGGCTTCTGGTCTAGTCTAACTTTTGGCTCACAAGTGCGAGGGGCCGAGGTATTTGGTCTCTCCAAACCCATTTTTGGCTTGTTCAATTGTCATGCCTTTGGATGACCACTCTTTGAGAACTTGCCAATTTATTCGCCAAGGGGATGTTATATAAAGACCAAAAAGGTCTCATAGAAGGTTTAGCCTTAGGATGGGTATGATATGTTCCACCTTTTAGTGGGATCATGGCCTTTTCAGATTTTTGGCACCCTATCATTCCTTGTTTTGGTTTTTTTTGCAAAAGGTTATCCATCATATTACAATCCAAATTCTTGACTTGAGGCATAGGTACCTCTAACTAACCACAAGAAGAGGTCTACATTAGAATAAAGTGTTGACCCAATGTGTAAGTACTACTAACCAACCACAACGAAAGGTCTTAAAAATCAGGTCTCTTACACAACAAGGTCGAGGACTTCTTAGGGTTCCTTCCTTTCTACCCATTGATCCACTAGCATAACATGGTCCTTTTAGACCCCTAGCATCTTTCCCATACATATTTGGCCCCTTTAGTGCAAATTTCTATGTGATTACATAGGGCTCATATCCACTTGCTTACTAGTTTTGTAAGCTATGTGCCCCTCCAAGCTTTCAAACTTACTAGTCATATCCCCTTTTTGCAATAGATACTCAAAGTTGTTATGGACCTGAAATAAGCAAAGGAAACTCCAAAATTTTTCCCGACACACTTACACTTTGTGTTCATATTGAGTTCCTTGGGCCTTGGTCACTTCTAGGTTTTAGGGTTACCTAATGTAGCACATATACTTGAATCAAGGTCGAGTCCACTTATAAATCCCAACACACTTACACTTTGTGTTCATATTGAGTCCCTTGGGCCTTGGTCTCTTCTAGGTTTTAGGGTTACCTAATGTAACACATATACTTGAATCAAGGTCGAGTCCACTTATAAATCTCTCATAATACTTCATTTGGCAAAGGGCTAAACTTCCTTGGCCAAATGCAACTCTATGGTGTTGAATACCACTAAAAGCATGCCTTTCAAGAGCCAAAATCTTCCCAATAACATAATTGATGGATAACTTCTTTTGAAATTGATCTAGGAATAGCTCGTAGAGCTCTTGGAATAAGTGTATAGTTCCTCTAGATAAATGTGGCTACCATCTTAAGACTCCACCCTTAGGGTCTAGAGAACAATAATAAATGATGGGTATTGTCAAACCCACTAGCAAGCTTCATATGCATCATTGTGTCTTCTTTAGCAACCCACAGGATATAGGGAAAATTCTAAAACTTGGGACAATTGTTGGGATTACTACTATATCAACCAAGTCATACATGACTTGGTTTAAAGTTTTCTACACATGTATAAATTTCTTCTTCTTCTTTCCCACTAAAAGTGTATTTGCAGCAACCTCTTTTTTTTTGCACTAAAAGTGTATGTGCAACAACCTCTTCCTTTTGCACTATATCGAGTATCGTTATGGGAAGAGTGCCTAGCTCACTTAGTGCTAAATTTCTATCAATTATGAAATAATTAGATTTGCAACTATTGATCCCTCTTTCATAGAAGGGGTTTTCCCATGCACATGCAAGAATCTAGGTCTAGAAATATCCTAAGCATTGTCTCACATTGTGACATTAAGTCAAGCACCCATATGCCATGCATAGATGGGTCAAGAGAGATCATCTCTTATCATTTAAACTTCAATGTGACTCCTTGGCCATCCCCATAATCATCATGCATGTTAGATATTTGCATTAACTGGCTTGCATGAAAATTAGGAAATCCTGTGGCCTTGATGGCCCATACTTAATCATAGGATCATTAAAGAAGATGAGAAGAAGGTAATCTAGTCACATGGAAACATGCAACCCTCACTAACTCACATGAATTAAGCTATATTTAGGGCTTTTTAGATCCTTCAATAAAATTTCATGATGTAAGTCTCAATGTGTTAGACCTTGACCTTACTCATCTAACCGCACCTCTAAACAAGCCTCCATAGCCTAGCAACCATAGTGTAACACTAACGAAAAGAATCTTTTGTGTTTGTAACTTTTTGTCCAATTGCAATAGCCCACATTGCCTCCAAGCTAGGATGAACACACTGTGTTAATCTATTGAAAACTCCCCACATATATCTTAACCCCAAAAGAATACCCCACTACCCTAGTGCTTGAATATCCTCATTACGCTTGGTCATGGGACATACAAGTGATAAGTATCTTCTTTAGCTCTTAAATATAGATCACTATGTGCAATAGTGTATGCTCTTACAAACAAATAATATTCTTTACTTAGAGAATTAGTGTGATACGTGCTCAAACATAGCTTGTTTAGTTTATACTTCGTATTTTCTTTGTTTATGCCTATTTCTATAGACAAACATAAGAATAGTTCTTAATTCACCCCATTCAGGGTTGTGACATCAGGAAATCCCTAGTACCATAAAAGTGAATAAGAACAAGTCAACCAATCTCCTTTTATTTTTCCTAGCCAATTCTACTCACATTGATTGAAAAACCCTTCATTTTGTGCTTTTTCTATTGGCTTTTGAGTTTTCATATTTGTATTGGATTTATATCTCTAACTTTTCCAATTGTTCTTATGGATTTTGGTATTTTTGGATGAATAGTGAACAAAAAAAGCAAACAAACAAAAAGAAAGAAATAGAGATTGATAGAATATATAAAACTAGAATTACTTTTCTTTCATGAAGATGTGTGTGTACGAAACCTACTTCAAGAGGCATCAAAAAGGCCAAAAACATCACTCATGGATTGTTGACACTCCTGTTTGACTCCCTTATGCATGCTTCTACATTAGTACATCCATCTTTTGTCCTCCTATACGTTGGTTTGTATGCATCCCATGCCAACAAAAGTGGAGGCTATGTCACAAGAAGAGAGGAAGAAATAAGAAACAAGAGAAGGAACAAATTGTTGAATTCTCCATTATATTATAACTGGAGGGTATACATGAGTAGTTCAAGGTATGGAGATGAAGAGTCCACTGTTGTTTTACTCTCCCATCCTCATAATTGATCAAACTATGCAACCAAAGGGCAAACTAGAGGGGGCACAAAAAAACACATCCGCCCCTACAAAGTGAAAATTTTTAAAGCTAGACTTCATTTAAGTGACATTTGCTTGCATTTCATTTCATTTGTAAGTGGCTATGCCACTACGATCAACCTTTAAGCAGCATTTTTGTCACTTTTGGGGAAAAAATGCAAAGAAAACTAATGAACTTTACTTTTAGTCTTCTATCATGCCCTTTCCTTAACTCCTCAAACAACTACCACTTCCACCTTTTAAATTGGTCTTTATATATGCCTATAAACATTTTGTGTTCTACTAAGCCTTTTCTGGTGTTTTTGGCTTCAAAAATGCTCTAAGGTCACCAAAATTTTTTAATTTCTCTTCATTAAATGCTCGTGAATTATCTCCTCTAGATAAGTTATGTGCTATGTAAAACCACGAAGCTAGCCACTAATGTTCCTATTGAAGCTTCTAAGAATGGATCAAGCGATCTATCAATATGATTCTCCATTGAGCCATGGGGAAATGGTGATTGTTTGGAAAGTTTGTGTGTTAGATGAAACATTCTCAAAGTACACTACAAAATCTCCCACCTAATGAAATCTGACCATCCCATTAATGTTAGAATATCATGTTTATATAGATACCAACAATCATAGTGTGTGCATATGTAGTAGCTATAAACAAGTTAGGTCACACTAACTCAACCATACTTAATTTAACTTGATCTAGGGTTCTCTTCACTTTATTTTCGTTTGTTGATGATAATAGAATAAAAATAAAGAGAGCACATCACCCTTCTTATATGGCCTCATGTTTCTCTTGTTTTCTATTATGATATAATAACTTGAGCTATGAAATGTTATTACTCAAGTGCATAGATCATAGGGAGAAGATGAAAAATCATATCTTTGAAGCATCAAGAGGGCTACCATTGAAGTTGTGTATTGAGCTATTTGCCTACTCCCAACTATGTTCATTCAACAAATGTTTGAGGGTTGCCATAACCCAAACCTCAAAGGATTGAGAGGTTTACTAAGAGCTACAAATCAGCCCACTACTCACTTATTCATTCATTCGAAAAGAGCTTGTTGTTAGCAACTTGGATAAGCAAGTAGAGGTGCAACTTGTGCAAAAACATAAGAGCTTCATTGTGTGCTATGACAATGAATGAGATGAGAAAAACATAAAGAAGCTATTTTCTTTTCTTTTCCTTGGTTAAGAGAGCTTTAAACTTCAACATTGACAACCTACTTCCAAATGACATTTCCTTCAATTTTGACAACAGTGTGGATAGCCTCATAAGGGTCACCATTCATCACATCCAATCACACTACGTAGCATTTTAGTTCATTAAAAAGAAGCTAATAAAAATGTGATGACACTTGTATGACCCACCAAAGAGGCAAGTACAATAGGCTTTGTGCTACAAGGCAAGTACAATCTGAATGTTAACTAAGAAATTATGTGCTCTCTAGAAGAGTTTTCAAGGTTTTCTACCATGACTAGCATGGCTTTACTTAGAGCCCTAACTACTTACATGACTACTTACAGCATGAGATCTAGGGTTTTGATATCGGTACAAAGGCATTGATTGTTCTAAATGTTTGAGGATCAGTATTTTGAGATCAAGAAAAGGTGCATCATCACCAACTAGGAATTGATAGCATGAAGGGTCAAAGGTCCAAGCTATGTCTTAGTTTGAATCATTCAAGGCTATACAAATTGGATTTTGATAGTTTTCACTTATAATGTGTATGTTTCTTAAAGGTGTATTAAACTTAAGGCTTCCATGCTTTTCAGAAGCCAACATGAAAGTAGGGAAAGTGGCACATTCAAAATATGGGTATCATGCTTGGCAAGGGCTAAGAGCATGTGGTGCTACATAGAAAATTAATGTAATATCATGATGTGGGTAGGAACCTGAGTTATGCAACCTTGGAGGCTAAGTTGTGAGAGCTTAATATGCATATTCTCAGTAAGGTCTTTTTTTAAGTGAATAATTTTTTATAAAACTTTGGTGATGATGAAGGCATTGATGACTTCACGATTGTTGTACATCATTTTAGACCCAATGCTATACAAAATAAAATAAGCAATAATTTCTTGTAAAAGAAAACACTTTTAAAAGCCTATATAAGCCTATACAAGCTCTAATGGCCATGTGCTAAAGGAATAGAAGAGTCTACTACAAACTTTGGATCTTTATGCTTTCTTACATTTATGGGATTAAGTAGGAAAGGCATGAACATTTTGGAGCTAGAATAAGAGTTGCCTATATAAGAGAACATTAAACCATCTAAAAAACAGAAGCTCTTGAATGAATAAGAGTCTATCCTAAGTCCCATCTATATTGTGTAAGCCCAATATTTTTTATTCTGTTACCAAGACAAAGGGCAAAATCCCCTCTTGATTAGTTACTCTTTCACTAAGTGTATAGAAATAGGAGGGCTTGAGAACTCAAAAGGATTGAGCAGTTTTTCTCTCTGATTAAAGAAAGCATAGCTTTACAAAACATGCATGGGCAATTCAAGACAACCATAGTGGCAAAACAGGAAGATAAAAACCTTGAAAGAATTGAGCCACTTAAAATGTAGCAATTTTTAGACTTTCCTTTGCTCTAAACCTTGGAGCAATAAGGGTTCAATATAAAAGGTGTGATTGGAACCTTGGCCACATCTTTGGCTAGTCATTTGTATGTTTCTTCCCTCGAGGAGTTTGATCCTCCTACCTAGCGTAAAAGTGAGTGTTGATGTCCACTTAGCAAGTGTGTAAGCATGCATGAGTGCCTCACTAAGAACCTTGTTTATTGCATTGTTCAACTATGGATTCTTGGTTTCATGAGGCTCATCAAAATGCAAACTATGACTGTGTTTATTGGTTCATTTGTTGGTATTATGACGTGTTAAGGCTGGTTTTGAATTTATTAAAAAGCTTCATTTCACCACTTGCTCTCTGATTAGGGAAACCATCTACTCTAAAACTCACGAATTAAAGTAGGAAGGCAAAATCAAAACAAAACTAGCTTAATGGAAGAATGCATAGGGAGTAGGGTAGCAATAAATTTTCTTAAATTTCCTCATCTTAAAAAACTCATAACAATCAAAAAAGGGCTCATTCCAAACTTGTGCTAAGCTACAAATGAAGAATACATCCATTGATCTGCTTGCTTATATAAACTAAATCGCTTCAAATCGTATCTTGCTTGTAAAGCACAAAGAGAAGCATACATATTGGAAGCATTGTCACATATCATTTTTGGTTGCTTTAGCAAAATTGAAAAGCTTCAAGTATCACCTCTATTGCGGCTCCTCATCTCAACTGCTACAATTTGTGCCTACAAATTCAATTTTGCCGAACTTTTGAGCACAAAAATCATATGCATGGGATCCGAGCAACAAGGCTTGAAATGTAAGGGCAAAGGATCGTCATACAAAGTTAAGGACATGTTGAGCCCAATCATCATGACCTCAACTAGTCTCAACCATAAATCATGTGCATGACATTCAAGCAACAATACCTAACAATGGTTAACGGGCTAAATACAGATCAAGCCCAATCACCACCTCTACTACATGCACTAATCATCTGGACGACTACATTTTTGCTTGAAGTTTTCAATTTTCATATGCCTTAGATCTCTACATGTCAATAATAACATCTAGGGGATAAAGGGTACATACAACCTTGGGTCTAAAAATCTTGCTAATCTATGCTTCGTTGCTATAAACTAGAACACATACATATGAAGGACACACCCTAGACACTAGTAACCAAACAAGTAACTTTTAGGGTCAAAAGCTCACCTTGATTGGCTCTTCATTGTTTCCCATCTTTTTCATAAACTAAAACCCCACTACTTCACCTCTCTCAACTACACCTCTACTCACCATAGCACCTCTACCACCTGAGCTATACCATAGACAAATCCACCAAAGGTGATCATCTCCTTGATTGCCTTCCATTGGTCTGTCCCACTCTATCAAGACAATCACTCCCACTCAATCGAGGTGATCCAACATCAGCCCTACTCAAGGTAATGAAGCTAACTGACTTCACATTGATTGGGCATCACCTTGACTACATTCCACCCCTCCACTCAAGGTGGTCATTAACTTAACCAAATCACCACAAATGATGTCGATCGCCTTGATTCCTTCAAATTCAAGGTGAACCTCAGTTAACTTTCATCCACCACCCTAACACAAACATATCCACTTAAGATAATCCTCAACCTTCATTGACTTCACCTTGGTTGGATCACCTCCAATCAAGGTCATTGGACGCAGAAGTTCCAAGGTACAACATATCCACAGATCAGCCCCTCAACAATGCATCTTCTGCAATTCATGGTTAAAACTTAGGTCTCGGAATGTTGAAGCTACCAAACGACCCCTCACAATGACTATTCAAGAATCAAGCCCTAAGCTAACCCATCTTCAATTTTTTATGAAGCACCATTAGACACATTTTGAGTTGTAGGCATAAGTGAAGGAACATATCCAAAACAGGGGCACAAGAATACCCTGGGACATTCAATATGAACTTGCATAGATACTTACAGAAATATACAATCAAAAAATCCGCCACTAATAAGCACCCACCTTAAGAAAAGCTACATACTCGAGAAAACACTCTCCTATGATAGCTATTATTCAGCATCATCCAGCATAAGGTAAACCAGATCATATTTGCAGACACAAATAAATAAGCATACCTCTTGGAACTAAATAAAGCTGCCATTTACGGGCTTCCAAATTGAGGGTGACCCTCCTCTGATATGATATTGTGTAGCCCTCTCAAAACAGGGAAATCAGTTAAGAAACCAGATACAAGTATTGTGCATTAATATAAAACCAGGTTTCTCAAGTTCGCCTCTCGAATGCACATGGAACATACTGGAGCAGAACAAAGGAAACCTGACATACTCTGAAAACTGTAACCAGAACTCATTGTTAACCATTTACCATATTCTCCTGATCTGAGGTTCTAGCTAGAAGTTCTGCACTTGGCTACAAAGCATATCACCGCAAATACGGAGACAGGTAACCCCGAGCTGAGGCGGAAGCACCACCAAATTGATAGCTACTATATGATCCAGGAACGTCATATGTGGAAGCTGATTGACGCAAATATCCAGTTGAATCCCTTGAAGGGTACAACAAAGAATCCATGGATGGAAGTGGACTCCGGCTTCCAGCACCATATAAACTACCATACACAGGGTCAGCCCTTCTTTCATATCCAGTTTCGCTCAGTAAGCCATATGATGATAGCATGGATCCACCATATTGTCCCACATCAGTTTTTCCTAAGGCACTGACAGAACTCAAAGGTGTTGTATAGGTTGTACCCTGGAAAGCACCATTGCCCTTGTCATAATTGCGCGGCCTGGCTTCACTGATGTAGGATTTCTTGGGTGAAATGGGCCTAATTTCACCTTTCTTCTTCTGCTGTTTGGAGGCTGCAACTCCTTTTTTCCTTTCCAGTTTTTCTTGCTCTAACTGTAATATTCGTTTCTGCAGGTCCTCCAGTGGATAACACGCACCCAAATTGTACTTTTCTACAGCTTTCTGAACATTCCTCAAAGCCGATATTTCTTTCATACACGCGTCATTCTGTAAACCACACAAAATAAATCATGAATCAAACAAAAGAAATCGCTTCACAAACAAAGACTGGTTAAGTGAAACCTGTCCAGCAAACTTGTTTGATGCTTTCTTGACCAATAACTGAGCTGCCTTTTTGGCATCTTCCACGTAAGACTTCAAAAGTAAGTCGGGCTGTGCTTTCTCCATTATCCCAAATGAATGGGCAAAGGTCAATGCCTCTAATTGTCTACCTTCCTTCCCCAGTTTGCTTACCAAATCTGTACACAGCAAGCATCTGTCAGACAAAATTATTTTGTAAGATAAAACTAGACAGGTAAACTTCCGCATACTAAGCTGGAAAGAAGACAATGTTGACTGTGGTATGACCTTCATCCAAGATTTTACAATAGAATGGATGGAAACTATAAAAAACTTCCTATGAAGAAGCAAGTGGAGCCAAACTTTTACTTATTGGATTCACAGAAAATAAACTTGAAGGCTTCCATTGCTGATGTACTCATGATGCTGATGCTGAGATAGTGCAATCCATAAGAATAAGCAGCATAATAAACTTTCAACATTTGGATGATTCAACGTTTCCCTCAAACAGGTTGGGAGTTCTTCAAAATTTTCAAGGCTTATGGGATCAACTGCTCCATGTAAAATAGTTATCAGACTGGCAAATTAGTTCCCTGAAGATCACTAATTTTTATAGGGCACTTCAAGGCCCCAGAAAACTGCATCCAACTACAAAACTAACATTAAATGAGCCCATTTGCAATATGGAATCCCCTCAGACATCTTTCAACATCCTTTCAATAGGACCAACATGCCATAATATTCCTCAGCCTGATAGCATCAGACCCCAAGCAACTCAAAAATCTGACCTGGTTTACATCTGCTTTTCCTGTTCCTTGCCTTGAATCCAGCTTCCTTTTGGACTACCTTGAGTTTTTTACATTATTAAATTTTAATACCAAACCCTAAATTTCCCCTGAAGTATCAAGTTAATAATTGCTATGGAGGACTAGAATATCAAGATTTTTTCTCCTCGTGTTTTGTTACCCTAGGATCCATCATGTACACAACACAAGCCACATTCACGAATATGAGGGACTGAACGTTAGACACCTCTCCCAACCATAGAGCCCAACAAGCTCACACCCAAGCCTAAGAGCTAGCAGCACTCCAGTTCATGACCACACCCCAAGCGTTGGCATCCCATACCACCCACCCACACCATCTTGGTTTACGGATGTGTCAACCAACGGGCCAAGAGTCCAAGAGTGGTGATCACACAATAACATGCACAGTAGGGCCTTGAGTCCTGTAAATAGGACTCGGTTGCCCTAACCCTGAAGAGTCCTTAGTGCATCCGCATCTAAGTCGGTTCATAACCATTGTGACCAATGCTATCAACACCCATCCGGATATCCAAGGATATAACAGCATAAACAAGCGAGGACGTTACATCCTTTACAAGTTCCCAATAGAAAGTGAAGTAGCATTTCTATGGATTTTATAGTAGGATTACCCTATATGAATCGAGGTCATGTCGTAATTTGGGTTGTGATCAACTGATTGATGAAAATGGCTCGATTTGTTCCTACAAAGACGACAGTGAAAAGCCATGAGTTGGCTGGTCTCTTTGTTGAACATCTTTATAGGCTTTCCAAATTGCCGAATGAAATAGTCAATGATTGAGATCCTATGTTCTCTAACCATTTCTAGCAAATAGTTTTCCAAAAATTGCAAACAAGATCATCCCTATCCTCATTGGAGTATCCTCAATCCGATGGACAAATCAAGAGGACAAATCAAACTATGAAGTATATATTGTGTGCATGTCTCCTATAGACAATCTAATTGCAGGCATTACCTTCCTCACATAAGAGTTTGCTTATAACAATGCTAATTATTCAACTATCGGTTATAGCTCATTTAAGCTTATGTACAGTTATGAGCCAAAATCACCGATTCCCATCAAGCTCAAGGGAGTGAAAATGCAATCTATGGTCGACTTTGCGCGATATGCAAGAAATGTTGTCAATTACAAAGGAAAGCATTCAAATGGCCCAAGATCGTGCCAAGTTTTATGTTAACCAACATCATGCTCCTCCAAAGCTCCAAGAGGGCATGTGGCTTTACCCTAAAGTTCCACAAGGCTCTAATTTGATGACTACCAGCAAATACTATAAATTATGTTTGAGGTATTCTAGTCTATTCTGAACTACCAAGAAGATAAGTAGCATATCTTATGAGCTTGATTCACAATTGCTAATCCAAGTTCACCATGTATTTCACATTAGTCATTTGAAATAAATTTTAGGATAAGAAGAATTGACAATTCCGATTAAGGAGGTCTTGTAGCTCAAACATACTACTCAAACTCAAATCAATTCTCAACCTTATGACTAAATGATGCCATCAAACTGTTTATCTCGAGTATTTAGTCAAGTGGAAAAATTGTATGAAGTTGTAGGCTACTTGGAAGTCAATGCATTCATTGAAAAGTCGTTTTCCCCACTTTGTCCCTAAGGATATTGTTGAGGAGAACAATTGTTCATAAGGAGAATAGTGCTATATACTTCTTGGACATCCAAATGGTGCTAGTGACATTGATCACAGTGGTTATAAAGTAACTTAGAGTGAATGCACTAAGGACACTTTGGCGCTAGGGCAACCAAGTCCTATTTATAGGACCCAAGGCCCTATTTTGCAAATTATTATATGATCACCACTCTTAGACTCTTGACCCATTGGCTGATATATCCATACATTGGGATGGTATGGGTGGTAGTATGGGACACCAACCCTTGGGATGTGGTTATGACCCAAAGCACTGCTAGCTCCAAGGCTCAAGGGTGAGACCGTTCGGCTTTATGGCTAGGAGGTGAGCCTAAAGTCTAATCCCTTACATTCGTAAATGTGGCTTGTGTCATATCTCTTGTGCGAGTTGGATCCTAGGGGGATGTCTCACTAGTACCAGAGCATCGACCTAAAATCTGACGCAAGGTCCAATGACGTGCGTAAACCGCTTTCACTCATGAAACCATGATGGTTCATATGTAAGAGATATTATTTTATCTCATTTAGAGTGCTATGGGACACTAATAGTGGGAGGAGTGTGCATGGGGGACACGTTGTCCAAGGGGAGGGGCATGTGTCAAGCCATTGACCGCGAGGATTCTCGAGAATAAACAAGACGAAACACAAGATATGAAAAATAGAAACCCAATGTATTATATTAAATAAATAAACCATGTACTCTCTTCGTGCATTGCGAAATACTTCTTGGAAAGCATGAACCTTGTCTCAAGCTATTAGCTTGAGCTCAACTCTTGATGGCATGAAGTCCATCCACTTTGAGAATTCCTAGCTTTTGCCACAATAATACAAAGAGTATACAAAGAAACCCAAACAAAATAATCCAATTTAAGTCATTACCAGGCCAACCTTTCTGGACCAAGACACCGTATAAGTGCTTATCCAATTCTCCTTTTGCATTTTATACCTTTTATTTTCCCTATTTTCATTTTTGTACACACCTTAAGTCTGATTGCGACTTGTTTCAACCATAACTTTGTCATACGAACTTCAAATATGATCATCCAAATACTCAAAACAATTGGAACCCCCCTAATCTACAAGCCAACATAGGCAGTGGGCACAATTCCGAAAATCTTCTCAAAAGAGCTGAAAACGTCGCTTTTTATAAAATGCATCATTTTTTATCATTTTCGGATTTAAACAACTTGTTCCACTTAAGATGAGTCCTTGCATATATTTTGATCCACCCAAACTTCTAATTATGTTATTAGAACATAATAATGGATATTCAAACTATTTTTATGGATCAATTCTACTCCTTAAAAATCATGTAAAGATCTTGTTCAAGTAAACCCATAAGCACATATTCAAAATACTTGTATGGATATCTTTTCCTTGCTTTTCCTTCATTGAAGTTGTAGCCTCATGACAACATGTTCAAGGTGGTGGGTACCGTGTACGACAAGATATGTTTCTTGTTTGGTACTTGTTCTTGGATTTTTCTGCTGGGGTAATGCATGTGCATAGGGGTTTTCGATAGTACTAATAATCAAGCACGGGGAGCTATCGCTCCAAGGCAATGGCAAACCATCATCAGTATAGCTAAAACCTTGACCTATAGGGACCAAAATTTATGTCCTAATGATTGACTTAAGATTTGATGTTAATGTTATCATTAATTTTAATGTTGCTTTTAACATTAAATGTTATTATGTTCTTAACATCATGTTAATGTTATTTGATGTTAATGCTAATTTAAATGTCAAATCTCAAAAAGATATAATCTGATGTCGAGCGAGAGAGAGTGTGTGTGTGTTGTTGTTGTTGTTGAAGGGAGAGACAGAGAATGATGTCAAGGAGAGAGTGGTGTCGAGGGGGGGAGGGGGGGAGAATATGTGTTGTGCAATGGTTAGTTACATTCGTGAGGGGGGAGAGAGACTATGTGTGAGTGAGTGAAGTGGTAAAAAGTGGACTATGTGGGGGCAGCAACAAGCCTATGTGCTGAGCTTGAACAAGTTGCGAACGGCTACTTATCCACATGGCATAAGTGGCAAGGCAGCTCATGGCCTATCATCGTGGGGGGAGAGGGGCAACGTTGTCTTCGCCCAATCTCAACACAATAAGGGTCACAACAAGATCCAACTCCCTGCATAGCAAACGAGTTCACACACAAATGGCACACATGGTATTCATGTACACATTGGGAGGCATCAAACTTCTTAATGGATGCATTATATATCTTGGATCCACAACTTTAAATAGTGTTTAGATGTCCTTGCTAAACCAATATTGAGCTAGCTCTTTAAGCAAACCCCTTAAGATACCCCCTTGCCTCTTCAAAATAAAAGGATTGAACCAACTTTCTATCCCAATAGGAACTTATCAATTGCCTTTAGAATTGCGCAAGAAGAAGGATGGTAAGCCCAAAGTCACCCATAGCAGGGATCGCTCTAAGGGTCATCGCTTTGCTTGCAATCATATGAGGCACTTTCATGATAATAGAGTATCCTCTGTTGGCGGTATAGTCAGCTTTTGTGAGTCTAGGCTGAGCCAAATATTCTAGTGATATTTAGGCATTTTACAGTGGTCACATTACTGAATATTAGGCATTTTATGTTGGCCAGCCTAATGCATTATGTGCATTCTTTTTGGCTTATTTATTCAAGCTCCTCCTCCACACTCTATGCATTCATCATTGGTAAATCCAATGCATAGCCCATGGAGAGAGGGAGCGAGTGCCATTGCCCACACAGCCAGTGACTTACTATTGTACACTATTATCTCATGTTTGGTGTATGAATTCTATTTCCCGAGTACATCTATGAGTTCTCCTCTTTCGTAGTGTTCTTGTGTTTTCTCGTTTCTCTCTCTTTTGCCTTGTGCCTAGCAATCTATTTCAACGTTCTTTCATGCTTCCATTGCTGCATCCACTTCTAATATGGTATCAAATTTCAAGATCTCCATTTCAAGAGCTGCTTTCTGCTGATTACAAGTCTATGAACTACTCCTACCAATCATTTCCTCATTGCTATCCTTCCTTCCAGCCTGGCGACAGCTGTTTGCTCATTGCCAGCCTTCTACAAGCTGCATTTATGGTTCAGTTGTCTAAGTTTTCATTTTTTGTTGTCGTTTCTTGTTGTTAATTGCATTTAATGCCTAATCTGTGTTTTGCTGAGGAGTTGTTGCGTTTACTGCATTCAATGTTTTTCTAGACTGGGCAGCAGCATTATTCTGCCATTTTTTGCGATCAGCTTGTCTACACTGCATGTGAACTTTGTTTGGTATAGTCTGTGCCATGCTATAGCTACTCTCTCTCCTCCTCTTCTTTCCTTTATTCTCTCTTCCTATCCTCTCCAAATGGCTCCCCCTTGCTATTCTATTGATGACACACTTCATAGGCTTGATTATCTAACATGGAGTGTTGTCATGAAAGCATGGTTTGGGCAAAAGCAGTTATGATCTGTTCTGTCTAGAGCTTTAGAGCATGTCGACCATCCTACTCCTCTTCCGGCTGATTTCGACAAGGATAACTATGAAGAACCTGTACTCACATGGAACAACGATGATTCTTGTGCATATTCTACTCTTTTTCGATGCATCTCTTAAGAAGTTCTTTTGGCGGTCGCCTCCTACAGGACTACTCCAACGTTATGGTCAAGTTTGAACCAAAGGATACTATTCAATCATTTTTGCTTCATGTTACACAGATACATGATCGACTTCAACACATGCAATCCACTCTTCCAAAGGCTCATCCTGTGGGGACTTTGCTCTGCAAACTCCCTTCGAAGTTTGATGGAGTTAACAATGCCTTGCGGACCCAAACCTCATTGATGCCAATGAGTTGTACACATATCTCCTTGATGCTACTTGAGCATTTTTACGGTTATAGGGGAGAGTTTCATCCCAATATAGTGGCTCCAATGAGTATTTGGAGCTTCAAAGAGACACGACGAGTAACTCAAAGGCCTAATGTTATCACTAGGGGAAGAAGAGACATTTGTGCAAGGATTGCAAACAATTAGCAACTTGGAGAAAGAAAAAGGAGAAGAAGGAGAAGAAGAAGCAATGGACCCATCTATTGAGTCATCCACCTCCTCCAACTCCAACTCGAATCCTTCGGTCAAGGCCCAAGGCCAAGGGGCGGAAGGGACTATCTTCTTCAGACCAAGGGAAGGGCTTGATAGCCTCTCTTGCTTTCTAGTGCAAGTGATGCGATCATTCCTCACAACTCTCCACTGCCAAAGAGTGTGTGTCAAAGGGTGATAAGGTGGGGCAAGTGAGCCTCAACTATGCAGATATACAAGCGCACAGGTTTAAAAGAGGTACTTTCCTAGAAGTCCGGCAAGTCTTGAAATCCTAGAGTTGGAATTGACATTGAGGTTCATAATGGGTTGTTACTTGACAAAGTGTGAGATTGGCTCCTAGTTCGACCTCACATGAGGGGACACTTTGGCAAACTTGGCCAAAGCTAAAGTGTGACATTAATGTGACATTAAAAGTGATATTTAATGTCACATTAAGGTCATAAGTGTGGAATGTGACATTAAAAGGGATATTTAATGTTACATTAAGGTAAATTTAGGGGAACATGCACGAGAATGACCGTCCGGGCTCTTGGGCGCCCGAACGGGGTTAAGGGGAGCCTAGAGAGTAAGGGAGTCTAGGAATAGTAGGACTCCAGGAAGTTGACGGCTGGCAAAGAGATTAGCTTGGAGGGCCAGCACTTATCTAGGCGTGGCTGGGAGGTGAAGAACACTCGTGCTTCCATCATTTTCAAGAAATCTGGCTCCGTCATCTAACATTGGTATCAGAGCCTATGTTTCTGATCATTAATCGAACAGAAATCAGTCAGGTTGTCAATCGCTAATCAAGTCGTCAGTTTTTGGAACGCCGCGTGAGCATCAGTCGACGGAAGTCAGAAGTGCCCCGTCCCGTCGCATGAGAAAACGGGCCGTCAAAGAAAATTTAAAAGAATTTCAGCGACACGTCACATTAATGTGACCTTTAACGTCACGGCAGAAAAGTTACGGGCAGGGAAAAATAAAAAATAAAAAAACGTGGAGCCGCCAGCATCCGCGAGGACCAACCACATCAGACGTGAAGCTGCCAGCATCCGCGAGAATTAGATCAGAAGTGGAGCCGCCAGTATCAGATTACTGTTGACGGGTAAATCCGACTGTTCCTGAGACGGATAGGACTGCTCCTGAGACGGATAGGACTACGACTACTGTGAGATAGGCAGAAAAACTTCATACACAACTGAAGCCACAGTCTGCCATTAAAAATCAGGGAAGTATTTTATCTTGTATGCAAATTTCTTATTTTTGCTTTCCAATTCCAGTGTATTAATGGCAGAAAAAGGGAAAGAAAGGGTAATGGAAAGTTCTAGTTCTGGGGATCAACCTATGGTAGACCCCCATGAACCAGACATACAAGAAGAACAATGGGAAGAATTTTTTGCCACGCGAGAGCAATTTGATGATCTTACTGCTCGTGTGCAAACTCAGGGGGTTCAAATGGAATTTTTAACCCAAACACTTACTGAAATAAAATCTCAACTAACTTTATTATTGGAAAGAGATAAAAATAAGATAGAAACCTCGGATGTCCCATCTTCATCGAAAGATTTAGATGTGACTATGCGAGATCCTAAGGAACCCCAAACCTACCATAAATTGAGGGATAATCCAGTTTTAAAGGATATGAAACCACCTCAATTTTACGGGGAGGAAAAAGATAGAAATAAAGATACAATCTTTAATTTCCTCCAAAAATGGGAAGATTTACATAAATTGAAAAATACCCCACCACATCTCCAAGCACTGGAGGCTAGTTTAACTTTGGGGCCTAAAGCATATAAGTGGTGGCGAACTCTAAAGGAGGCAAATAAAATACCTGAAACTTGGGCTCAATTTGAATCCGTCTTTTTAAAAGAATTTCTTCCTAAAAATGAAATGGAACGAAATTGGGAAGATTGGGATTATGTCAGACAAAAGGGACGACCCCTACTGACATATCTGGAGGAATATCGTGAGATAATCCTCAAATTGGAAGGAATTGATGAATTCCAAAAAACAAGAGGATTCATTAGGGGACTCGATAAAGCCTGTAAAAAGGAAGTAAAACGGAGTTTACCTAAGACGCTTGAAGAGGCAATTAAATTTGCATTAATCTATGAAGATAGTACGCGTCCAGGTACACTCACTAGTCCCACTGATACGGAGCCCAAGTCTAAGGAATTAGAAACCTCAAATTTTGTGGGCAAATTTAAAAGGAAAATACCATTTTTCAAGGGTAAAAAACAACCTTTTGAAAAGAAACCATAAATGAGGCCAAAGTTAAGTCCTGATGACTTTGATAAGGCCAAAAAAGAAAAATTGTGTTTTAATTGCCTATCCCCTAACCATGCTGCTTGGAATTGCCCTCAAAAGAAAAAGGGGAAAGACAAAGGAAAGGACAAGGGCAAAGGAAAAGAAAAACAAATCCATGTAGTGCAGACCTTAGAATTAAAGGGCCATGAAAAGTATAAATCTTTAGAGGTCTTGCACATGGATATACAACATAAGTGTTGTATGTCAACTTCTTTGTGGCAGCCTACTTTTGGGCCACATGATTTACTTAGAGTACATGGATTGATAGCTGGAAAACGGGTTAGAGTCATGATTGATGACTCTGCCACACATAATTTTATAAATTATGCACTTGTCAAAAAATTGAAACTTCCCCAACAAAACAGTGAGCATCAATATGTTGTCTGTATGATGCAAGGCCAAGACAATAAAATATGGGATACAATGGTATCCAATTTGGAAATCGAGATTCAAGGATATAAAGATAAGCTTGATTTCCAAATAATGAATATGGAAAGAGCTGATATTGCTCTAGGGAGGGAGTGGCTATGGGGACTGGAACCATCCTTAAAACGTAGCTATCACCATAATACACTGGAATTTGAAAGGGATGGTAAGACTTTTGTCATTCAAGGTGAACATGAAGTATCTGATAATCCTTTGTTGTGTTCTACTGAAGTTCAGAAGCTGATAAAGAAGGAAGTTTGTGAGGTATATATGCTATGGTCTCTTCCTATACAGAATACTTTTACTTTCTGTAATATAAGGCAACAATTTTCTTATGTTTGCGAATTGAATGTTAATAATGAATTGAACAGTTTGTTAGATGATTTTAAAGATGTGTTTCCTTCTGATTTACCAAGTGGCCTTCCACCTGATAGGGGTAAAATAAATCACCCAATTGATATAAATAAGGATACACACCCAATTTCAAAACCACCGTATAGGTTAAGTGAAACACAGCATCAAGAAGTTGAGAGACAAATTAAGGATTACCTGGATAAAGGATTTATTCAACCTAGTAATTCACCTTGGGCTTCACCAATTTTATTGGTAAAGAAAAAAGATGGTTCTATGCGACTTTGTGTTGACTATAGAGCACTTAATAAAATAACGGTGAAGAATAAATTTCCTATGCCCAGAATGGAAGATCTTTTTTATCAATTGCAAGGGGCAAAATTCTTCACAAAGATAGACTTAAGATCAGGTTATCACCAAATAAGAATTAAGGCACAAGATGTTTCCAAGACGGCATTTCGTACTAGATACGGGCATTATGATTTTTTGGTGATGCCTTTTGGCCTCACTAATGCACCAGCTACTTTTATGAAGCTGATGAATAGGGTTTTACGGCCCTATCTAGGACATTTTATAGTAGTCTTCTTGGATGATATCTTGATCTTTAGTAAATCAAGAGAAGAACATTTGGAACACTTACAATTAGTATTCCAACTGTTAAGAACACATTCCCTTTATGCGAAGAAAACTAAATGTGAATTCTTTGCACAAGAGGTCAAATATCTAGGGCATATAATCTCGAAAGAAGGAATCAACATGGATCCAGAAAAAATAAGGGCAATTATTGAATGGCCACCTCCACGGAACTTGGAAGAGCTGCAGATCTTCCTAGGTTTATGTGGATTTTATCGTAGATTCATTCGAGATTATGCCAAAATAGCTGTTCCAATGACAGACCAACTTAAAGGGAAAGGGAAAAGTTTTAATTGGGGAACAGACCAAAATGAAAGTTTTCAAAAACTTAAGGTAGCTATTGCTACAGCTCCAGTATTATTAATTGTGGATCCCAATAAACCATTTGTGGTTGAAGCTGATGCCAGTGATAAGGCAATAGGCGCGGTCTTATTACAAGAAGGTCGACCAATTGCTTTTGAAAGCAAGAAATTAGATCGTGCAAAACAGAATTATTCTGTTTATGAGAGGGAGCTGTATGCAATAGTACATGCAATGAAGAAATGGAGGCACTATTTGTATGGTGCCAAACTTTTGATTTTATCGGATCATGAAAGCATTAAGTGGCTTAATGATCAACCAGATTTACACGGGCGTAAAGCCAGATGGGCCGAACTCCTCCAAGAGTTCGACTATGAGATAAGATATAGAAAAGGAAAGTATAATATAGTAGCTGATGCACTCAGCAGAATGCCCATCATTAATGAATTGAGTTTTACTCAGTTCACTTCCAATTTGCTTGAATCTTTAAAAGGGAAATGCCAGGTTGATCCGGCATATTCCAACATATGGGAAGCAATAAAAAATGGGGATCCAAATGAAAGTGCTTCTACTGAGAAAGGAATATCTGAGGATGTTCAACTAGGAAATGGAGCATCAAGGGTTGCTCAAACTGGATTCAAGTGGAAGAATTTTACCATTGATAATGGTTATTTACTCTACACAAGGGTAGGGTATGTGTCCCGAAAGATACAGAAATAAGGCGCCAGATACTCTTTGAGTGTCATGATACCCCTAGTGCGGGACATCCAGGAGTTAATAAGACTTATAGTCTTATTAAAAGGCAGTTCTATTGGCCTGATATGAATAAGGACGTCCTTGACTATGTGGTCAAATGTAATAAATGCCAGGTTAATAAAGCTGAAAAATTAAAAATGGGAGGACTTCTCCATCCATTAGAAATTCCTTCGGGAAAATGGGAGAGTATCTCCATGGACTTTATTGTTGCTTTACCTAGAACACAGAGGGGGCACGACTCTGTGTGGGTAATTGTGGATAGGTTAACCAAAATGGCTAGGTTTATTCCAACTTCAACTGATGTTAAAACACCAGAATTGGCTAGATTGTTCGTAGAGAACATATACCGATTGTATGGCCTTCCGGCAAATATAGTTTTTGATCGGGATAGAAAATTTGATAGCCATTTTTGGCGTGCGGTATTTAGGAAATTGGATACTAAACTTAGCATGAGTACGGCGGATCACCCGCAAACAGATGGGCAAACTGAAAGGGTTAACCAAATTCTTGAAGATATGCTTAGGGCATATGTAAGTAAAAGGCAAACTAACTGGGAAGAGTATTTACCGATAGCAGAGTTTGCATATAACAGTGCCAAACACTCTTCCACTGGATATAGTCCATTTATGTTGATGTATGGGTTTCAACCCAGAGCTCCTTTTGCAGTAGGACTGCATAAGGAAAAGGTTCAGGCAGCTAAAGACTTTTTGGAGGATATGAATAGTATGTTAAAATTTGCTCAAGAAAATATTAAAAAAGCTCAAAATCGAGCTAGAGCATATGCAGATCCTCACTGTAAAGACATCTCCTTTGAAGAATGAGAATTGGTCTATCTTAAGGTGCCTGAACAAACTAAAACTATGAAAAAGAGACATTGTCCAAAGCTTTCACCAAGGTATTGTGGTCCTTTCATAATACTTAAAAGGATGGGAGAATTGGCTTACAAGCTTCAACTACCTATTGGTAGTAAAATACATCCAGTTTTTCATGTAAATAAACTAAGGAAGAAGCTGGGTGATTTAGATAATTTAATTTTAAATGATGATATTGAGGAGTTATTCTATGACCAATCCAATCCACATGAACCAGAAAAAATATTAAATGTTCGTAATAGACGAACGAGGAATACTATTTATCAAGAATGTTTGGTTAAGTGGAAAGATTGTTCAGAAGAAAGCTCAACATGGGAGCGAGTAAGTACTTTAAAGAAAAGGTTTCCCGATTTACAGTTAGACCTTCCAAATATCGTTTTCGAGGACGAAACCGATTCTTAAGGGGAAGGAAATGTGACATTAATGTGACATTAAAAGTGATATTTAATGTCACATTAAGGTCATAAGTGTGGAATGTGACATTAAAAGGGATATTTAATGTTACATTAAGGTAAATTTAGGGGAACATGCACGAGAATGACCGTCCGGGCTCTTGGGCGCCCGAACGGGGTTAAGGGGAGCCTAGAGAGTAAGGGAGTCCAAGAATAGTAGGACTCCAGGAAGTTGACGGCTGGCAAAGAGATTAGCTTGGAGAGCCAGCACTTATCTAGGCGTGGCTGGGAGGTGAAGAACACTCGTGCTTCCATCATTTTCAAGAAATCTGGCTCCGTCATCTAACATAAAGGATCCAAGTTCACATATACTTAAAGGAAATTTTGACACAATGATCATGTATGCTACTGCGGGTATTGATAACAAACACAAAAGAGATATTATGATTCTTCTCTATTTTCTAGTTCTAGAACAATCAACATCAACACTCACATTCTTGATTACCCACTGCTTAGTTATAGATGGCCTTATTCTAGTGGTCTTTGTTGTATGGACTATGATGAGTCATTATCATTGAATCATTGTATTGTATCAGATCACCCATGATCTTAAAGAGGGTGTTAGCAGTATAGTTAGCTCATGTGTGAGTCTACACTAAGCCAAGTATTCTAGTGATATTTAGGCTTTTTATGGTGGTCACATTACCGATTATTTAAACAGTTTATACTAGCCAACATGATGCATTATTTGCATTCTTTTTTGCATATTTATTGAGGCTACTTCTCGACACTCTATTCATTCATTATTTGTAGATCTAATGCAACTAAATGTACACCTCGTGGAGAGAGGGAGCCAATGCCAATGCCCGCGAAGTCAGTGACTCAGCGTTGTACGCAATTGTCTCATGTTTAGTATATGGATTCCATTCCTAGAGCACATCTCTGAGTTTTCTTCTCTTGCAATGTTCTTGTGTTTTTTCTTTTGTCTTGTGTCCAGCAATCTATTTCAGCATTCTTTCATGCTTCCATTGTTGCATCCACTTTTGACATCCTCAAAATAAGAAGGCAAAGTCTACTTCTAACGTTTTGGAAAACATTACAGAAGCTCCAAGTATTTCTTCTATATTATTATCAAAAGATTGTTTTGTTAATGCCAGTAGAAACCAAGGCCCCATTGTGCACATTATTGTGTAAGCACCACTCTTTGAACTCTTGGTCCATAAGCCGATACATAAGTACATGAGGATGATGTGAGCTAGTGGTATGGGACAACAACTCTTGATGTGCAATCGTGACGTAGTTTGCTGCTAGCTCCTAAGTTCGAGGGTGAGCCCATTTGGATTTATGATTGGAAGGTGAATCTTGTGTCCATTTCTCTTATATTCTTTGCCGTGGATACAACTTGTGTCGCGTCTCGTATACTTGGATCCTAGGTAAACATTCATTGGCATCAAAGCATCAATCTATTGACTGGTGCGATGTACAATGGCATGCACAAAACAATCCTCCGCTCATGGGACCATGATGATTCGTGCTAGATAAGTGTGCTTTCTTCTCGCATAGTGGTGTGGGATACTATTAGTGAGACTTGAGAGGGGTGTGCACATGGGCCATGTGTTGCAAGTGATGGATACAACGAGGTATGTTTCTTGTTAAAAGACAAGTCTAGTGCTGGAAATGCAAAGAAATCAGCCATCCAGCTGCAAAATCAGGCACCCAAGCCAACCAAATTAGGATAGCAGCAAAACGCAAGGTTTGAAGCAGTCAAGAGGAGTGATCAAACCTCAAATAGCAAGGATCACTCAAATAGCAACCAAGAACAAAGGACAACACCCAAACCAAGACACTTGGGATCTCATACCATGTCGAAATGATGTGGAGCATCAGCAGTAAAAAGATACGGCTGCTGTAAATACAAAGAACTGAACAAAAGAATAAGAACACATGAAGACAAAAGTAACAAACTCGGGGAACAAAATCCATGTACCAAGACACAAGTGTGTGCCCAAATAGATGGACTATGGGCAACCAGCCAAATGCTCCCAATCTCCCTCTATCCCACAGGCTATAATGAGCACGTATGAATGACATGTATATCTCTAACATTAAGCTCCTTCGTAGGATTGAAAAACTTCCAACTCCGCAAATGCAAGTAAGTAGAGTGCTCCTAAAGCACAAACTGGCTTGAGTATATAACTATAGTCCACATATTGTATTTATGTGCAGTAGTGCTTGTTGGAAATATGTTGTTTAATGTTTTGACCCCTCCACTTTGGCAGTTAATAACTAGCCATACATGCTGAACAAAGAATGCATGTAAGATGGCCAGTTAGACAAAGAAGAAAGGCAAATGTCTTTGTGTTCTTACAACAAAAGCTTTAAAGTTCTTCTAAAAGCTTAGTTAGCAATTTCCTAGATCTGATAACTTGAAAAAGGTTTACTTGCAACAAGGAAGACCAACCTGGTATCTTTGCACTGAGCCCGAGAGACCTAGACAATTCAGGTGCCCTGGTTCGACGGGCAATCAAAGCAACATAAGTCAGCAGTTCATCATCACTGTAATCTGCTGCGAGTCCATATGATCCAATCAGTTGAAGGAACCCATGTACATACAGCACATATTCATCATCATGTTTCCTGACATCCAGCTTGGACTTTGATGGTTTCCTGACATCTAGCTTGGACTTCCATCGTCTGGCCAACAACCTGGCAAGTTCTTTAATATCTGAAGGCACTACAGGGTAATCCACACCTAATACAGGGTCAGCAACAACAAGAGCAATGCATTCCAACAGAAGAATGCATGCAAATGCATATGGTGCTGATCGGGAATCTCCAGCCAGCTCTGCTTCATGCAGTTGTTCTACGGCCTTCAAAATGAGGCGGCAAGGATCACCAGCAGACTGAAGAGCAGAGGGTAATGATTTGCGCACGCCTTCTGCATCCTTGTGGCGAAGGAGAACAAACTTGCGAAGACCTTCAGCATCCATGTTCTTACAGAACGAATCAAGCTGTGAGCTGATTTCCGCCTGTGAAGCAGCTTTGACCTTACTAATAGCCTCCTCAAGGCTCATAGCATCGTTAGACTTGCCTTTGACAGTCGAAGGGGCCTGCTCCTTACCTGCTGCGGACTCGCTTTTTGTTTTCATTTTCTTCTGCGATTCTTTGTTTTCTTCCTTTTCTCCCTCTTCAACCTTGGCATGCTTCTTCCTCTTTTTCAACTCCTTCCCCCCTTGATTGCCGGGAGAGCTGGAAACTCCTTTCTGCACTTTCTTCTTCTCTTCCGCTATTGCAGCTATGGCGGCGTCTTTCTGCTCCTTCACACGACTGAGGGAGGCCTGCTCCCTGCTAGCGATGGAGCTCTCCCTCTTATCTAGTGCAGCTTTCGTTTCGGCAGTTTTGAGGTTGAACTCCTTCTCGCGCTCCGAGAGCTCTGCGAGTTTCTGCTGCAGCGCCTTCTCGAGGTCAGCGCAGTGCTGCTCGAGGTCTTTCCATTCGGTGACGCAAGAACTAAACAGGCTACACTGGCTGTCGAGAGAGGCAAACGCTTTAGTGGCCTTGTCGTGGCGACTTAACACGGAGCTCGCCGCCATGGCCAGACCAGGAAGGGGCAGGTAAGGAACGAAGCTTCTCGAGGCAAGGCAGAGCAGATTAGAAACCCTAGGCCTCTAACGAACTTACCTGATTGTAGCTTCCTACAGAGATTAATTTACCACACTCACCAAGGGCCAAATTAATGGAAATGCCTTTTACATGATAGGTGTCACAATATGCATGCCCGTCGAATCTATACCTATATTATCCCTTTGTTAACACCCAAAATACTACTATTAAGCTTTGCCGAATTTTTTTAAGTTGTATTCATATTAGCCTACGGTGTGAAGGGTCACATGATTGCATGCATCTTGAAGAAGGTTAGAGTCATGTGGGTATTGCATGCATTTTGAGGAAAGTTAGAGTAATGTGGGTTTCCGAGTGAAAGGAAGTTAAGGAGAGAGAACAGTTATTGTCCATTATTCTATGTTTGTCTTGTTATGACAATGTATCTTTTTGGAAGACAATGAGAATATGTTCAGGCCTTCTCTCTATTGTCTATGATGTTTCTTGAATTTCTATACCATTTTCCTAAAGTTTAGTTGTTGTTCAGTATTGTTGTTTGATTCAAGAAACTTGTGGCTTGAATTATGGATGTTTGTGAGCATTCAAGTAGCACCTTGTGTTGGCTATTGTTCTTAATTGTATTGTATGGTAGAATAGGCAAATACACTTTAGTGATCATGCCATGACAATGCTTAAGGAGGTTCAAGATGAAGTTGTTGTTTCAAACATTCAAGATGATGCTTTAAAGGTGATCTATTAATGGAAGAAGAAGATCTAACAGCAACACAATGAGTCTTCTCCTTTCCCAAAACCGATGTTTATTTGGAGTAAGAGGTGAATTCCAGATAAGTAATAGGTCAAGTAGAATAAGAAAAAGACAATAGTGAATGTAGGCCAAGATTGAGGGTAGTGTGTCTAGTAAATTTGGGGTGATAAGGTGCAATAGGAGATGAAAAAGAGAGGAATCAAAAATGTTATGAACCAAGAAACCAAATAAGTTAGAAATGGGTTACTACTTGCATCAACCACACCACAATCTAGGCAAATGAAGATAGTAGAAACAGAGCATAAAACAATGTGTGTGTCTTTATGTCACCGAGAACACTTCGAGCATCTCAACCCTTCAATGGAACAGTAGCAATCCTATATATAGCAATAGCCCAAATTGGTGGCCAAATTCTTAAATAATAAACAAAAGAAGAGAAGAATATCTAAAGGCATGTCATGTTGTTACAAGCACAAAGAGAGCTCTAGAATGCACGACTCCTGATGTAGACACACTTGCAAATCAAACGGTAGTGCCAAGTACACAACACATCTTGAGGAGAGCATCCTTTATTGTAAGTGAAAGGAACAGTCTAAAGATGCCTACTATAAAAGGTAGTGCCAATGGGAAAAAGAGCATTTGAAGGAGCAATAAAAGAAGGAAAAGTCTTGCATAGATATATGGCATTGACTACTAAGAAAAATTGGCCACAAGAAAAGGGTGCACATGATCAAGCTTTCTCTAATTTTGGCTGCAATCAATTCTAATTTCAAATCACTCTAGACTGAATTGGATCAATTGATGAAGCGACTATGTAAAGTGAAGAAGGCATATGCAACAATTAAAGTAGAACAATATAAGCACATTACATCTTATTAGAAGCAATTCAAGGCTATCATTCTCAGCACAACTATGCATACATCAAACCTAACATCCTTAGCAAACACAACTATGGTAACTTTCTTAAAGCACATAACTCAATACAAGTGATCATTGCTTGCCTTTTCCTATTTTCCAAGTTTTGTTACGAATAAATGTTGACTCAATAAGTTTTCCAGATCCATAAGTCAAAAGGCTTGCCCAATAGCATTGTTTCAATGCTAGTAGCCCATCTTCCAACATCCCCCACCCAAGGTAGTATAGAAAGAGAAAATGATTAAGTAATTGGTTGTGTAGGAAATTTATAAAAAAACCAAAGAGCAAGAGAAGGTATAGAAGGAGGAGCATAGAAGTCTAGCATCTAGCAAAGGCATGGAACGTGAGGGAATGAGGCAAATGAATTGTACAAGAACATTGGAGAAGGAAGAGAACAAACATGGTAAACAAAAAGAGAGAATAAAGCAAAAGTAAGGAGGAGGCATTGGCATTCCCTCTAGCACAAATCATAGTTCACTTCAACCCTACTAGATTTCATAAATAACTTCTAGAATATGTGCCCTATAGTGGCACTTGGGTGAAGTTGTAGAAGAGAGATTGAAGAGAGAATTTTAATCCTATTTACAACCTCAAATAGCTTGGCCAAGAGCACCTATGCAACACCCAAGAAGGGAAGGAGAAGAAGATGGAGAAGGAGGCTACCCTCATGTTAAAATTACAACCAACCTGGAATTGTCTTGCTTACACCAATGTGTAGTGCTAATCTTTTACAAGAGGGATGAAGAAGACAAAAAGGCATGAAGAAGGAGGAGGTGCAAAGGAGTATCAACCCCATGATGATCAAATAGAAGATATAGTAGAAGAAAAAGATAGAGGTTGTCACTCTGACTTCTAGCCCCGTCAATGCCACCTTGCAAAATAAGGCTTCACCCCAATTCTACTCATGTCGATTGCACCTATTGTAGTTCCCAACCATCCTGGCAACTTGCAATTCAATTACAACAAGAAGGAAAAGCTACTTAGCTTTGAAGGTGAAGAAAAAGAAGGTAGTGAAGTAGAAGCATCACTATTAGAGTAGTAGCTTCCATATTCCATTCCCATAGAAGCAAAAGTAAGAAGGTGAAGGTAAGAAAATTGAAAGCGAGTTTTGTTCTTTTTCATAGAGGTAGTCCCTAAGTTTTAAAACTTTGAAGGTTAGCCTTTAGAGACTATAGTCTCTATTTACATGGTGCAAAATCAAATACTAAGACAAAGGTTTATTAGAGAATCGCCTAAACTGCAAGAGTTTTAGGAATACCTTAAAGTATAGAAGTTTTTGGAATAACGTGAATAGTAGAAATGTTAGGAGTAACTTGACGTATAGAAAACATAGAAGACACCCTAGCAAAACTGAGAAACCTAACCAATCGAGAAAGTTTTAGGCAATACTTTCAAATGAGTAATTCATGTAGCCTAGACTACAAAAATTGCATGAATAACCTATATATTAGAGACAGAATATCTCTACTACTTGAGCATGTTTCATCCTTATTGACTTCAACGGGTAAAACAAGAAAGAAGGAGAAGTGGTGCAATGTTTGTTTTGAGCATGGACATACCTCAAAACGTTGTCCACATGTTTATGAGTCTCGTGAAAAAGGGAGATCTTGCAAGTATTTTTGTATGGTTGACTTATGGAAGGAGTTTAATAGCATCCACAATGAGTCTGCTTTAACAACAAAGAAAATTTCAAATTCAAAGATGGATAAAGAGGTAGCATAGTTTTTGCTTTGCTACTCACACTATGGGCGTCACTGAAAAAGTTATTTTGCTTCCAAATATGAGGTGCAAGTTCTCTTTTGTAAGCATGGGTTTGTGTATGAACATGTTTACATTTGCATCCATTCCAAACACTTGAAAGTACACATAGTAAAAGCGCTTACATGTCAAATATGCTTTCCCTTTTGCTACATGATTCATGAAATCCTAGCAATTACATATTGGGTTTTTTGCAATGTGCCCATTATAACACTCCTACAAGACACTCAAGTTAGGCATTGCTAATTTGAAAAGCTCATGCTTTAAGGGCTTCACCACTATGTGGCCCCTTCACAATTTCATCTAGAGCCAATTCCAAATATATCATTTTCCTTGTAACTTGTAAAATACTCCTCCGATATCTATGTGAGCACTTGTTAGCATCCTCTTATTATGCCACCTTTTGTAAAAGAAACACACAACTCTCATGTGGATTTCTTTTATAGTCAAATTTGGCCTCGAGACACTAGCCATACTTGTGGAACTTTGGGTGGTGTGTAATGAATGGAAGAACAAATGTTCCATGTATGGTCTACACTATCATTGTTGAACCACATAAATTGGCACCGTATTCCATGTTGATTACCAGCTTCTCCTCTTGAGCTGGACCACTACATGATGCCCCAAAATGAAGGTGTGGGCATCCCATGTGTTGTGTTTCTAATTGGTTTCTTGCATTTCCCTTATCTAACTCCCAACTAGCCTTGACATTGCACATGACTGCAAGTTGGAATCCTTCTTGTAGCCAAACAATGTCGTGAAGGACTGTCTCCACCACCCTTTCCTCCAAGTAATTTGGAAGCACTACCTTTCTTCTAGGTATGTTTTTAGTCACATACTCAAGCCTGTGAGAGGTGTTTGCTTCCTCTAGCCCTACTTTCCTATAACAGGCCGCCGCCGCCGTGATGACGACACCCCCCCTTGTATCTTCCACCGATGTCGTCGAAAAGCCCCCTTGTTTTTTTTAATTAAAAAAAATCATTTCATCACCTCTCCCTGTCGACGCCATCTGGGTGGTGGAGGGAGAGGGAGTTCAATGGCACACGTTGACGAGGATGGGAGGAGAAGTCGAACTATGAAGAGCCAGACAAAACTAACTGTTGCATGTGGAAAGGCCATTCAAACCATCTGAGCAGAGGAAGAGGAAGGGGGCCTCGTGTCACACCCCCTCCCCGTAGTACCCTCCTCCCCCCTCCCTATAAAAAAAATTCCCTCCCCCTTTTTAAGGGGGATAATCCTCTTCTTTCATCTCCCTTAGCCAACACCCCCCCTCCTCCATTATAACTCGTTTTCCTTCCCTTTTCCTTCAGAGGACCGCTATTCTTTTTATTTCATTTTTTTTTCACCAAAATTTTGAGAAGAAGGAGAGGGGGGAGGTAGAGAAGGAGAGATAGAGGAGAGGGAAGGGAAATCTAGAGTAAAAAAGGGTGAGAGAGGGAGAGAAGTGGTTCAAGAGTAACTCCCTATTGGGCAAAGGCCCGAGTACTGCTTCTCCTCACCGCAAGTCCCATAGCCACTCCGTCGACTACCTCCAGTGACCACGAGAGTCAAGGCGAGCTCATGGAACCCCGACACCAACGAGATCTTTGTGGAAAGTGAAGGTCACCTCCAACTCCAAAATGGGGCGAGAGAGGGAGAGAAGTGGTTCAAGAGTAACTCCCTATTGGGCAAAGGCCCGAGTACTGTTTCTCCTCACCGCAAGTCCCATAGCCACTCCGTCGACTGCCTCCAGTGACCACAAGAGTCAAGGCGAGCGCAGGGAACTCCGGCACCAAGGAGATCTTCATGGAAAGTGAAGGCCCCAAGTAACCGGAAAAGCCGCGACTACGGGAGAAGGATCGGGCAAAGACGCCACTATTATCACAAACAGTGTATCAAGCAGAAACACTAACTCAGCTCTCCAAAACTAGGTACCGCTATCGCATCTAGAAAACTGAAATCGAATATTTAAGCATGGGCATCATTAGGGGAAAAAAAAGTCATACCTCACATCGGGAATTTGCATGTTTTGAAAGGTAGATGAAAATGGTTTAATAATCATGAGTTGTTGGAAGTAGATTGAGTATCTACGGTTATAGCGAAAACAAATAAAGTATTAGGATCTAACTTTCGCAGATGCGTCATTGATTGCTGGGGTACATAAATAGTCTCTATAGGTCACATGGACTTCGTAGACCATCGTAGAAAGTTAACTTGCATTTACAAGGAATGCATGTACACTCGCCTTTGAATAATTAGGCCATGCCTTTTGAGTTGCATAAATGTACCATAAGGGACTTTCTTATGAATAGGGTTAACACATTGCATTGACAACTTAGGGAAGACTTGCATTGAAAATTGCATGGCATCATGAATAGCTTTAATTGCACCACATATTGGGGTATGCATCTAAAAAGGTAGATTAGGATGCACATGTGAAATGTTGAGCTTGTTCGAAAGGAATAGTTTGGTAAATAAGGTCCTGGCCGATAAGCGAAGCCAAGGTTTAGCTTGATCCACCTAGGACCTTAGTCACAAAATAAATCAGCTTGTCCTTATGACCATATTTTGACTTGAAGTCAACATGCTCGTTGGTCTCTACCCCAATAGCCAACCACGATGAGCCCAAAACACGCTTAGGTATATCATTTCTAGAGTATGAAACATCTCAAAACTAACACAAGGAAGCTCGAACGTAGTACCCACAAGGAGAATGATTACTTGCCAAGCTACGTTCGATGCTCGTAGCTATTTCGGAATGGTAAGTAGACTTGGTTTACGTTGTCTTGCAAAAGGAGTGAATATAAGTTTCCGTTATCTTGAAGATGAGGAGACCCTAGGGTGAACTTAGAACCCGATAGAGTTCTCGGATACGAAAAGATGTTTACCAATTGACCCAACAAAACCCTAGACCAAGATTTTAAGATAGAGGGGATCAAAGGATAGTAACCTAGGGAAGCCATCGTTTGAAACTATAGTGTAATTGCTCTACCCTAATACATAGTAGTGAGGTCGAGGAGAGGGTATTCCCCAAACCCCAGGAAATAATGGAAAATGACGCCAAGGCAAGAATGATCAAGAAAGGTGACGTTAGCGTCAAAGATGAGGACTCCACCTTAGCAGATGTCTTGAGAGCACTCGCCTTCATTGTTTGTTTGGCTTGTAAATCTAGGTTCAATGTCTGTGAAAGGAATGAATGACCCAAGCTCTCAACAGAAAATTGAGTAATGAAATAGGTTGAATTCAAGGAGGGCAGGCCAAGCTACCCCCAGTTGGCCGCCAACCCTAGCCAAGGGGGTTCCAAATAACCGTGGTGGGAACGTGGACCGAACCCACCATGAGAGGTCTCTCCATGGGTCAGTTTGAATGTAGGAGGACGCTTGGATGCCAGGGGGGGTTTGGCTGTAAATTCCATGCTTTTGGGTCCTACTCAAACGATCGACGTGACTCAAGATAGATTCTTGAGGCCTTATTACTAATGCGAGGGCAGAAAACTTGAAGGAAATAAGACACATCCCCATAGGTTGAGAAATCTGTCCTTTTGGACGAGACTTGTATTTGAGTTAAGATAATAATATAAATTTAACTTCCGAAGAACTTGCCTGGATTGTTTTTGTGTCAGTGCCATAAGTTACGCAAACAGACCTTGTTCCCTAAAAGGCTTAATTAAGGAAGTTGTTTTAAATGTCCCACATAAATGTGATATGACCTAATTAGGTAACGAAAGAACGCCATTAAGGGAAGTGGGTGGGTGGAGCCCCTGATGGGTCCGTCCTATGGCAGGGTGGTCCTAGAGAGCTGGGAGGCTTCTCACAAGGTTCTATAATGAATGACCTGTAGGTAATATTAGAATAGAACCTGATTCATACCGTTTTAGGGGACCGAAATGGGACTATGCCTTATGGGTACAGAGGTCGAGTAGTGCATCCCTCTCGTTTCCTATTCTCTTTAAACCAAGTGCGGTATGAATCTGCTTTGGCTTGGGTATTCTTGTGTAAAGTAGGATGTCTAGGATTTGATGCTGGAATGCTGTTAGGAGACCCTAGCCTATAGGAACATTGATTTTAGGTCGATCCTAGTGGGTTCGATTGTGAACGTTCCATTGGGAAGTGGACTCGGGAAACCCTAGGCGACAACCCAGAATATTTCGTGGGAATGCCAGGTAGCAACGCTTAGATTCATTCCTCGATGGACCGCTAAAAACGTGCTTGGACAGCTGTCAAGCGGGCACGTTAGAGTTGATATCAGAGCGAACCCATGAATAAAACAACCCAAATAGGAATAAATTGGGAAGAGTGACACAATGTTTTCACGAGGAAATAATTCTTTTTTTTTCACTCACATGGATTGTTGCGGCTTCCAGACTTACGAGGCATGGAGCCGATTCCTCATATTTCACATCATGTTCAAGACGGCTATGAACTTTTCAAGTTATCATTGATGATCTGACATGATGAGGATCTTAGATCGACTCTATAACCCTTTACCACTGTATGTGGAAAGGCGTTGGGCTTGGGGCGCGGGATACTACTATATAGATGCCAACCAACTCGCCTATCTTCAAAACAACCTGAAGATGCTAAAATGATTGGAAGACTTGAAGATTATCAAGTTATTCATCTTCCATGAGGCTCGTGTAAATTCCATCCTACACATCGAATCCCGCCAAGTAGAACAGAATCGCTACATTTATGACAAGGTGGTCAAAGTCTTGCTAGCTGACAAAATTAACGTAATGGAGTGAAACAAACGTCATGGCTATAAAAAACATGGACTTCCCGAACTTCCCATGACTTATCACTTCCTAAGAATCCATTCTCCCAACCCATATTACTATTTTGTCTCTATAGTAGCTGAATCCAATAGGGAATTATTAACTTGGTGTTGATGTATCTATTGAAGAAGAAAATCATCCCAGCCAATCCTTATCTATTCCGAAATAATTACTTGAAGCTTATGCTTCTTTATGGATAAATAAGACTTTTATGTTTATTTGATTTGTCACACAATAGTCACTGAAAAATAAATTGCGCATTGATTCAAGTTGTGTAGAGATATGTAAATGTAATCTTAATGCGAAGATTTTAATCTAAAACCAAATATAACCCCAAGTGCAAAACCAGAGTCTTGTATCCACACTAAGCCCAGCCAAGGCACAAGAGAAGAAGTTCCTCCTCAAATAGATTAAACCACCAGAATTCGACGAAAAGGGAAAGATTGTTGAAGCTAATGCTGAGGTATGGATTGAATCCATGGAAGATTACTTCAGTGTAGCAAGAACATCACCTGTGAACCATGCCATGATTGCCAAGCTCAAACTTATCGGAGAAGCTAGGCTCTAGTGGAAGCAATGGTGTAAGAACCAAGTAGTTTTTGAAAACACAATTACTTAGGATAAGCTAAAGGAAGCTGTACATGGAAGATACATGCCACCTGCATACAGAACTTAGAATATGAACGAGTTCTTCAAATTAAAACAATTGGGCATGTCATTAGAAGCGTACTAATCGAGATTGGTATCCTTGTTGAAATACACTCCGACCATGAGCATTCCCCAATAAGTTTTGAAGTTCTGTGATGGGCTGAATCCACCATTGAACACCCAGTTGGAATCAATGTGTCCTTCAGATTTGCAAGATGCATTGATAAGGGAGGGGCCTATTGCCCAAGAAGTCCAACCAAAGCCTAGGAATAATAAACCATGGTCTTACAAGGACCAAAATCCAGGAATGTCAAAAGCTCAATTCAAGAGGGCTCAAGGAGAAAGTCAAGGCCAATGGAAGAAGCCAAGGGCAAATGCAATGAGTGACTTTGTCCCCATTCAAAGACACGATTAAAGCATGCGATGTTTCCACTATACTAAACATGGACACTTCAAAAGGGAATGCCCCAAACTTGGCGGAGAGCGTTGCCAAGGAAAATTCAATGGCCAAGCTAGAGCTACCCATGGCCGCAGTCGTGCAGCAATGGGAAGGGCAAAAACTTCCAATATCTCCACTAAGGGAATCAACGAAGAAGAAAACCCGTCCATGGAAGCTGAGATTGAGAGGGCATCCATTCATGCTGCTCTCCACAAAAAGGGGCCAAACCGCCAGTTCTTAGTAATCCAAACACCATCAGATTACCAAGGTAAGAAATTTAAAACCTTGATTGACTATGGCAGCACTCATTCCTTTATTTCACTAGCTTGTGCAAGAAGGTTAGGAATAGCCACTGTAGCTGCACCTAGTTTGCTTGTTGAATTAGCAAATGGGCAAGAAATCACTTGCACTAGACAAACTGCTAAGGTGGAATTTCTACTCAGAGACAAACCCACATTTGTTAAGTTCAGGGTAATGAAACTAGGAGTCCACGAGTGCCTACTTGGGATGGATTGGCTATGATGCTCACATCCATTGTGGGAAAGGACAAGTCTCCTTTTGGAATCCTAAGGGCGAGCTAGTGACAACACAAGGAGAAGTAGGTAAACCTAAAATCTAGCTAGCTAAGGCAACGCGAATAGTTCAGGGGATAAGGAAAAGATTACCCATCTACCTGATCAAGCTAAACAAATCGGAACAGGCAGAGGACACCAATGAAGAACCATCTTGGCTAAAAGAGTATGTGGATGTGTTTCCAGAAGAATTGATTGAATTACCACCACCAAGGGAAGTGGATCATGAAATTAAGCTAACACTAGAAGTTGCACCAGTCCAAAAAGGCCCTACAAGATGTCCATTCGTGAAGCTATTGAGTTAAAGGAACAACTCAAATAGCTATTGGACCAAGGGTACATACACCCCAACAGTTCTCCTTGGGGAGCTCCAGTCTTGTTCCAAAAGAAGAAGGATGGTACACTTCGCCTTTGCATCGATTATAGAGGCCTGAACCAAGTAACCATAAAAAAAAAATATCCTATCCCAAGGATAGATGAGTTACTTGATTGATTGCAGGGAGCAAAAATCTTCTCCAAAATCGATTTAAGGTCAAGATCCGTGTCAAAGAAGAAGATATTCCCAAGACGGCATTCAACACAAGATATGGTCATTTCGAAATCACGGTAATGTCTTTCGGACTGACTAATGCCCTTGCCACCTTTAACAGGCTAATGCAGGACATTTTTAGACCATATCTTGATGATTTTGTGCTTGTCTTCTTTGATGATACCTTGGTTTATTCCAAGGAAGAGGAGGATCATGAATCCCAAGTTCTCATCGTCCTTGAGACCATGAGAACTCATAAGCTCTATGCTAAGAAGAAAAAGTGCACCTTCCTCAAGAGGCATATTGAATACCTTGGATTTATTGTGTCAAATGAGGGAATCTCTGTAGATCCTACAAAGGTCAAGGATGTCCAAGAGTGGCCTTCACCAGCTACTGTTAAAGAAGTGCGTAGCTTTCTTGGATTAACAAGTTGGTACTAGATCTTCATTAAGGACTATGCCCTAATCGTAGCGCCCCTTACAAATTTGTTGAAGAAGCAGGTTGCCATAGCATGGATGCCCATTGAACAATCAAGTCTTGATCAGCTCAAGCATAGCTTGGTGACAACATTGATTCTAAAGCTCCTTGACTTGAGCAAGGAATTTGAAGTTGTCATGGATGCTAGTTCACTTGCACTAGGATGTGTACTAATGTAAGGAGGTCATCCTATAGCATATTCTTCGAGGAAGGTAAAGACCCATGAAAGGAATTATGCTACCCATGACCTGGAACTATTAGCAGTTAGTCATGCTCTCAAGGTTTGGCGACACTATTTGCTTGGTAACAAGTTCTTGTTGGTCACAGACCACAAGAGTCTTAAATGGATCTTCACCAAACTGACCTCAATATGAGGCAATGATGTTGGATTGAGGTTCTGCAAGAATATGATTTTGAGATCAGGTATCGACCTGCCAAGGAGAATGTAGTTGCTGATGCCTTAAGTCGCAAAGTGTTCCTCAACTCTCTTAGTATGGAGGAACCCTCGATGGCAGAATCATTGGCAACTATGGTATCAATGCCTAGCAACCCAATCCTTGAATTAGCAAAGGAGGAAGCTAGCCATGACCCAAATTATCTAAAGATGATGAAAGAGATTCTGGAAAAGGACCAAAACCCCAAACTTAAGGTCAAATATCAAGAATTTTCTATCAATGAGGGACTTGTCTACTTTAGGACAAGATTGTGCATATCCTCAAGCAGGAAGCTCAAACAGAGAATACTTTGGGACGCACATGATTCCCCCTTTTCAGGCCATCCCGGATATGTCAAGACCCTCAACATGGTTAGGAAAAGCTACCATTGGGAAAGGCTTAAGGGAGATGTGCTCAAATATGTCACAAAATGTTTCTCTTGCTAGCGCATTAAAGCAGAACATGTCAAGATGCCTGGAAAGCTACAACCTCTTGACATTCCCCAGATGAAGTGGGAATTTATCAGCATGGACTTTGTTATTGGACTACCTTCAATGCAAGGAGGATACAACTCAATTATGGTTATAGTAGACATGCTCACTAAGGTTGCACACCTCATTCCAGTCAAGACAAACTATAAAGCTTCAGACATTGCCAAGTTGTTCATCAATGAGATATTTAGACTCCATGAGATACCTTGAAGGATCGTTAATGGCCACAATTCCCTCTTCAAATCTCACTTTTGGAGAGGTAGAGCCGCCAAGGATAGGCAAAAAGCCTATGCAGATCTAAATAGATAGGAGTGACTCTTCAAAGAAGGGGATATGGTCTTTATTCGAGTACGCCCCAAGAAGAGCTCCTTATCACTAGGAGAATTTAAGAAATTGAGTCCAAGGTATTGTGGACCCTACAAGATCCTCAAATGCTTAGGGCCTAGTGCCTACAAACTCCAACTCCCCGAGAATGTAAAGGTTCACAATGTATTCCATGTTAACCTACTAAAGAAATATGTATCCAATCCTAGTCACGTACTCAATGATCAACAAGTTGAAATGCTAAGCTAAGGAGTCCTTGAGCTCTGGCCAGATAGAATCCTAGACACTCGAGAAAAGAGATTGAGGAGTAGAATCCTCAAAGAGTACCTCATCCAGTGGAAGGACTATCCAGAAGAAGATGCCACATGGGTTGATGAAAGTACTCTCAACCAACAATACCCCCAATTCCTTTCGAGATGAGGACATCTCGATTCCTTAAGGGGGGAAGGATGTACCAGGCTGCCGCCACCGTGATGACGACACTCCCCCTCATATCCTCTGCCATTGTCACCGAAAAGCCCCATTTTTTTTAAATAAAAAAAATGAAATTTACCTTTCGTCACCTCTCCCTGTCGATGCCATCTGGGTGGCAGAGGGAGAGGGAATTCAATGACACACGTCGACGGGGATGGGAGGAGAAGTCGGACTACAAAGAGCCAAATAGAACTAACGACTGCATGTGGAAAGGCCATTCAAACCATCTGAGCAGAGGAAGAGGAAGGGGGCCTCGTGTCACACCCCCTCCCCATAATACCATCCTCCCCCCTCCCTACAAAAAAAAATTCCCTCCCCCTTTTTAAGGGAGATAATCCTCTTCTTTCGTCTCCCTTAACTAACACCCCCCCTCCATTATAGCTCGTTTTCCTCCCCTTTTCCTTTAGAGGACCGCTATTCTTTTTATTTCCTTTTTTTTTTTCACCAAAATTTTGAGAAGGAGAAGGAGAAGGGGGAGGTAGAGAAGGAGAGATAGAGGAGAGGGAAGGGAAATCTAGAGGAAAGAAGGGCGAGAGAGGGAGAGAAGTGGCTCAAGAGTAACTCCCTATTGGGCAAAGGCCTGAGTATTGCTTCTCCTCACCGCAAGTCCCGTAGCCACTCCGTCAACTACCTTCAATGACCGTGAGAGTCAAGGCGAGCACGCAGGGAACCCGGCACCAAGGAGATCTTCATGGAAAGTGAAGGTCACCTCCAACTCCAAAATGGCCCCAAAATGTAAGCTCTCCCAAGTAATCGGAAAAGTTGCGACTACAGGAGAGGGATCATGCAAAGATGCCACTATTATCACGAACGGTGTATTAGGCGGAAACACTAACTCAGCTCTCCAAAACCAAATACCGCTACCGCATCTAGAAAATTGAAATCGAAAATTTAAGCATGGGCATCATTAGGGAAAAAAAAAGTCATACCTCACATCGGGAATTTGTATGCTTTGAAAGGTAGTTGAAAAGGGTTTAATAGTCATGAGTCGTAGAAAATAGATTGAGTATTTATGGTTATAGCGGAAACAAATCAAGTATTAGGATCTAACTTTCGCAGATGCGTCATTGATTGCTGGGGTACATAAATAGTTTCTATAGGTCACATGGACTTCGTAGACCATCGTAGAAAGCTAACTTGCATTTACAAGGAATGCATGTACACTCGCCTTTGAATAATTAGGGCATGCCTTTTGAGTTGCATAAATGTACCAGAAGGGACTTTCTTATGAATAGGGTTAACACATTGCATTGACAACTTAGGGGAGACTTGCATTGAAAATTGCATGGCATCATGAATAGCTCCAATTGCACCACATAATGGGGTATGCATCTAAAAAGGTAGATTAGGATGCACATGTGAAATGTTGAGCTTGTTCGAAAGGAATAGTTTGGTAAATAAGGTCCTGGCCGATAAGCGAAGCCAAGGTTTAGCTCGCGACCCACCTAGGACCTTAGTTGCAAAATAAATCAGCTTGTCCTTACGACCATATTTTGACTTGAAGTCAACATGCTCGGTGGTCTCTACCCCAATAGCCAACCACGATGAGCCCAAAACATGCTTAGGTATATCATTTCCAGAGTATGAAACATCCCGAAACTAACACAAGGAAGCTCGAACGTAGTACCCACAAGGAGAATGACTATTGGCCAAGCTACATTTGATGCTTGTAGCTATTTCAGAATGGTAAGTAGACTTGGTTTACGTTGTCTTGAAAAAGGAGTGAATATAAGTTTCCATTATCTTAAAGACGAGGAGACCCTAGGGTGAACTTAGAACCCGATAGAGTTCTAGGATAGGAAAAGATGATTACCAATTGACCCAACAAAGCCCTAGACCAAGATTTTAAGATAGAGGGGATCAAAGGATAATAACCCAAGGAAGCCATCATTTGAAACTATAGTGTAATTGCTCTACCCTAATGCATAGTAGTGAGGTTGAGCAAAGGGTATTCCCCATCCCCCGAGAAATAATGAAAAATGATGCCAATGCAAGAATGATCAAGAAAGGCGATGTTAGCGTCAAAGATGAGGACTCCACCTTAGCAGATGTCTTGAGAGCACTCGCCTTCATTGTTTGTTTGTGCTTGTAAATCTAGGTTCAATGTCTGTGAAATGAATGAATGACCCAAGATCTCGACAGAAAATTGAGTAATGAAACATGTTGAATTCAAGGAGGGCAGGCCAAGCTATCCCCAATTGGCCGCCAACCCTAGCAAGGGGGTTACAAATAACCGTGGCTGGAACGTGGACCAAACCCACCACAAGAGGTCTCTCCGTGGGTCAGTTTGAATGTAGGAGGATGCTTTGATGCCGAGGGGGACTCTGGTTGTAAATTCCTTGCTTTTGGGTCCTACTCGAACGATCGACGTGACTGAAGATGGATTCTTGAGGCTCCGTTACTAGTGCAAGGGCAAAAAACTTGGAGGAAATAAGACGCATCCCCACGAGTTGCAGAATCCATCCTTTTGGATGAGACTTGTATTTGAGTTAAGACAATAATATAAAGTTTACTTCCAAAGAACTTGCTTGGATTGTTTTTGTGTCAGTGCCATAAGTTACGTAAACGAACCTTGTTCCCTAAAAGGCTTAATTAAGGAAGCTATTTGAAATGTCCCACATAAATGTGATAGGACCTAATTAGGTAACTAAAGAATGCCATTAAGGGAAGTGGGTGGGCGGAGCCCTTGACGGGTCCGTCCTATGGTAGGGTGGTCCTAGAGAGCTGGGAGGTTTCTCACAAGGTTCTATAATGAACGACCTTTAGGTAATATTAGAATAGAACCTGATTCAAGCCGTTTTAGGGGACCTGAATGGGACTATGCCTTATGGGTAGAGAGGTCGAGCGGTGCATCCCTCTTGTTTTCCATTCTCTCTAAACTAAGTGCGATATGGATCTCCTTCGCCTTGGGTATCCCTGTGTAAAGTAGGATGTCAAGGATCCGACGTTAGAATGCTGTTAGGAGACCCTGGCCTCTAGGAACCTTGATTTCAAGTCGATCCTAGTGGGTTCGGTCCTGAACGTTCCGTTGGGAAGCAAACTCAGGAAACCCTAGGTGACAACCCCAGAACATTTCATGGGAGTGTCGGGTAGCAATGCTTAGATTCATTCCTCGATGGACTGCTAAAAATGTGCTTGGACAGCCGTCAGGCAGGCACGTTACATTTCCCATCAACCTTTCATTTTCTCACTATAATGACATTGTCACCTCTAAAATCAGTTGTTGATGCATTTCAGTTCCAATTGCCACCTCCTTGAACATCCTTTGCTGTCGCTCTAGGTGTGGGACTCATCTCTTATTGTAGTTGACTCAAAGCTTCTTTGCACTAGGTCCTATATCGTAGAACTTTTGACCAATGAATGCATGTCGTTTTGTGTTGAGCACTAGCCAAATCACTCTGACACCTGCAGCATACAAGTTAATAGTCCCTTTGAATCCCTCACTAGCCAACTAGCTTGCTTGCATTGGCTCAACTAGGTTCATGGTTGGCGTATGAGCAATGTTCTCTACTACCTACATAACTACCAACATGAGAGTGTATGAAGTGTGAGAAAAGAATTGCACCATATATCACACTAACTACTTTTACAAATTAGTCTTACCCCAACAACGTGTTCACTTCGTGGAAATCTAATATTAGCACGCTTGGGTGGCCACACTTCTCCATTACTTCATTCAACTTTGACCAAAATAAGATGTGCATATATATCCTCATCCTTCATACCACATATTGCCACCACCATCAACTCTTGTTCACTACAAAAACACAAAGTGCTAATTGAAGTTTGAGGAGAACTATGTTCATCACATACACTCATGTTGCAATGGTAAAATTGGGTAAGAGAAAGTATCTTGGGTTTATATATATGTGTTGCCATGGTTGCCATGGTAGTCCAATCCATAATACGTGCATATGATCAAAGCATATCCAACTACTGCGTAGGTCCATCCCTTGATTGCTCTCTGTACATGCTACATGAATTATATGTTTAAACCTACATGTATGGGATATTGATCATCATATATTAGGCTTTTTAATTATGTTTTATAGTACGACTGGTTTCCTTGAATGGAATAATATGTTACCTGTTCCTTTGAATGAGTGATTGTGTAGCGAGTGGGATGCATGGAAACTAGGGGTTAAATACCCAATCACATTGACCAAGGTATAAAAGGTATAAGAGACCAAGTTTTGGACATCCACATATAATCAAGATGTGACTCTTTGCCTACTCCTTTAGCTTCTAGGGCTTCCTCCCTCTTTTCCTCTCCTTTTCTCTCTTTCTCTCTCCTCTTCTAGTCTTTCTTTCTCTTTTTCTTCCTCTCTTTCTCTATTTTCTACTCATTCTCTCTCTCCTCTTAGCCTCTCTTCTTTACAATTGGTATCAGATGATCGGACTTTGGTCTTGTCTCCCTTTTCCTTTTTCCAATCTAGCTTCCTTTTTAAATTTGGAAATCCTAGTTACTCAGGCAGCACATATAGGTACAACAAGGAGTACTATAGTTAATGATAGACTTCTTAAAGATGAGCAGGAGCTATGGCTAGATTTCTTGACATATTTGGAGGTAAAATGGTTAATTTAGAAGGCTGCCACCCTTTCCCATGTAACTTTTAAGGGTTACTGGACAAATTTGGAGCCTTAGGAGTTAGAGAAGTAGCAAAACCCAAGTCACTTTTTGCTTCAAACCTTCTCTATCTATTCCTATGCAAGTTTCCATGGCTACCAAGAGCAAGAAACCTCTGGATCTCTCTTCCCCCTCATCGAGCACATCAACAAGCTCCAATACTTGATTCCTTGCATCCCCAGCATCATATGGAGTAGCGGATTGGTGAAGTGACCCTAAAAGGAGCCCAAGAACTAGCCTAGCGCAATTTGCACTAAGCATGCTGATTGTCCCCTACTCTTCCCCAGCCAGCACCACTACTCTTGGAGCTCCCCAGGGCATCAGGCAACCGATCCCTCTCTCTTGATCGAGATCTTGACCTCCCTTCTCCAACATTTGAGCTCCATACCCTATAAAACCATAGTGCACAACAGTGGACAATTTTGGACAATCATTGAAGCTCAACCCTAGCTCTCATATCATTCCAAACCTCTTCAATCTCAGCTCCCAAGATCTCCTTCATCCATTCTTGGCTACATTGATTGAGATTAAAGACATAGAGGCCAATATGCAAAGGTTTCTCATGGGAAACCATGAAAGCTCCACATAAAGCTTTCAACTCTTGAAGAGCAAGCAGCACGAGAGGCTCCACCATCATAGCATGCATCAATTACTTGAAGATTCCAACCCATTGAAGGTGCCTTGTTCCCTAGGCTGTGAACTAATGGAGGATTTGGAGGTTCATTCATTGGTCAAGTATCATTCATCTACTCTAATCAATGACAAGATATACTAATTCATTTGTTGAGCTTAATGCTCATGTTGGAGAGATTTACAATTGTATATTGCCTTGTCCTTAGAGTCCTTCATTGAATGCATATTGTCCAATTGAATTAGTAGCTTACTTGCTTTCCCTATTGCATTAGAATTTCAATTAACAATAACAACTCTACCCAATTGGTTAATGCTAACCCTAACACTTCCCTTACCATGTGTTTACTAATTTGATCCCAAGAGAGAAATAAGCCATTGTAAAAGGGGTAAGTGGTAGCCCCAGTGAGTCATTGGATTGCCAAGGTAAGCCCTTCACCCAAGCTCTTGTCAATTTCTTGCATCTCATGAAAATGCCCAATGTTCAATTTCCTCATGCATTTCATGCTACTTGAGTAATTAAAAATAACTGCTATGTGTAGTTTGGCCAAGGAAAAAGGCCGATGGTAGGTGAGGGGTAATCCAAAAGAGAGGCGACCCTCCCTTATCACTTAAGACCCTAAAGGGGTACACCACCCAGCTCAAGGGGAACTTTGCGTGGCTCCTAATGACAGCTTGATAAGTGAAGTATAGTGGTAGATCCATATATAAGTGCTTGACCTTTGTATAAGAGGTGTAGGGGTGGATCCCTATATAAGGGTTGGACCCACATATACATAATGCATGCCTATATAACAGCTTGTTGACTCCTCTATAACAAGTGGAGTGGATCCCTATATAAGGGTTGGACCGATATATACACAATGGACCCATATATAATGGCTTGACCCCTCTATAATAACAAGTGGATTCCAATATAAGTAGTGGACCTATGTATAAGTGTTGTAGGGGTAGATGCCTATGTAATGAGTGGACTTGTGTATAAGAGGTGCAGAACTGAACCCCTTTATAATGGGTGGGTCCATCCACTATAAAAGGGTCCTTTTTCATAGACCTTACACTTTGGTCCACCCATTATATGGGGGGTCCACTCATACACCTCTTATTCATGGTTCCACTCGTGTAATCATTATACATGATTACTTATACAGTAGGTTGACCACACCCTTATACAATAGGTCCACCCCATATACAATGGTTCATCACCTCTTCATGAACAATAGGCTCACCACCCTCTTATACAATAGGTCCACCCCTTATACAACGGGTCCACACACCTTCTATAATAGGCCAAGAAATTTCTTCAATAGTTCTAGAGCTTTTGCAAGCAAACCACCTTTGGTGTATGCAGAAAGTAGTGAAATCTGGGAGTGTATTTCTCATGGGGACTGGTAGCTCATAAAAAATGTGACGTGCCTCATGAATAGAGTAGCATCCCGAATCTAACAATCTCATTATGAAATCAAATCTATTTTCCCTTGTTAAGTGCGGCTGGTACATGTTATCATTATTTTCATGTATTACAAGTAGCATACTTGAGGATGAGAGGAAAAATCAGCTACTCTCATTGTGATCTAGATATCCATGTGAAAAACCTATCAAAACCACATACTGGGAAAATGTCTCTGTTTCTCATCTAAGGTTATCTTTAAACTCAATAAAACCAATACCCACAGGAGGCACATAGGACTTCTAGATTTCATAAATATGGGAATTATTCATATCTCAAGTGGAAAAGAGTGTGTATACATTTATGGGATTGCAATGGGAGTAGCATGCCTATCCCTCATTACTATCAACCTTCCACACGAAGGTTTTGAAGGTTTGGAAGTGTTAAGGAGATGGGACACAAATATGACATGGATCATAGATCATAGCCGATTATGGGAATTATTGTGCATATAGGGTCACTAGTATACAAAGAGGGAGGCAACAGGGTTGCAAGGACCAAGAGGGCTCTCGAGACCATTATCCTAAATGCACGCCGGAGGGGAGTGGTGCCTTTTGGCTATTGGCTAATTTACTCTTCTTCATTTTGACAACAATTTTGATTTCCTTTGCTAGCATTTGATTAGTTATCTATCGAATAGCATGATAGAGAGGTAGGCAGCTTCTTACGGGCATACCAATATTAAGTGTTCCCCTACGATGCAAGCTATCTAGATGATTCTAGAGCGAGTCTTAGTGTCCCCCTGCGATGCAAGTGGTCTAGATGACTTGATTGCGAGTATCTCTGTCTTAGTAGGCTCTAAAGCCTATGCAAAAAAATCACAGTCTGAAAGAGAGCCTTTGCCACTATGGGTGGTGCTTCCAACTCTACTCTGACGATCTCATGTGGTACTAAGGGTTTACTCTTGATGAAGACCATTCATGAAATCATCATCACTAGAGGTCTCTCCATGTGCTTCCATCCGTCATCTCTCTCCTCCCCAAGGTTGTTTATTGTGATTGGGAAGTCCTTATGGAACCAAATCATAGAGCTCGACACTTGTATGCAGGTGCATGTACACTCCATGATCACTCCATTCCCTGATATGAGGCACATTCATTGATCAAGACACCCATGTATGGCACTTGATATGTATGCAATCAATGTGAGATGAATGGCATTGAGGCCTCCATTTGCAGTGTTGGGAGAGTGAATTGATGCTTAAATGTGCTTGGGATCATGCTCGGTATGCTATATGTATGTTGCTTACCATGATTCTTAGGCTCTTTAGTCCTTGAGCCACTCATACAATGTGAAGCTTGGTATGCTATATGTATGTTGCTTACCATGATTCTTAGGCTCTTTAGTCCTTGAGCCACTCATACAATGTGAAGTTGAGCCAAGACAATAATTAGAATAATTCATGGATAGTCATAGGATGGTTGTTGCAGTAAATTCTATATTAATTCTAGGAGGAAACCTTATAGTTACCTCAAAGAGGGCATTTTCCCCTTTGATTCAAATAAAAAATCTCTCCGATAGAAGTTATGGTCTAAAAGATATGGCCATTTTTGTGCATTGAGATCATTGTTGACAGCTGCTCCAAGATAGCCGCCATAAATATTTAATTGCTAACTTCTTTAACCATTTTCTATCGCAAGGATTAATAGCTCAACTCAAAGAGGGATTTGTCCCCTTTGATTTGAGTCAAAAATCTCCTTGATCGAAGTTCCCTACTAGAAGTTATACCCGCTTTATTGATGGTGGGTCCTGTGAACTGCACTTATATAGCAAGGTAGAAAGGCAAAAGCAAGGCCCATGATGAGGTCCAGAGAGAGATTAGAGACTCTAGGGCCTCAATGAATGTGGAACATAGCTCAAGGCAAGATTATAATAGTGAGATGCACAAGGAGCTACCCAATATAGACCCCTACAATATGCTCAATCACACCCTTTGTCAGCATGAGCTCCGTCACATGGAAAGACACAATGGTTGTTAATCATCATTAGATGGCATCAAAAATTGATTTTGAGATCAAGAAAATGCCCTCTCCAAATCTCAGACTCAACAGACCTTAGAGCATCTCACCACTCTTGTAGCCCAATTAGCCACTACATCGGCACAAGATAAGGCAAACGAGTCCAAGCATGAATCACAATGGCCTCCACCATCAGAACTGCTTCATGTCCCATAAGGTATTCTTGGAGTTAAGGGCATTCCCCTTACTACCACATATGAGGTTGGGGAGCCCTCTCATATTAATGATGATGAGTCTCTCTTGAGCTCTCCCATCATCCGCATAGCCAACCCCTCATGAGATCCTTGCCCACCACTGGCAAAATCTCCCCCACTCTCCCTAGGAGCCCCAATGGCGCTTATATGGCTCAGCCCAATAATGGACATCATGGTATTAATGGCTAGCATGGTGATAATGGGCAGTATAGTTATCATGGGTAGCATGGGATCAATGCACAACATGGCTTATATGGACATCAAGGCTTTCATGGGCAACAAGGCCCCAATGCTCTCTGTGACAAGATCATTCTTACTAAGCACAATCAGCAATCACAGCCCCATCAGACTTGGAAGAATGGAACTCTAAATGAGAGTCTTACTTTAATATTTACCCATGCATTGATGATCAAAAAATTCTATTAATCTCTCTCCATTTAGAGGGATTCGCTTACACTTAGTGGTGCTATATAAGTTGTGAGAATCATCAGTTTATTGATTGGGAAGACTTTAAGATGCATATGGTTCAAGTCTTTACATCCCCAGTGGAAAAAGAGCGATTGGCAAGATGATGGTACCAACTTGACCAACACAATCTCACAAGAAGAGAGTATACAAATCAGTTTGTGAAGGATTAGAGCCTATCTTGTTGGCTAATGTAATGGCTCAAAACCTTCTACCTTATTTGATGCATTGAATTGGCTAAAAGATATGTTAGAAAGTACTGTAAAAATGAGACCTTTTAGTAAGGTTTTGGGTAGCCCTATACCCCATGAGGCTACGCCCATATAGTGGTGTTTTTAGAGGCAACCCCATGCCTAATAGTAGCTCCATAATCCCCACTTATCCCTCCTTCCACAACAGGAAACTTTTGGAATAACACTTAACTCTAATGGTGAGGTTAAATAGGCCTCAAAACGCATCAATCCAAAATGGTCAAAGTGGCCAAAAATTCATTTCTCCAAATGTTGTGAAAGATCATAAAGAAAAAGGCTTATGTTTTAAGTGTTGAGATAATTACATGGTAGTTCATGCCTCAAAATGCCCCTACAAGACAACAAAGGAGGATTGGCAAAATGATGAGGAGGAATAACATGTCTTAAATATTGCAAATACCCTAGCAAGGATGGGTTTCCCTTTGACCTAGGTGGCTACCCACCTCATGATATTGATTTGATCACTCCTACTACACCCCTTCAAACGACCACTTTCCTTTGCTCCATCTCCACAAATGCATGGACTGGCTCTTGAAGCTCCAACACCTTGCACATTCAATAAAGCATTAATGGAAATTGTGTATTCATCCTAGTGGATATTGGTAGTGCACACAATTTTGTCAATAAATCAGCCATTGATAAGTTGAAATGCATTCCTACAAAATGATAGTACCCCTTGAAACTTCAAGTAGCAAGCGGTGAAGAAGAAATCAACACTTATGTATGCTCCAAAGTTTCCTTATGCTTGGCTGAAAACTATGTGGCATTGATTCATCTGATTGGATTAGACATGGGCCCCATTGATATTGTCTTAAGTTGTGACTAGTTAAAACACTTGGGTAAAATTTCTATGGACCTCTCTCAGCACTATTTAAAGGAGTTCATGATAATGTTGATTTTTAGCTAATTACATTAAAGTAGCTCAAATAAGAATTTAAGAAATGCTCACAATCTTTATCTGGCACTTGAATAAGGAAAATTCAGATTAGTCCTCACAAGTATATAAGAATTCAGCATTGAAAGCCTTGTTAGAGGAGTATGATGATTTATTTTGGATGCCTACAACCCTCCCCCCTAAGAGGTCAATGGACCACCCGATTGATCTAGGGCCCCATCCTAAGCTAGTGAATAAGCCACCTTATAAACTCTCCAAGTGTTAACTACAAAAACTTGAATAAGATCATAGTCAAGAACCGGTATCCTATCCTAAGGATTGATGAGTTGTTGGATGAGTTGAAAGAGGCACGTTATTTCACTAAGTTTGATATGGGCTTTGGCTATCATCAGATACGTATGCGAGAGGGTGATGAGCTCAAAACAGCTTTTATGAGACTGATTGTGGGTTTGATCATTTCCTAGTGACGCCTTTTGGATTGACAAATGCCCCCGCCACCTTTCAGAGCCTCATGAATAAAATCTTACACCCCTTCCTTTTCAAGTTTGTGCTCATCTTCTTTGATGACATTCTTATTTATAGAAAATCACGAGAGGAGCACTTGGCACATGTTGGCACATGTCTGACGAGTGTTTGATGTCTTGAGAGAGCATAGCCTATCTACTAAGGCAAGTGAGTGCATATTTATGCAAACCTCACTAGAGTACTTAGGGTACTTTTTAGTGAAAAAATGGCATACATCATACTACTTCCAAAAAGGTGCAATGTGTTAAGAACCAGTCCACACCATCCAACACCACTTCATTACATGGTTTCCTTTGGTCTCTCTTCATTTTATAAATGTTTCATCAAGCATTATGCCACCATTGCAACACCTTTGATAGATTGATTAAAGAAGGAATCATTTTTTTGGAATACTATTGCTAATCGCAGATTTAACCAGTTGAAGAAAATGCTTACTTCATTCCCCATCTTGTATGCTCTGACTTCTCAAAAGAGTTTATTATTCAGTGTGATTTTAGTAGCAAAGGTATTAGTATTGTCTTATTGCAAGAGGATGGTATGATTGGTTTTCAGAGCTGTAAGCTTGACGAAAAAGAGATATAGACGAATGTTTATGATCAAGAGATGTTGGCCATCCTTCATATTGTTAAGAAATGGCACCACTACCTCTATGACAGTCTGTTTAGGGTAAAGAGTGACCATCACGTTCTCTAGTACTTCCTGACTCAAACTATGACTCCTAAGCAGAGGAGATGGGTGGAAACCTTGCAATTCTCATCTCTCACACTAGGGGAAAAGACAATATAGTGGTTGATTCACTATCACGAATATAGGCATGCAAAGTATCTTTCATTTCAGAGTTGCATAGTGATTGGATTGAGGAGCTTAGAATGCTTATTTGCTAAATGAGGAATTCAACCACATATTTTAGAAATCATGGCATGGGGTAATGGATGAAAACTCCTAATATACACCCCAAAAATGGCCTTATGTTGTCCCATGGCAAGATTGTCATCCCCCACACTTCCCTCTTCACACAGAAGATCATAGAAGAGATGCATGCTTGCCCCACTACTAGTCATTTGGGTGTTTTCAAAAAATATGATAGGATTGTCAAGGGCTTTCACTACGAGGGCCTATGGAGGGATGTCAAAGATTTTGTGGCCAGTTGTGTCCCATGCCAATAGAATAAGAATAGCACACTTAGACTAGTTGCTCTCTTGTAGCCCCTATCTATTCCTAAAGGGAAATGGACACACATCACTATGAACTTCATTACTAGACCACCCTTCACCGAGAAAGGATGGAGCAATATATATGTGATAGTTGACAGACTCACTAAGGTTACCCACTTTATGCCTACTAAAACTCAATATATTGCATCTTAGATGGCCACTTAGTTTATGGAGCATGTGTTTAAATTGCATGGGTGATCACATGTCATAGTGCATGCCAGGGATGCTAAGTTTATGAGCAACTTTTGATTGATGATTTTCACATCTATGGGTAACAAGCTTGCTCCATCCGCCACGTATCACCCATATACTAATGGTCAAACTAAGAGGGTCAATAAATGGATCGAGACCTACCTAAGGCACTTTTTCCATGATATATAGTATAGTTGGGATATGTGGCTCCACTTGGCTGAATTTGCGTACAATAACTCCATCCATTCTAGCAATGGGGTTTCTCCTTTTGAGGCACTATACATGCAGAAGGTTTCCCTCCCTATGGTCTTGTTCAATGACAAGATCAAGTTTTCATGTCAACCACTTGAAGCCCTTCATTGGCACCTCAACGGACTATGTGGAAGAGCTACCTCCCATTGATGAAGAAGGCATCATTCAATATATCCTTGTGGTAATCATTGGGTAGTGGGATAAACACTTGAGATCTTGATCCATCAAGGAATACCTCATCAAACGGCAAGGTCTACCCTTGGAAGAAGCCTCTTCGCATCCAACCACTACAATAGAAGAGTTTCCTCAGTTACAAGAGCCTCAATGGGCAAAATATTAGATGGATATGCCCTATTTTGACCCCCTATTGCATGCAGATTGCACATTATTTTAGAATAGTTTTGTATCTACATTAATTACAGCTGTGCGCTTTATACATGGATTGAGAGTGCTTGTCATAAGCTCCGTTTTGACATGTGGTATGCCCCATTTGGTGCAGCCTATCAAAAGTTATGGTAGATTTACCTCAACAGGTCTAACAACATGCTGTCCATAGTCTTCATGCCCTTAGTTAAAATGAATTGGTAACACTTTTCCCTTGTGCCCATGCCCATGGTATGCATGCCAGCTCTACATAGACTTATTCCCCAATTCCTATTGGATACAAGCCCCTCACCCATCAAAACTTTTTCCTTGTAATGTTGATATGAGTAGTACTTTGCAGTCTAACTCATTAGCCACTCTTTGGCAAGCCCCTCTAGCTATCTTTTGTTTTTGAGGGCAAAAACCTTTTGGGGTCATGATAGAGTGTAATGAGTGAGATGCATAGGAACTAGGGGTTAGATGCCTTGTCACACTAATCGGGATATAAAAGGTATAAGAGACCTACTTTAGGGCATCCATGTATAATCAAGAATTGACTCTTCACCTTCTTCTTCCGCTTCCATGGCTTCCTCCCTCTCTTCCTCTCCTTTCTTGCCTTTCTCTCTCCTCTCTTAGACTTTCTCTCTTTTTCTTCCTCTCTTTCTCTCTCTTGCTCATTCTCTCTTTCCTATCGGGCTCTTTTCTTTACAAGTTGGAGTTCCTTGAGCATTATTAAGAGTTCAATGTTAGACTCACAAATTAGGGCACTTCACTAGTCTTCTAGCCATAGTCATTTGCAAGTGTCAAGGCCCGCCTATACTAAAGTCTCTTAGCATTTCCTCTATGGTTTTTCAAACCTCTTTTACATTTTCTCTATAGGTGCCTCTTTGCATCTCATGATTATGTGTACCTTAATGGATGAATAGTGTTGACATTGTGCTTGCTAATATCACATAATACACTACACCCTCGCACTTGGAGAGCAAAATGGGGGGATGCTTGCAATAGAATCATTCAAGGCTTTCGAGACCATCAATTGACATTCCAACAACTGGTATGTTGGTATTAAGTTTCCTTACATGGCATGATTTGGGAGTTAATTCATAGTATTTACTCATAATAAGGTACAAAAGGCAGAGCATGCTATGTTGCAATGCTTTTAAAGACCTTGCAAATGGAAAATCTTATACCTATCCATGCCACATGGTTTGGTGATCCAAAAATTGAGCAACCAATGTAATTTCTATTTGGATACTCTAATTTTCTGATGCATTTACTATGACAAACAATACCAAGGAATGTCATTTGTAATGTACCCGCCTTAATTACACGACGAGTAACGTTTTAATAGTCGCCTAGAGTTTACCTTCCAATTGTCGCCATCTGTACTCTAACCAGAATGATCGGATTTTGTATGGCTAATTAACCCTAGGTCTACCTTGCAAGGGGAAGTGTCCTACTGTTATCCATGAAGGACCGACTAGAAGGTTCCTAATTGATCTAACATTCACCTATCAACAACTAGCTCATATCTAGAGGTGTCCTTCGAGAGGCTTCTTGTCCGGAAGGAGCGACTGCCATTACCCTTGGTTCATGGAGTACAACACTTTTTTCCAGTAGCAGACTAAGGATTTATGAAATCCCTCGTAGTGCTCTGGCACAACCGTTGTACCTTTCCCCTAATATAATTTATAGTTTGGGTTCTGAGACCAAACCCTAGGTAAGTCAGCGAATCATCCCTTCCTAGCGTTTGTTTTTTTGGAAAAACCTATCGGCTAACCGAGAACACCCTACCATAGGACTAGATTCGTCATCCACCCCTTCCCTCTATGGAAGTTCTTAGTTATCTAATTACCTGCCACATTACATGAAACATATAAAAACAGCTTCATTAATTAAGATCCCTTTATGTACAATTGTTCGTTTATGTAATTTACTCACAGACATACAATCAGAATAAAACAAAATCATTGATTATGTTCCATAATGTGTGTTCTCTTGCCCATATAGGAGAAAAATTACAATTTCATGTACTGCCTCATTCGGCGCATCCGCACCCAAGATCAAATCCACCTATAGCTAGCATTTATAGGTATCCCAAGTAGAACTTGGGCCATACAGGGGACCAAGTAGTTCATAGGTGCGAAAATGATTTACTAGCCAGAGCCCCCTTGGCACCCTAACCACCTCCTACTTAATACGATCCCTACTGGGAGATCTCTCGCCATTGGAGCTGGTCCATGCTTCCGTGACAGTAAAAACATCCCCTCTTGGTATGGGGATTCGGCATCTATCCTTAGGGAAGGTATAGGGCTCCTCAATTTTTATCCGTTCCAATACTTAATTCAATCGGGATCTAATCTAGAAAATCACAAACAAGATTGACGTCTTCAAGAAATTATGACTTCAATCAATCATGCAACTTTCAAGTGATGATTAATCTAGTAGCAATCGACACTTGAGTTTCACATATTGAACTCTTCCCCTTGGAATTTAACTAACACTACAAGATATAGACCTTATAGCGACGTTTAAAGCGACGAAAATACAAACAACAAAAATTGCCCCCGTCGTCGCAAAAAGCGTCGTTATTGACGACGCCATAGAATCGTCGCTATATGCGTCCCTATGTGCATCGCATTTGCGACGCACATAGCGAGGCATATAGCGACGGTTGCAGGCTATTTGCGACGCTCATAGCGATGCCAATAGCGACGCGTGCAGTAAATTTGTGACGCAAATAGCGACGGTAACGGATTTTTTTTTTTTTGTGGCAGGGCAGCAAGTTGCCCTGCCACATATAGCACTGTGTGTTGTATGAGAGCCATACAAAATAGTTTCTGCATTGCTGCATATAAAGCGTTTGCAAACAAAAATAATGTATACTAAAATCATAAAACTGATACATGAAATAAATACATGATTGCATAAAATGCGATTGGTACAATCATGAAACGATATTACTAATACATAGAAAATGTCTACATAGATCGGGCGACTAAAAACTAAAGGTGTGTGAGCTCTAAGGATCCAAGGGCGAGCTACAAATCCTCGTCCCCCGAAAGCTCGTCCCACTGCAAAGGAGCATCAAACGGATTCTGCAGAAAAAGAAACAACATATCAATCCACCATACAATAATGCATTCAAATATCTCATGTTAACTACGGACAAGAAAGATGAGTGACTTACAGGGCCGCCGCATCTATACAATCGGTCGATCAATGCCCTGAGACCGTGCCTCTCTGCATATCGAGTCTCAAGGCCTTGCGGATCGCGATTTGTAACGGAGTGCTGCAAAGAAAACAAAATGCTAACTGTTAGAAATATGATTGTCAGTACAAAGAATATCTCAAAAAAACAAATAAGCAAAACAAAAGAGAAACTTACAAAGTTCTCCAAATATGTCCTGTGGCCGCCACTCCCAAGATGATGTACCGATCCGGCCTCGATTCATGCCCTCGCCGCCTCCCGCTACTGACTCCAATGTCCTGGCAAATTTGTAGCCTCCTCCCTCAGTTGGCGCCAGTCGTCTGCATCTAACCACTCGGGCTTTGGAGCCCCACTCTTGATTGCCTTGCGTGCGTCGGATCGTCTATGTGACATGTATGCACGCATGCAATCCATCATCGAGCCCGTAGAGAATCTATCCACTGCAGCTGGCACCGGGAACTCCTCGTGCAAGGATGCTACTATGTAGTCCTTGCTCCCCTCCGGTATGTTCCTCCAATAATCCAGGACGTTGTGCCGAAAAACTTGTTGGCACAACTCCCTCATGCAAGCCATCACTCTCCTCCCCTCATCATTCATGATGATGGCTCCTAACCTGCCATCCACTAGATATCCATAACCCCTAGGAGTCTGCCTAAGATGGGCCCTCTCCCATCTCCGTCCATGCTCCTAGGCATATCCAGGAGACCCCTGTACATCCGGTGTACCAACGGGGGTATCCTTTCCCGGAGTGCCACTCAAAGGGGTGCCACCAAAAGGAGTGCCACCAAAAGGCGTGCCATCTTTCCCTCTCCCTCTTCCTCTCCCTCTCTTTCTCTCTTACTCTCCGCCATGCTACCTTCCGGACGAGCTTGTTGTCGCACAAATCCTTTCAGGGTTTTCATGAAGCGCTCCAGGAAGAACATCCATCGCGTATGGACAGGTCCAACAATCTTCACTTCGTCCACAAGATGCACAAGAAGGTGAACTTGTATTGTGAGCATGCTAGTGGGCAGGTATTTCTCAAAGAGACAGACCGTCTCAACTGCTCTCCGCCTTGCGGATTCAATAGAGGACGTCTTAATCTCTTTCTGTGAGATCCATTGCACCAAAGTCGACAACTTGTAAATGGCCCCGTGAATTTTTGGAGTTAGGCATCCCGCGATCGCGATCGGTAGGACAAACTGCCATAAATGAGAAAGCATTAAGAATAATGGTCACTTTTCAAATTTCAAAATGTCCACGCTAATTAAAATCCATTCTGTTCACAAACCTGACATATCTTATGCGAATCATGGGATTTTAGCCTAGACATTTGGTCATCTTTAGAAAATGCAGACCTGAGAGAACGCATCATACCCGTCGGAGTGCGGATAGACTTGATTACTTACTTCACAATGCGCTCTTCTTTGGTAGACAAAACCCAGGGAGCACGAGGAAGCTGCACTCCCCCTTCAGCACTCGACTGCGGCCAAAGCGCCTCCATCTTACCTATCTCCTTTAAATCCATTCGTGACCCTATAGTGTCTCTCTTTCCTGTGATGTGGTCCCATAGCAAGCTGCCCACATTTTTGAAAATATGCATGGGATCCAACAAGTGGTTGACCTATAAGTGGGTCCAATATGGCAACTCGTAGAAAACTGAGAACCATCGCATTCCATTTGGATGTGATTCCGGGTTTACCATTTTCAGCTCGTACCAGCTTGCAGCGTTCATACGTGCTGGAGGTCGTCCAAGAAAACCTTCCCTGAGTTCATGATCCTCCGGCAAGAAAGCGGCGTGTCCTTGATATACCATCTTCTTCATGGTTCGTGACCTTCGGGAGTCTAACTGTGGTCCACACAATGGACATGCATGATAACCTGAGGTAACGAGACCTGCAAGGTGATCCACGACCTAGTGAATACTTGATTGAATGAAATAAAATATAGATATTACCAGCGAGAACAAAGGCTGCTCACTTGAGCACTCTCGCAATCCCGAAAAGTCATGCATCGTCCACATGAGAATGGCTCGAATGTTGGCTGACCGCCGACCATCGCGCCTGCTCATATCTTGCACCGTGACCCCCTCCTCCCACAAAATCTTAAGCTCATCGACTAATGGACGAAGATACACGTCCATATTTTTTACTTTGTAGCGGCCCGGGACGAGCAAGCTAAGGATGAGATGTCCTTTCTTCGTAGAAAGCCATGGAGGAATGTTGTAGTTGACAAGCACTATAGGCCACACACTGTAAGAAGTCAAGCGCAGACCAAATGGGTTCACACCATCCATGGCGAGACCGAGCCGAAGATTCCTTGGCTCTCGCGCAAAGCTTGGGAAGGTAGAGTCAATGTGGCTCCACGCGTGCGAATCTGCTGATATTCGTTAAACTCCATCCGTGGACCTATTCTGCACATGCCACGTTGTCAAGCTTGCCATGGCAGACGTGCAAAACATGTGGTTTATGCAGGGGATGAGCGGAAAGTGTCTGAGAACTTTTTGAGGGATGGTCTGCCCTTGCAAGTCCTGTCGATACCTGTGAGCACCACACTTTGGACATGTCTCCATAGTCTCGTATTCATCTCGAAACAATATGCAGTCGTTGATACATGCATGGATGTTATTGTAGTCCATGCCAATCTTCCATAAAACATATTGTGCATCATCACGAGACTCAGGCATGGTGTTTGTAGGTGGCAATATATGATATTTCAATAACTTGAAAAAAATCATAAAACACCTTGAAAAAATATAAATGTTTGCAATAATACTGTTAAAAAAAAAAACAATGAAGTCTGTGTGCAAGGTACCTGAATAACTCAGTCACACTCGTATCGCTTCAACCGTATTTTGCTTGCACACTTAAGAGTGCAAGCAATGTCTTCAACCGAGATACTCGACACCCATCATATAATGGTATGGATGCTTCCTCTAAGCGGGTCAGATGTCTCAACATCCATGGGAATCAATGCATCGATCATTGCCTCCATCTCAGGCTCCAAGATTGTAGGCAGGTCGGAAAGGTTGTCTGTCTCCTCTGGCATTGACGGTATAGATGGGCCTTGCGAGTGGTCGATTGGCTCCTGCAATCCATCCATCGCACGTCCACGAACTCTTCTAATTGGCCGCAAAGGGTGCACTCCCCCTTGGGTCGAGACATCACCCCCTGGATACAAAATTTGCCAACAAGACCCAATCTTATTGTGTATGGTTTTCAATTAGCTTGAGAGTACAATGCATGAAAAATGCTAACTTCAAATTACCGTTTGCTGAAAATCCGCAATCACCTGATCAATGATCTCAGATTGAAACTCACCAAATCGTCATACGTGCTCTATAGACAATCGGTGTTTTCGTCTAATTGCCAACTTGCATTGAGAGCAAGGACATGGGACATGCTGATTAAGATACGTCTTGCAGTCTTGAACAATAAGACCTTCGTTTGCCATCTTATCTACATTACAGCAAACGAGGCTTAAATGGATAGCTTTATGGAGATGTATGTCAAGTTGCAAGTTGACCATAAATCTTGCATTGTATATAGTAGTTGAGAGATTTTCCGATATTATATCTCGGCCTTGTATCATGCTCAACGATTTGTTTGTCCCGGTAGATAATTATTTGTTATATCTCGGCTTTGAGTATAAGTAATCCATTTTAAAATTAATGCGCGCCATCTATGAAATTTTATAACTATAGTAATAAAATTTATTTCAATCAATTCTACTCATAGTCATAAGACTTGAGAGAAATTATCCTATACTCAATTTAAGGGTTTCTTCTTCTATAACAATAATTTTGGGTTCATTTTGATGAAGTATGTGACCCATGGCAAAGCACATTGCATACTATTATCAATAAGTCTATTATCTTAAATTTCCTTCCCCTCCCTCTCCCTCTCTTTCTCTTTCTCTCACCCTCTCCCTCTCCCTCTCATTCTCTTTCTCTCCCTCTCTCATTTCCTTCCCCTCCCTCTCCCTCTCCCTCTCCCTCTCTTTCTCTTTTTCTCCCTCTCCCTCTCTATCTCTCTTTCTCTCTCATTTCCTAAACAAGCAAAAAATAAAGTGATTTAAACATCCTCCAAGCAAAAGGGAGAGGGAGTGATACAATGCACTCTCCCTCTCTTTCTCTTTCTATCCCTCTCTCATTTCCTTCCCCTTCCTCTCCCTCTCGCTCTCTTTCTCTCTCATTTCCTCTCTTAAACAAGCAAAAAATAAAGTGATTCAAACATTAAACAAGCAAAAGGGAGAGAGAGAGAGAGAATGCACTCTCCCTCCTTCTCCCTCTCTTTCTCTTTCTCTCCCTCTCTTATTTCCTCCCCCTCCCTCTCTCTCTCCCTCTATTTCTCTTTCTCTTTCTCTTTCTCTTTCTCTTTCTTTCCCTCTCCCTCTCCCTCTCCCTCTCCCTCTCCCTCTCCCTCTCCCTCTCTTTCTCTCTTACTCTCTCGTTTTCTCTCCTAAACAAGCAAAAAAGAAAGTAATTCAAACATTAAACAAGCAAAAGGGAGAGAGAGAGAGAGAGAGAATGCACTCTCCCTCTCTTTCTTTCCCTCTCCCTCTCCCTCTCTTTCTCCCTCTCTTTCTCTCCCTCTCCCTCCCTCTCCCTCTCCTTCTCTTTCATTTCCTCTCCTAAACAAGCAAAAGAGAATGATTTAAACCTTCAACAAGCAAAAGAAAGAGAGAGGGAGACTCACCAATGAGATATGGCGAGCGTGGGCGGCTTCTCTTTGCAATGAGGGCTCCTCCTCTCCTTTGTGAACAACGGCGGTGGCGGCGGCGACGGCGGCGGCAGCAACAAGTCTCTTCCTCTTCTTCTCTCATAAAGCCTTCGCTCTCTCCCTCGCTCTTGCTCTCAAAAGGCGAAGAAAAAGAAATGAAAATGGTGCTCTGGGTTTGGCCGCGCTTTTTTTTCCTGCGGCGTCGCTATTGGCGTCGCCAATAGTGACGCCAATAGCGACGCCGATATCCGCCGTTGCTAATCGACGTCGCTAATTGCCCAATTCCTTGTAGTGTAAGGGTATCTAGATTTTGGGGTCTCTAACTTCCCAGTTTTTGTAACCAAGTTTCTTGGCCTTAAGTCCATTTCTTCAACTTAGACATATTTTTGGTCTTTAAAATATTTTATTAGAGCTTCTAGATTAAAACTATATCCTTGGCTAGTTTCTTCTGGGTTTCGTTCTTTGTAAATTCGTCTTGAATTCATGAGTTTTCTTTATATGGGGTTAACCTTAAAATTCCTCATGATTTCTCTTGAGGTCTAGGTTTTCATAGTTCCCCTAATAGTTTCTAGCCTTTAAGGTGTTCTTATCTTATTCCTATTGAATTTGAATATAATTTTTTTTTAAAAACCTGTGGTATCATGATTAGTAAAGAGTTGTTATCTGCACTCGTGACTCTATTAGTGACTCCCGTGCTCGCAACTCCAATTGTTGCTTCCACGTTAGTAGGGTCATTCACGATTTTTGCTTTTGAATTCTTTTTCTTCGGGGCCATGACAGAAATATGATTTGTAGAAGAAGAAGGACACGATAGTAATACCAGCTAGCAAAGGTGTAAAACTCATGATGATGAGGATGGTTATTGTGGGATTCGATGATGTAGGCCTCGCGGATAGTTCTTCTTGCTTCGTGGGAGCAATACTTCTCTCTCTCTTACCTTGGCAAGCAAGGGTAAGAACAAGGGCAGCTCTTTCTCTAATATAGAGTAAGAGCAAGGAATAGGTATGATCACTCTCTCTCTAGTAGACAGAATAGGAACAAGAGTAGAGATATGACTTCTAACCAGGTTAATAGAATAAGATAAGGTTCTTCAGTGTCTTCTCTTCTCATATTAGAGTAGAAGAGGATGAGAGATCTTCAGCGTATCCCCTTCCTTGGGTTGAATGGAATAATGTCTCTTCATCTCGTGGAATAGAGTCTTCTCCTTCTCGATTGGCATCTCGTCCTCATCAAGAATGCTCTTGTTTCTTCCTCTCTTGGTATGCAGCCAGATGTCACACGTAATTCGTGTGGGGGTTCGTGAAGTGGCTTGCCGTAGGGATGGAAATTTGTTGTCGATCTTCAAAAATAGGCAAGAAGCTTTAAGCTCAACTTAAGCCAATCTCCATAGTGACTTGCGATGTTGGAACTTCAATGTAGGCGAGGGCACATCCTCAAGCATTCTCTCCATAATTCGATGGCAAGATTGAAGAAGGCGAGGGATAAAATCTCAACCTCAAGCCTTACACACACTTGTGATTTTTTTAATGGCCGTTCTCCCCTCCTTTTCCTCCCTTTTATAGTTTTTCTCCACTCCCTCTCACATGTGTTTTGTCTTTTCTTTTCCATAAAAGATTAAGGTGTTTAGCTTCACAGCTTATGGTTTTTTCACTATTTTTGTTTTTTTCTGTCCTGTGCTTGTCTCTAACTTGTTTGGATCATAACTTTGTCAAATGAACTCAAAATATAGTCATCCGGTACTCAAAACGATTGGAACGCATCTAGTCAACAAGTCTACATGGACAGAATTGCAAAAACCCATTAAAAATAGGTGAAAATGATTATTTTCATAAATCATGTCATTTTTCTCCATCTTTTGTCTTGGACAACTTATTCCCTTCAAAATAAGTCACAATATATATTTGGATTCATCTAAAGTGGGAATTAAGTCATCTAAATATGATACTAGAGATTTCAGACTATTCTAGTAAACCAGTCCTGCTTCCTATAAATCATCTACAGATTCTGCAGTTTTTCCATGTGTGGACATGCAACACCATGTATGCACACATTAAAATAAACTAAGTAATGGGGACATTATAGTCATCGGTGTCGATGTGGGCTTTGTTTAGCAATGGCCATCGTATTTTTGCCCAACTCTCCATTGGATGCCTGTTGTCTGCTACTAATGGAAGCTGATACGCCATGTAGCCATCATACAAAATTGGGATTCCCTCCACTCTCTTTAGAATCCTTGTATTCTAAAGCCATTGACATAAGACTCAGTGTTACCCTTCTAAATAAGTTATATACTCAACAACACTTGTATCATAAGAGGATAGCCCTATCCCCTCCTCTTTGTAATGAGCAGGAAACATAGAAACTAGGGGTTAGACACCTAGTCACACTGACCAGGGTATATAAGGTCTAAGAGTCCCAGTTTAGGGAAACTAGTTATTATCAAGAACATACTCTTCACCTTCATCTTCAGTTTCTACGACTTCCTCCTTCTTTCTCCCCTCTCTTTTCTGTCTTTATCTCTCCTCTTCTAGTCTTCCTTTCTCATCTTCTTGCTATTTTTCTCTCTCTTCAGCTCTTTTTCCTCTCTCCTCTCCGCTTCATTCATTAACAAGTGGTATCAGAGCTTCAAGCTCTGGTCCTTTTCTTCTTTCCCCTTTCTCCCTTTTCAAATTGCGAAACCCTAGTTACTCAGGTTACATGTACAGGTACAAAAGAAAGGACTACAGTTAGTCTCAGCTTTTTGAAGTAAGTAGGAGCTATGGCTAGAGATTTAGATATAACTGGAGGTAAAATGGCTAAACTAGTAGGTCATCACTTCTTTTCATGCAAATTTTAGGGGTTCCAGCCAAGTTTAGAGTCCTAGGAGTTAGAAGAGGGAAAAACTCTAGTTATCTTCCCTCCAAGCCATCAATCACCACCATGGACTGATCCCCTATGCCTAGCTCCATTTTGCATACCCTAGAGGCTAGGGAAACCTTGCTCTAAGCATTAGGCAACAACCCTCAATTTGTAGCGCAAATTGCACTCCTACCCTTGCCCTCCTCCTGCCTCCTACTCCAGCTGTTGGCAACTCCCTTGGCATTCTTGGCCCCCTATCTAGGGCAAGTGACTAAATCCTCCTTCAACAATATTGACACTTCTTCCTCTAACATTGAGCTTCTGAATATGAACACCCTGTTGTACATTGTTTGTGGGCAGTCATTATAGCTCAGCTCAAGCTCTTGATTAGCTCACAACCTCTGGGAGCTCAGCCCTTAAGAGTTCCCTCATCCTTTTTGCCTCTTTCTAACCGAATTAACAACATGGAGCTTAACATGCATGGGATTCTTGTGGGCAGACATGAAAGCTCCATTTGAAGCTTTTGACCTTTGAAGTTTAAGCCTCAGGAACAAACACGGGAGCTCTCATCATCAGTGGAAGCATTCAAATGCTCGAAGTCTTCATCCATTGGAGTGCTCCAACCAACTGGGCTTGCTTGATGGAGCAAATGGACATCATGATGGGCTATGCTTCAACCATCTTCCCCAAACACTAAAGAGTATGTCAATCTGATCTTAATCTCTCATATTTATCTACCTATTGAGCTTAATCCTTTTGTTGGAGAGATTAAAACATTGCATAAGCTTTATTAGTTCAATCCCTCTTTGTATGCATGTGTCTACTAAAAGTCAATACTTGTTTGCCTCTCAATGCATCATAACTAGTTCCGAATCATTTGTAATTGCTGACCCCTCTTTATCTTGTGTGCCTTGGATAAATATCAAGTGAGTCATAAACCTTTGTAAATGGGTAAGTAGCAGGCAGTGAGTCATTGGACTGCCAAGGTAATCCCTATCCAAGCTTTTTATTCATCCTTGCATCTCATGAAATGGCCCAATGTTTCTTTTCCAATGCATCTCATATTGATTTCTTAATAAAAATGTTTACCATATATACCTCAATTGAGGAAAAGGGCCGATGGTAGGTGAGGTGGTAAGACAAAAGAGAGGTGACCCTCCCTTTACCACTTAAGACCCTGAAGGGGTGCACAACCCAGTCCGGGGGGAACTTTGCCCACCTCCTAGTGATCTAGAGCATGATACTTGTATGTAGGTGTAGGTACTCTCCCATGATCACTACATATCCTGATGCAATGATCCCCCTTGGACACCCTTTTAGTGCTAATGGTACCCATGTATGATACTCGAAGTGCATATAGTCAGAAGAGATGTATGGTAGTAAACTTCACTTATGCAATGATGACAGAGCAGATGGACATGCAATTATGCTTGAGATAGTGATTAGTATGCTCAGAATGTTATTCATGTTGTTGTTCAGACCTCTCCTCGTATATGAATCATTTATATAGTGCTTTTGCATTAAGGGACAGATAGTGTTTTTGGTCAGAGTCGAGCAAGACAATCATAAAGATCCAATTACAGCGATTGGTTGAATGTTAGAGCTCACTCTTTTCTCTTATTGAGTTGTGAAGATTCTATGCTCATACTGATGGAGATTCCCCAATTGGAGCTATGCTCTGAAAGTTATGCCCATTTCTATGCACTAGGGTCATTGTGGATATGGTGCAGACTACTCTAGTACCAGATATAGAAATCCCATTGCAAAATATTCTGAACATTTTTTGCCACAAAGCTTAGTATTTCATCTCAAAGAGGGCTTTGTCCCCTTTGATCTGAATAAAAAAGCTCACCAATCGGAGTTTCTTGCCAAAAGTTACACCCTATTTACTAACATCAGGTTTGTGGATTGCATCTAGATGGCTGGCTAGAAAGGCAAAAGTAAGGCCCATTTGAAGAACTCCAGAGGGAGATTAGAGACTCCAAGATCTCCATGAATGATGAACCGAGCTTGGCACAATATTACCATGGTGATATGTAGGAGGAAATGCTTGATACAGATTCCTACAGCCTGCTCAACCATACCTCATTATATCAGCATGACCTTTGTCACATGGACCCGCATAATGACATGGTCACCAACCACTGCCAAATGATGTCCAAGTTTGATGAAGCAATTGAGAAAATGGCCCTCTCAAACTCAAAAACTCAACAAACCTTAGAGCAGCTCACCATTCTTGTTGCTTAGCTAGCTACAGCTTCATCCCAAGAGAATGCAAATGACTCTAAGTAAGAGCCTAGAAGCCCACCACCACAGGAGCCATTGCATGGCCCACAGGGCATCCTTGGAGATAAGGGAATTCCCCCTTCTACCTATGAGGTTGGTGAACCCTCTCATGTGCATGACGAGCCCTTGTTGAGCTCCCCCATCAACCATGTAGCCAACCCCCCACTAAGGCCCTCTCTCACCCTTGGTAGAAGCTCCCCCACTCTCCCTAGGAGCCCCCATGTAACCTATATGAATCAGCCCCATCATGGATTGTATGGTACTAATGGCCAGCATGGGATAAATGCACCACATGGTATGTATGGGAAGCAAGGTATGTATGGACATCATGGGATGTATGGACAACAAGGGTTTCATGGGCAACAAGGCCCTCATGATCTACATGACAAGATTATCCTCACTAAGTACAATGGATAATCTCCCTCACCATCAGACTTGGAGTAATGGATGTCCAAGTTAGAGACCTACTTCAATATCTACCCCTGCACTGATAATCATAAAATTATATTTTCTTCTCTCCACTTGGAATGATTTTCCCACACATGGTGACAGTATCTCAATTGAGAGAATCATTAGTTCATTGATTGGGAAGACTTTAAAATGCATATGGTTCAAGTATTTGTGTCTCCTGTGGAAAAAGAGCGGTTGGCAAGATGATGGTACACTCTTGACTAACGTAATCTCATTGTATGTGAGTACATGAATCAGTTTATGAACTTGACCATGTATGTGGAGAGCATTAGTGAGATGATGCTAAATTGCATGAGTATATCTATGGGTTGGAATTGAGCCTATCGGCAGATGTCATGGCCCAAAAGCCACCACACTATTTGAAGCAATTGAATTGGCTAAGAGATATGCAAGGAAGTACCATAAGAATGAACCTTTTCAGCAAGGTTCTAGACACCCCCGTACCCCTTCAAGATTACCCCCATATGGAGGTGGTTTCTGAGGCACTTCTATGACTAATAACAGCCCCGAAATACCCACTTACCCCACCATCCATGTTGAAAGAAAACCGGGCACTTTTGGGACATCATTTGGCTCTAATGCTAAGAGTAAGTATGCTGAAAATAAACAACCAACTACTACATCACCTTCCCATGGCTCCAGTGGCCAACATTTCATTTCACTGAATGTTGTGACGTAGTGGAAGGAAAAAAGGCCTATGCTTTAAATGTGGGGATAAGAACATCGCCGGTCATGCCTCCAAGTGCCCTTACAAGATAACTAAGGTTGAGGTTCATAGCATGTATGCCATGGAAGATTGGCATAATGATGAGGACAACCCACCCGCTGACCATGTGGAGCATTTTGAGGATGTGAATCACGAGCAGTTCTATGACCCAGAGGATGGGTTTCCTTTTGACCCAGGCAGTTGTTCATCCCATATACTTGATTTGACATCCCACATGACTACCACCTCCCTTTGCTCCATCTCCTTGGATGCTTGGGCAGGTTCTCAGAGCCCCAACACCTACGCATTCAAGGTAGTATCCATGAAAAGCATGTCTTCATCCTTGTGGGCAGTGGTAGCACTCATAGTTTTGTTAATAAATAAGCCATTGACTGGTTGAAATGCATCCCCACTAAATTACACCACCCCTTGAAGGTCTAAGTAGCAAATGGAGAAGAAGAAATCAACACACATGTATGCTCCACGGTTTCCTTATGCTTGGCTAAAAATTATGTGGCATTGGTTGACCTAATTGACTTAGATATGGACCCCATTGATATTGTGTTGGGTTGTGATTGATTGAAACAATTGGAAAAAATTGCTATGGACTTCTCTCAACTTTACATGGAGTTTGTGATGCATGGACAACTCATCTGCTTAGAGGGAATTCAAGATCATGCTGATTTTTAGCTCATTACAGCAAAGCAACTCAAACAGGAGTTTAAGAAATGCTTGTAGATCTTTGACTTGCAATTGAATAAGGAAAATTTAGGTCAGCCCTTTGAAGTATCTAAGGATTCAGCCTTGCAAACCCTACTTGAGGAGTACAATGATCTATTTTAGATGTCTACAGCCCTTCCCCCTAAGAGGCAAGTGGACCACCCACTTGGTTTAGAGCCTCATTCCAAGCCAGTAAACAAGACACCTTACAAGCTCTCCAAGTGTGAATGTGAAGAGGTGGCAAAGCAAGTCAAGGGGCTGTTGGAGATGGGTTTCATTGAATCGAGTTCTTCCCCTTATGCATCCCCTGTCTTGTTAGTCAAGAAGAAAGATGGCTCTTTCTACATGTGCATCGACTACAGAGACTTGAACAAAAATCACAATGAAGAACCATTGCCCCATCCCACAGATTGATGACTTGTTGGATGAGTTGAAATGGGCATGCTTTTTCACTAAGATTGATTTACGCTCATGCTACCATCACATTTGTATGAGGGAGGGAGATGATATCAAAACAACCTTTAGGACTGATTGTGGGTTTTATCATTTTCTAATGATGCCTTTTGGATTGACTAACGCCCCCATCACATTTCATAGCCTCACATAAAATTCTTCAACCCTTTCTGTTCAAGTTTGTGCTTGTCTTCTTTGACGACATCCTCATTTAGAGCAAGTCACAAGAGGAGCACTTGGCACATGTCAGAAGGGTGTTTGTCATATTGAGAGAGCATCGACTCTTTGCTAAGGAAGAGAAAATGTATCTTCATGCAGACATCTGTGGAGCGCTTGGGACACATTGTGAGCAAAAATGTCATATAGGCTGACTTGAAGAAGGTGCAATGTGTTAGGGATTGGCCCACTCTATCCAGCACCACTTCATTCTTTATTAAGCACTATGCCACGAATGCCATGGATGTAATCCTTATGCACGATTGAAATGGAACATGCCCACATTCTTGATAAGACATCTACTATCACATTATCTTTTCCAGCCATATAGGATATCTCAAAGTCATATCCTTGATAAGTAGCTAACCATCTTTGTTGCTTAGGGAACAAATTTGATTGTGAAAGAAAGTATTTAGCCACACGATGATCACTTTTGACCGATATAATGATGTCACTTTTTAATAGCATGCAATATTGGCAACATATTTGATTAAGTTGCTGATTTCTTAGCATATCTTAGCATATAGGCCATGATTCATATAAGTTTTAAAAGGTTTAGTAGCATGGGTTAGCTTAGTGCCATTCCTTAACAACACCACATGGTACAATTAGAAAGAAAGCATGAAAATATTGTTTGTGCACTTCAAATTGGCTAGTTTTTAGTTAAATTGTTTAAGCATGAAATGGCATATACTTTGCATATGCAATCTAAACATGGTATCATATAATAAATCCCTAGATGCATGGCAATTGTATGTTTAGGTGATGACCAATGTTGAGAGTGTAAGATTCCCCTTTGCTATAGGTTAGTGCAATAACTTGGAAAAAATCAATTAAGTGAGGAATATATACATTCTCATGGATCATTATGTTTATGCTATGAGAGGACTCTATTATGTTCGTATTCTATGTGCAAGACATGGTACATCCTAGGGCCAATCCTTGGGGTGTAGGAGAGCTGTAGGTATCATTTCAAAAGTTATTACAATTTTTACCTCAGCATGCCTGTGATGGACATCATGTTGTCCCTAGTCTTTATCCATGCATCTTCATTATAATGTGGCTCAGAGTAGTACTCTGCACCCCACTCCCTAAGCCCACTCATCACTTCCCTCAAATTCTCTTCGTTTCTGAGGGAAAAAACCTTCTAGGTGGAGATGGATTGTAACGAGTGGGAAACATAAAAACTAGGGGTTAGACACCCAGTCACATTGATTGGGGTATATAAGGTGTAAGAGTCCCAGATTAGGGGAAAGGACATACTCTTCACCTTCATCTTCAGCTTCCATGGCTTCCTCCTTCTTTCTCCCCTCTTTTCAGTCTTTCTCTCTCCTCTTCTAGTCTTTTCTTTCTCTTCTTCTTGCTCTTTTTCTCTCTCTTCAGCTCTTTCTCCTCTCTCCTCTCAACTTCAGTCATTACACTCTTCAACATCAAGTGTGATTGGGATGCTCTTGTTTTTTTCCATGTCCGAGGGGGAGGGGATGGTGAGTCTTCCATAGCGATTGTTGTTTTTACAACGCTGCAAGGGCTCTGGGTGAGGTCTATTGTAGGGGAACATTGCGATGTAGGCCCATTTCCTTGTTCAACAAAGATCGTCTTGTGAGACTAAGGTGTTTAGAACATATACGTGGCTAGCCTCATGGTCACTGTTGTAATGGATTTGTGTGCTTTGTATTCGTCCATTCACGTGGGTAATAGCAAGAACATGTCCATCATTGTCATTGCAAATGTCCTCCTCCTTCAACATCAAGAATCGTATGTTTGTATAGTGAATAATAAGTTTGGTAGAGAGAGGTTACGTATATGTGGACCTCTATTCTACGTTTGGTGTAGCACTTAACAATGGGTCCATTTCCTAAGCAATCTACACATGTACGGATAGGCATGTTAGATATGGAAGTGACAAATAGAGACTTAGTGTGGGTGCAAGTGTTAGATATGTGAGAGAGAGAGAGAGAGAGAGAGAGAGAGAGAGAAATATACACATGTATGGATACGCATGTTAGATATGGAAGTGACAGAGAGAGACTTAGTGTGGATGCAAGTGCCAGATATGTGAGAGAGAGAGAGAGAGAGAGAGAGAGAGAGAGAGAGAGAGAGAGAGAGAGAGAGAGAGAGAGAGAGAGAGAGAGAGAGAGAGAGAGAGAGAGAGAGAGAGAGAGAGAGAGAGAGAGAGAGAGAGAGAGAGAGAGAGAGAGAGAGAGATCTACACATGTATGGATACGCATGTTAGATATGGAAGTGACAGAGAGAGACTTAGTGTGGATGCAAGTGCCAGATATGAGAGAGAGAGAGAGAGAGAGAGAGAGAGAGAGAGAGAGAGAGAGAGAGAGAGAGAGAGAGAGAGAGAGAGAGAGAGAGAGAGAGAGAGAGAGAGAGAGAGAGAAGGGAGAGGGAGGTGTGCAAATTCAGAGTGAAGTAGCATTGAGATGTGCATAAGAGGGAGAGAAGAGCTCAAAAGTACAAGAACAAGTCTTGCTTATTAAGTTGCTTATGAAAGTACAACTTGGGTCACTCACTCATCAATTGATGTAGACTCATGGGCTATTTGTATAGCCCCAGATGGCTAGGGTTAGGGTTTCCCCTTCCCCTCAAGACCATTCACACTTAGCTACCCATATCCACTCTAGCATAAGAAGGATTCACATGCTTACATTCTCAACACCCCCCCTCTCAATGCTAGGTGGCATTGGATTACAAAGCATGATAGGATTCCCCCCCCCTTAATCCATAATGAGACGCCTTTATAAATCATGCTACAAAGATGGTTATAGGTAGAGAGTTTACAAGACTCAAAAGAGCTGATCTTCAGTTGATTGGGAGGCAAAGTTAGCCTCCAATTCCTTAGGTGGTTCTGGAACATTGTGACACTTATTGGTAATATGCCTAGTCTTTTTACATTTTATTGCATTTCATTTTTTATGGGTACTTCTTCCAGCAATTACTTGCAATATGCCCTTTTTTATGATAGAAATAACACTTTGTGGAAATTGTATGAACTAACACTTGTGGGAAGTAGATGCTGGAGTGCCCTCCTTATGGTTCCTCTTCTCTTCATCTAGGCATGACTAGATGGTACCTTCCAAGCTGGGATGTTTGTTAATGCTGTTACAAGAGTAGGAAAAACCTTTTTGATGGCCTTTAAAAGGATAGCAATAGCATCAGCTAGGATGGTACCTTCCAAACTGGGATGTTTGTTAATGTTGTTACAAGAGTAGGAAAAACCTTTTTGATGGCCTTTAAAAGGATAGCAATAGCATCAGGTGTTTTGCTACTACTACCGGTGCTTGTATGGAAGCCAGTTGGGCCATAAGCCCCATCATATGGGAGATAAATTTTCCCAGATCATCCCCTTCATTATATTCTAGGTTGAAAAATTCAATTTTAAGAAAAGTTTGTGAATTTTCTCCATGGGCACCATAGAGTTTTTCCAACTTATCCCATTTGGCCTTGGCAGTAGAGTACTGATCTACATGGTGTACTAAAGATTCATCAAGGTGGAGCATGATAATAACTTGAGCTCATTGATCATCTTCGACATCATTTGTGTTGGAAGGATTAATAGGACTGGTCCCTGTGATAAGAGGTTAGTAACCTCTTTCCATCATCTTCTATTTGACAAGCAGTTGACATGGATGGCATTCATTTCTATCAAATTTCTGGATTTGTGGATGAATCTCAGCATAGGTTGAGGCCATAGAAAAGTCTTACTCCTTGCTAAGTGCAAGTAGCAGTGTCTAATCCTTAACAATAGGCCAGGAATAGCTCAATGCATGCAAGTTTAATACAAGCTGTTTTAGATAAGGTGGGCAAGTATTTGTGTGCTTATAAGTGGACAGACAAATATTACAAAAAATGGAAGAAGCTTAATAGGAAGTGGTTTATTGATTAAAGCTTGTTGATTTAGAGAATTAGACTAGAGAATATCAACAATTAAAAGTATGACAAAATGCTCTAGTATTAGTGTTAACAAACACTAGTTGTTGGAAGCTTAGTGTAATGCTTGACCATAATTGGAATAGTCGGCCTCAATGCACTCGACCTCATCAATGAAGCTTAGCCAAGGGTCTCCAAACATGGAAGGGGCTCTAGATGAAGTGCATCGGTGATTAAAATCACTATTAATGATAATAGTAAGGAGAAAAAAACAAGAAAGTCAAGCTTTCAAGCTTGTGTCTATGGCTACCACAGGGTATACATTTAGGGTTTGCCTTACTGTGGACAGTAGAGGGAGAATTTTTGAGAGCCCTTTCATATGAAGATAGCCCACTAGGAGGGCTTATGATGCCCCATGGTAGCCACCCACATTGCATCCTTATCAACATGTGCAATAGCTCGAAAGTCATCACCTTCAGATCTGCACCTGTTTTGGAATCTCTGCAATGCTGCAGTTCTACGTGACCAATGTTGGTGTTTGAGCTGACAAGCAACTATGCCCAAGGATGGGGAACAATCTTCCAGAAGACAATGTGCCAAAATATTGCCTCGTTTGCTTGCACCAAGTCCATCAAGGTCAGGGGGTCAAGTTGTGGCTATGGAGGTCAAGGGATAAGATGAAGAAGATGAAGGCTCATGTGCACTTAGTGATGGATGATACTAAAGGAAGCTAAGGAGATCAGAGATGGCTCTAATACCATGTGCAAAATTAGAGTGAAGCAACATTGAGATGTGCACAAAAGGAAGAGAAGAGCTCAAAAGTACAAGAACAAGTCTTGATTATTAAGCTACTTATGAAAGTACAACGTGGGTCACTCTCACTCATCAATTTGTTTATATAGCCCTAGATGGCTAGGGTTAGGGTTTCTATTAAAATATTGAGAGAACCTTGCTAAGTGTAGACATGGAAGAAAAAAACAACCATACAAAGCTAGAGGCTATTACAAGGCCTCACTGAGTGTGTAGAGGCTGTAGTGTGTAGGTGTAGGGGCTATATGAGGAGTTTAGGAACTTATGGTGGGAACATGTTAAACTTTAAAAAAGTCTATCATCAGAAAATGAGCTACAAAAGAGGGACTAGTGAGTCATATCCTTTTGTTCTTGGGGTTCTTCTTCTCCTTCTTCTATGTTGTCTTCATCTTCTTTGACTGTAGCAATATATGCTCTTTGAGATTTTTTATTAGCATAGCAAAATTTCTCAATATGCCCAAATTTCTTACAAAAGTCACAGACTACGCTCTTCTTTCCTTTCACATAGAGAAGTTGTTGGTCTCCTCTTGGGATGCTTGTTTCTCCTTTGTTCTTGATCTTCTTTTCCTCTTCTAGGAGAGAGGCTTTGATGTCCACAAGTTTTGGCTTTGGCATGTTGATTAATGTGGTAGACACATTATCAAACTGAGGTGGAAGACTTTTGAGAAGCACTCCAATGCAAATGTCTTCATCCATCTTCAAGTTGATTCCTACAAGTTGTGTCAACAAGCTTTCTATATAATTCAAAACAAGTTGTGTCAACAAGCTTTCTATATAATTCAAATGAGTTGCAAGTGAGGTGTTACTTTGCATGTCGAGCCTAAAAAATTCAATTAGTAAACCATATTAGTAATCAGCTCTATAAAATTCAAATTTTAGTTAAGCACAAGTGCTAAGAAGCACTAGGTGATTTAGTGACTATGATGCCCTTGAAGTTGGAATCTTCAAGATCTTGCGAATCCGAGTCTTCCCCTCCTTGATTTGATGCTGGAGTTGCAAAAAAGAATTGAGAATAGTCCAGTAGAAGTATTCAATTTGAGTGTGTCAGAGGACACAGGAGGATTAGTGTTAATCAACACTAGTATTAAGAGATACAATGTAGTTGGCACTTGATGTTGACTCTTCTTCTTGCTGATTCGAAGTGGTAACTTAGTCGGGAAATTGATGTTGTAGTAGATCAGAGGATCAATGACATTATTGAGCCAAAGGAAGTAGGAAAATGAAGAAAAAACTAAGCTTTGAGGTTGATCGCTATGGAGTCTGCATTAGGGTTTCAGGGGGCAACCTAGTTTTTCACCTCTTGTGAATTGAATACTTGATCATTTCCAAAACTTCATTGATAGAAATGAAGCTTAGGAAGTAGGCTATCGAATCCCTATGATGCTCATCAGCATCGCGATGTGTGCAGGTGGAATCGAATGTATGAATGACAGAGGGCGCAGAAAACGACAGCGATTGAGTGAACGTGCCATGCTAGAGCCTATAGTCAACAATGTTGGGCTTTGATGTGATGGGCAAGAGCGCCCTGAGTCAGGGAGTATTTGCCTAGAAGACACCACGAGCTGAAACTGCATGGATAGGTAGCTATGGAGGTAGGTGAGAGATTCATGGGAAAGTGGAGGGAGCTAGGAATTCAAACCAGAATGACTCAATTAGTGGCCTGATGACTCACTGACTTAAAACCCGCTCTGATACCATGTTAAAATACTAAGAATGCATGCTATGGAGGATCACTTATGAGCAAATAGACAATCATAATGAGGCAAAAGCATTGATAAATAAGAACAACTAATATTATCCAAGCATAATGCAAGTACAATTGGTTGATAATGTCTAATGGAATGAGTGTGGGGATGAGTGCCTTTTATAGGCTTACACTAGGTGGTATTGGTAGGTGGAGATAGGTGGAAAAGGACCATGGTATTCAACAACCATGGTTTTAATAAACTGTGTATATGACCTAGTCTAAGGCTTTATTTGCTGTATGCTTCTTTGCCTTGTTTGTCCCATACAAAGAGGCTATGGTGACTGTGATTGCACATTTCTCAACAGTTTCCCCTTCCCCTCAAGACCATTCACACTTAGCTACCCTTATCCCCTCCAGCATAAGGAGGATTCATATGCTTACACTCTCAACAAGAGGGAGGGAGGGAGGGAGAGAGAGTGTGCCACACATACTTGTAGGAATGATTAAGCCACGGGGTAAGAGATCTTCTGTCCCGATATACATATTTCACAACTTGGGAGGGGGGTGGCCTTATATAACCACTTTGAGATAGTGGAGTATTAAATGCATGTCTGAGATGAGAGAGAGAGAGAGAGAGAGAGAGAGAGAGAGAGAGAGAGAGAGAGAGAGAGAGAGAGAGAGAGAGAGAGAGAGAGAGAGAGAGAGAGAGAGAGAGAGAGAGAGAGAGATGTAAGGTATAAAGAGAGAGTTGGGGGTGTGTTAGATATAATATTATTCACCAAATATGGGAGCACCGATGACCCCTTCTTTGGCGACAAAATAGTCGGAGCCCACACATATACACTCTTGTCTCCCCTTTATAAAAAACCCAAATAACTCTACATCACATTCTCTCTATATCGCTCCCCCTCTCTCACCTACCACCTCAATTCTCAACATTCTCTATATCTCTCCAAACGTCAGCTACCCCCTTTTCAGCATAGAATCTTGACACACATGTTCTCTAGAGTTTGTGTGTGTGTGTGTGTTTTGCCTATTATTTTAGCTCACCATCATCTATTCAAACTAAAGTTTCATTGCCCTAGTCCAGGTTAGGACCAAGCACATTGGGGACCATATTGTCATGTTCATGCCTAGCACATCACATTAACTATCTTTAGATTGGAGCCTAAGTTCTAACTATTTGGCCATGACCCTTGGTACTATAAGTAATAAGTAATATCAGTATATTGATATATATTTATTAAGCATAATATCAACATATTTTTGACATTCATACTAATTAATTAACCCTAAATACTATTTATTAACACTACTCAATACTATTACTAATAATATTAACACTATTACTAAATTAAATTATAAAAGAAAATAAAAATATTTTTAGTTAAAATTAATTAATATAAAATAAGTAATACTAATAGTAATATCAATTAATAATAATAATCAATACTAGTTAATAATAATACTACATAATACTATTACTACTATTCCTAATATTGAAACTATTAAAAGTTAACACTGAACAATACTAAGTAATATTAACAAGAGCAAGTGATAGTAATTAATACTATTAATATTAATACAAACAATTAAAATTAACACTCTTTTAATAAATAAATATTGAAATAAAAATTATTTTGATTAATGAATACTAATTAATAGTACTTAACGATATTGATACTATTTTTTATCGATTCATTAATTAACAACTAAATAATCATGAATAATAATACTCATTATTAATATAAATATTAATATTAAGACTATTAATTAATAACATCTAATATGAATTAATATCAAGACTAATTATAATAGATAATTGATTTATTAATTCAAGCTATTAATACTCTTCTAGTACCACTAACAATTAATAATTAAAAAAACTATCCCTATTAACTAATATAAAAAATTAATTAATTAGTAATAATTAACTATTAATCAATATTCAATATTAATAAATAATAATTAGTAATAATATTATAAATTATATTTCAATTAATTAGTATAATTACTAATTTATTAATATTAAGTAAATATTAATTAATAATAATTATTAGTATGATGAATTAATAGTAATAATTTAATTGATATTAATTAACATTACTATTAAATTTACTTTGATTGATTAATACTAATTAATAGTTAAGAATATTGATACTATTCCTATCAATTTTTTATTTAAGAAGTAAATAGACATGAGTAGTAATATTAATTAATACTATTGAAATCAATGTTATTATTAATAATATTTAATATTAATTAATAAAATATTTTAGTTTTAGTTATACTAAATAATTATTTTATTAATTAATGCTATTAATACTCTCCTAGTACTATTAACATTTAATAACAAAAGTACTATTTCAATAAATTAATATTAAAAATTAATTAATT